>NC_082695.1:20687917-21021270 GCF_949987515.2 Delphinus delphis
TGGGCACAGGGCCAGAGCTCTGCTGGAAGGAGCTGGAGTTTGGTGTCTCTGGGCTTTGCGGAGCCTGTCCACGCCCGCCCTGAACACCTGGTGTCACACTGCCCTTCCTGCAGCCATCAGGGCCTGCAGAGGCAGATGTGTCGAGGACTCCAGCGTGGGAGAGGGGCGGGTTGTTCTGCAGACAGACATCACTGAACCTTGGCCATGGCCCGGCAGATGTGCCCTGACTGTGTCCCATCTCGCTGGTGGGGAACTGGGGTTTAGGGCCTACTGTGCTCGAACCAAAGCCTCCCTGACAGAAAGAGGCAAAGACAGGATTCAAACCGGGCGGCTCCAGAGTTCCAGCCCTTCATTGTGCCCTCATGGCCCCATCCGAGCCCCATCTCAGGGAGGTGCTGGGTCCTCAACTCCATAGTGACCTCAGGTTCCAGCAAAGGCCTAGGTGATCCACAAGTGGTAGAAGGGAAGGAGTTTTCACACGCGAATCCACAGGTACACACACAGACGCATGCACGTGGACACAACGAAGCATGGGCATGCACAGACACACGCACATACATAGGCACGAGCGTGCACACACGTGCATGCACACACACGCTCGCAATGCACGCGTGGGCACAGGCCCCATGTTCCAAGCAGGGACACCGTCTCTCCGACCCCGTATGGGGGTGGGGACAGTCTCCAGACACTCCTTTCTGTGGCCTCACACTGGAGACCCAGCCAAGGGTGGAGAAAGCAGAGAGCTCAGAGCTGAGGTCAGTCCCCAAGATCTCAATCCCCGATCCAACCTCAACCCCTCAGGCCCCCACGTGGGGTCTCTGGGAGGATTCTGGAGTCATCCAGCTCAGCCTCCTCCTTGCAGAAACTTCTCCCGAGTCCAGCCTGTGAGCTTGAATGCCCCCGGGGGTAGGGAGCTTATGACATTCTTGGGCACCCGCCCCAGTGCCAGGCAGCTCATGACATGGGAAGGATCCTTGTTTGCTGGCCACGTGACTTAAAGAGAGCCCCTTTATCGCTCTGTGTCTCAGTTTACAAACATGAATGGGGTCTCAGTGCCCCCCACCAACCTGGTCTCTGCCACCACGAGGCTTAAACGCCATCCGGCACGTATAGCTCTTCCCCAAGGAGGCGGGGGAAGTAAGAGAGAGTAATTATTCTTCATTGCAGCCAGCAGGTCCTTCCCTGTCTGGAGCATGGTGTCCCCGCTGCGAAGAGGGGAGATGCAGAGGACACATGGAGCTCCGGGGCCGTCTCTGCTTGGAGGGAGAGTGCTGTGTGCTGGGAGCCACCCTGTTTCCACCCATGAGGGTCTCCAGCTCTCATAAGGCCCAGCCAGACTCCCACAGGTGAATGGTCATTGGCCAGGGGCCCCCAGGGCCTTGACTTCTCAGGGAGAGTTGGGATTGCTGTTCATTGGGGCCTCACCTCGATGGGCTGGCTGCCAGCACACATGAGCAAGGGCACCCAGGAATGTGGCAGAAAAGAGACTGGGGCAGGAACACAAGCATTGTCATTGGCTCCTGTGTTATGGCCGGCAAGACTCCATTCTGCTCTGGGCCTCAGTTTCCCCAATTCTCATCCAATGGAGAGGAGCACGCCTACTCCAGCAGGCTGCTGTGAGGGTTCAATCCACAAGTAGGTGCCTATCCTCAAAACAATAGGTATTCAACTGTGTGATTATTAGTCGCAACCAAACTATTCTACAGACAGGAAAGCGGAGGCCCAGAGAGGGCAGGTCATTGGCACAAGGTCACACAGCATGCAAGACCTAGCCCATGGCATCCATCTCAACCCCCATTCGAGGAAAGGAAAGAACCTGCTCCATGGGCATGGAGACCGTCAGCACGGGAACACCCCATTTCTGTCCTTCAACCACAGACGCCAAGCCCACCGGGCATTGAATTAACTCGTCCTTTTGCAAAGGATCCCCGACAGAAAACTCCTCCAGAGACAAGGGAAAATATTTCCCTCAAACCTATTTACTTTTCAAATTTCAGTTGCCATAACAACTCGGCACAACTATTTATGTGAAATCTTCGCCTTCCAAGTCTTGCCGAGCACCACGCTCTGCACAGAGTTCAGCTCGGCCCTTTCAATAACAACATATTTTTTCAATCAATTTGGGTCTGGGATTTTTTTCTCTATAAACACATAAAGTATGTTGTGCAAAACTTTTAAAAGCTAACAGGGAAATGCCGCGTTTTATAGACCCATTCTTCTCTGATGGCCCCCAATAGATCCTTTCTGAAGCATGATACTGACAGAAAGGACAGGCCAGCTTGGGTTTTTTTTAAAAAAACGTCTTTGAATTGTTTCCACTCTTGGTCATCCGCAGAGCACCTGGAGTCGGCGGGGATTCTGGTGAAGAGCCCTGAGCACCGGCTACAGCCCAGGCCCTGCCCCTAACAGACTGTATGTCCTTGGAAAAGTCAGCGCAGGTCTCTGGCCTGGAAAGGGGCACATTTGGTCGAGCTGGGCCCCCGCCCAAAACCGGGGGTGGAGGATCTCCCGGGGTGGCACCCTGTGTCTGAGGCATCCTGCAAATGTCCTGAGATGATGACAGCCACAGGTTTGCATTTTCCGAAACAATCCCAGCTTCAGATTTTCTGTTCCAGGCTCCTTGTGAGCCTTTGTACAAGCTGTTCCTTTTGCCTGGAATTTCCCCTTTGTCAACCTGTCAAGTTGACATGAAGGGGCCCGCGCTTGGTGTAATGCTCTGCTGTGGCTGTCTTGAAATTCTTAAGTATTTTTGAACAAGAGGCCCGGCATTTTCATTTTGCAACTGGCCCCTTGGATTCCATAGCAATTCCAGTCGGTCTTTATTCTAGTACATTGTGTGTATCAAATCATTTAATGCTGGACAACTCTTTAAAGCAGGCATTGCTGTGATATCTGTTTTACAGATGAGGAAACTGAGTCCCAAGAGGTCAGAGGTCTAAGATCCTCATCATCCCCCCAGGTTCCAATGCGAGCTGTTATGCATTAGGCGCTATTCCAAGCACTTTTCCTGTGTTACCTCATCTAATCCTCGTGACAGCTCTGTGAGATGGAAACCATTATGATCCCCATTTTCCAGAGGCACAGAGAGGTTAGGTAATGTGCTCAACATCACACAGCAAGCAAGTGGAAAAGCCATGCTTTCCTATGAGGCCCATTGGATCTCTCCCTTACACGACAGCAGCAACTTCCTCAATGGGTCCTGGGCCCTGGGCTTACCCCTTCCAGCCCATCCTCAGGATAGTAACCAGAGCCATCCATCTCCCGTAACCTGACCTTCCATCATGCCACTTTTTGGTTGCAAATCTTCCCATGGTCCCAGGGATCTCAGGAAACATCTAACCTCCTTAGCCTGACCATTGAGACCCTCAGTGATATGACCTCTGCTGACCTCTACAGCTTCAGTGTCCCCTGCAGCTCTCGTGCTCCCGCCATCCAGATTGCCTGCAGTTAGATCTCTGCACACATCAGGCTGCTTCCTGAATTATCAGGTTAGGGACCCCTGGTTTCCTACACAGAACCTGACACACAGGCACTCTAGAAAATTTTGCTGGACTGAAGCGACCTGTCTAGGTAGAGCCCATCAGGATAGAGCCCAGACCATATAGGGCCTCATACTTGACACTCCCAGAGCCAGGGATGGCTTCACCCGCAGAGCCAGGAAGCTCACTCCTCGAGGCCCCTCCAGTCCAGCTCCTTCTCTCTGTCCCCTGCCAGCCCTCCGGCAAGGGCCGCCATTATTGCTTACACAGATGCCTGCCCCCCTTGCCCCCCATTTCTCTGCCTCCAGGCATGCCCCTTCCAGTCAGTTCTCCAAACTCCAGCTGGAGAAACATTTTTAAAACACAGATAGAACCATTTCATTCTCTGCTTTACACCCAGCATTCTCAAAATGAAATCTGAAAAGCTAACGGGGCTGAGAGGCTTCCATATCTGCCCCTGCTGACGTCACAGGCCATGTGTCCACACCCCAGCCACCCCAGGCCACACGCAGCCACTTCAGGCCTCTGGCTTCATAAGCCATTCCTCCTGGCTTGGCTGCCCCAACCCTGGTTTCTCCGTTTTGCCGCAGCTGAACAGTTTTTCTTCTGGAAGCTTTCCCTAACCGTTCCTCTTCCCTTCAAAGCAAAGTCAGGCTCCTCCTGGGCTCCTGCCACCCCCTGTCCTTCCCCATCAAAATATGTGTCACATTATTATAAGCACTGGTCTGCATGTCTGCCCCCTGTCCCCACATTGAAGGTGAGCTTCCTGAGAGCAGAGGCCATAGTTTGTTCCTTAATGTACCTTCCACGCTGGGAACATAGAATGTGCTCAGTAAATAGATGGATAGATGATGGATGGGTAGATGGGTGGATGCATGGATGGATAGAATGGTGGATAGATGGATGAGTGGATGGATGGATGGATGGATGGTATGATGAATGGAATAACGGGTGAGTGAATAGATGCATGGATGGAAGGATGAATGGAATGGTGGATGGGTGGATGGGTGGCTGGATGGGTGGGAGGGTGAATAGATGGGTGGACAAATGTGCAAACAGATGAAAGAAAACCCCTGAAACCATCTTTTAATAGTTAATATTTGGATGGTAATGTACTCAAAGTTCTGAGCACATAGTAGGCCGGCAATAAGTGTTTATTGAATTGATGGTTAAATGAATGTCCGAGGGCGGCCGGTCCTCATCCTACCGTAAGCACCTGTTTTTCATCTTGTTTATTCCATTCTCTCCTACCTCCATCCTCAATCTCCCAGCCTCCCGTTGTTTCCAGCAGTTTGTCACGTGACTCCCAGTGGCCAAGCTCCCCAGATCCATGCCTGCACATTAATTATTGAGTGATATAATCCAAATTTATCTAATGAATTAATAATAGGCCATAGGGGTATTTTAATAATGAAATATTTGGAGTTATGTTTTGATAATTGCAGGAGGCTTTCATAATTACCGCACGACCATGGAAATAAGATCAAAATCAATTAGGTGGTATGAAATGACACCCCAGGAGCACCCCCTCAAAGCTTTAATGGATAGACCTACCAGGATGAGGAAGATCAGTTTGTCTCTGAGCCAGCTAAGGCCTGGGGTCAAGGCCTTTGCAGGATGCTTGAGCTGGGGAGGGATTCCAGGAAGGACAAGGGAAGAAACATCACTGAAATACATCAGATGTTTGAGTCACAAAGTGCTTTAAAGGCCAACAGAACAAGCATCTGCTTTTACAGATGAAAAGACCAACGTTCAGAGAGGAACCCTGACTCACCAAGGCAACCTCAAAATAGAGAGCCTGGACTGCATTTCCGGACTCCCAGTCCAGTGCTCGCTTGGCCCTGGACCACACGCCCTCCCTCTTCTGCCATGACACAGCCCTCAGTGGTTTGTCTGAGCCCTGGCCATGCCTCCAGTCTCAACCCCTGCGACTCCCCAAACCACCTAATGTTCACGAACTTCGACTTCTTCACACCTCTGTGCCTTTGCCTGTGCTGTGCCCTCTGGCCAGGGCGCCTTCCCTTCCCACACCCAACCTCTAGGTGTGCCTGGCAAAGCACTCCCGGCGGGGGTCACTCCCTTCCTCCTGGCCTCAAGGGCCCCCACTACACGGTGACTGCTCATCCGCTTCCTCTGAAAAGACTGGCGCTCCTTTAAGCCAAGGGCAAGTTCACTGTGTCTCTCTGGGATGTTAACACAGGGGCCTGACAAAGAGTAAAGGCACAATATAGGTTTATTCAAAGCCAGATGGTGGACAGGGAGGGGGAAGAGAGACGCGAAAGAAGGGAAATAAACAAGGCAAGTTTGTTCTGGAGTTATTTCCACCATGTGCTTAGCCGAGGCCACCAAAAGGACATTTGGGCTTAAAAGTGCTAGTTTAAGGACATCTCACTGGATAGTTAAGCAACAATAAAATTAGATACATGAAAGCAAGAGAAATCTTTTCAGGAGGACACAGAATGCTAATGATGGCAGATTGGTATTCTAAACCACCACCCTCCCCCTCAATCCCCCCACCAACCCCGCGCGCACACACACACGCACAGTCAAGAAGCCTGGGCTATTGACCCTGAGGTCCTTCTCTAAGATGTGTCCTCAAGAAGCCACTTGAACTTGCTGCAGACACTGCCCAAAGCGGGTCTCCGGGCAGAGCTGACAAGCGGCAGCTGGGGCTGGAACGGGTGTGACTGTGATCTGTTTCTTCAGATGCCGTGCTGATCCCACCACTGGTAACCATGGAGCCCAGTTTGAACTGCAGGTGCCAGCCAGGTTTGGCCATCTTTATCATTTATGAGCCAACAGTCAGGTCTGGGGGAGGAGGAGTTTGGCAACATTAAAGCACCACCACCTCCCGCCCCCTTCCCCGCCCCATTTCCAAGCAGGATCTATTGACTCAAGCTCTGAGCTTTATTCTGAGAGGCACCATAGCACTGCCATTAAAAACACAGACTCTGGAGCCAGACTTTTAGGGTTCAAACTTCAGCACGGCCACTTACGAGCTGTGTGACCTTGGGTGAGTCTCTTAGCCTCTCTGTTACTTAGGGTCACTATGGGGAGTAATGAGCTGATTTACCTAAATGCTAGATTAGGGGGTGTCTCTGTTCTCACCTTCTCTGTTAAAAGCACCTTGATTTGCAATACCCTCCCTGACTCTCAATGTGGATTGGATGGTACTGGCCCCGCCCACCAGTGCAAGGACTTGGGCACATCCCCCATAACTAGTCAATCAGCAGAGTCCATTCCTCTGGCTACAAGGATTGGTCTGGATTAAGCCCTCGACTCAAGCCCACCAATCAGAACTAAGGAGGCTCTTCATCAAGGAATATTAGCTAGTACGGCTGTTATGTAATTGGGACAAAAGTTGACTCTCCAAGTTGAGCCTCTCTAGAGGATGGGAAAGGCAAGGGAACTAAGAGGGTTGGGATCCTCAGGCGGAGGACACCAGTGCCCTTCACACCTGTTCTCCCCAGCAGGGCCAGGTTAGGAGGGCCCTTGCTAGCTCCTGTTCTAAGATGGAGTAAAACAAGTGATTCTGAGCATGGGCCTTGAGCCTGGCAGGCCTGGCCTGATCCCCACCCTCCCTTCCTAGATGTGGGACCCTCATCTCCCACCCCTCAGTTTCTTTACCTGGAAAATGGAGATGACCAAGAACGCTGACCCTGGGAAGGTTCTGAGATTTCAGGGAAGTCAGGCGTTGTCCAGGGCCTGGCACAAAGGGTCTCGGGCAGCGAGGCTGGTCATTACTAACACGGCCATCCTGCCTTCTCTTGCAACCGGCTGTTACACATCTGTCTGCTGCCAGACTGGGCTCCTAAGGCAGGGCTGGCCTGGATGGTCACTGCACCCTCAGCATCCCGTGTGAGGCCAGGGATGGAGGGGGAGGGGATGAGTGAAGGAACAGAGGGAGGGAAGGAGGAAGGGAGGGAGAAAGGAAAAGCGCATGTGTCTTTATGACACTGAAAGCCCAGCTGCTCCAGAATCAGGGTATCTAGAATGGGAGACACAAGACCAGTCTAAAGCCCTTTACTCTGCAGAGACAGAGCCCAGAGAGAGGCGGTGACCTCCCCAGGGTCACACAGCAGAGCCTGGCTGAATAGGCTCCAGCCAAGAGCGGCCCCCCAACTCCTGCAACCAGCCTCCAGCTCCCCGACATCCCGCCTCCTGTTTCCCCCAGCCCTCTCCCCCCTCACCTCTCCCCCCCAGGCCAATCCCAACACGCAATGCCTCTTCCTGTCTGGAGAAGACACCGCCACCAAGCCAGGTGCTCCCCTCAGGTGCCTCCTTCCCCAAATGGACTGGGCCCCAGAAAACATCCTGGAGCCTCCAGGCTTGAAGGAGCAAGGTGACTCAGAGCCAGGTAGGGGGAAGCTCAGGGAGAAAGAGGCTGGAGGCTCTGGGGGAGAGAGTTCTTTGTAAGTGAGTCAGGCAAACAAGCTTCTCTCCAAATAATATCAAGAATCTCTTGGCCTGAACTCAAGTATGCAGGACACAAATGTCAGTTTCCTGTAATTGAACTTGCAGGACCGAAGCCACACTAGCTGGTTCTGATCTCACCTGCCGTGTAACTCACACCATGGGGTGACCATGGCACACAGCCTCCGGCTTCACTCCTTTTCTGGCTGCCCAACCTGGGAAGCCTCTGTCTAGTTTGGGGTGAGGTGGGGCGTAGGTCACAGGTCACCAGTTCTTCCCAACCAATTGCTTGTATCTGAGGTTCTGACTTTTGAAGTTATCATTCCCTCCTCCAGGTGATAAACACAGAATGCTTCCCTACCATGACGGCCTGATGCAGGGAAAGAGAGGGGTTACAGGAATGCTAGAGGAAAAGCTTTGGGTCTTGTTTCAAAGGAGCATCCCCCTTTCCTGCCTGTCTAGTGTGTGCTGCCCCAGAAGCACACCTCCGACAAGCACAGCAGTGCAAAGGATGTAAGAGGGTCGGGAGTGAAGCGAGGGAGGGAAAGGTTCATTATCCAGCAAGATTCTGCTGTGAGCAGCTGGGGCTCCATCCCCCTGGGAACCTCTGGGAGACCTGTGGACTATGCCCAAGGAAGGATGGAGCTGGGGTATTTATCCTCCATCTCCCATAGGGCCTGCCATTGGCCAAAGGGTACTCCCCTGGTACATTAATCCCTGTCACTTCATCAGGGAAGGACTGGCATTTGGAAAACGTGGGGTGGGCCTGCATGGGGATGGTGAGAGCCAAGGGGTGATGGGTGAACACCACGGTGTCTGCTACACTCACACAACCAAGAAGAATAGCCGCTGGCCTGTGCACAGAGCTTTTAGCATCTGCACAGTACTCACCTGTAATTCCCTAGCATCACCTGCAGACATCGGTACCACCGCCATGTTACAAATGAGGGAGTTGAGGCCCGGACCAGGGAAATGCATCACCGATAAGAGGCCAAAAGGGGGCCACAAATCCAGGTATCTGGCTTCTAACCCCAAGAGAACCAGCTCCAGAGTTGGCCCAGGCCCCGGGTTCAAACCCTGGTCCACCTCTCTTGGCTTCACGATGCTGTGCTGAGCTGTAGACTTCACTTCCCTTTCACCTCTGTTTCATCATCTGCAAAATGGGGACAAGATCAGCCCCCCTCACAAAGCCAGTGTGAAGGTCTCCCAAGGGAACGTGTGCAGAAGCGCTGTGGACCGGACCCAGCGCGCAGTAGGTGCTCGGTAGTCATTTCTCTTGGGGCCCCTTTTTGGCCTCATCTGCTTCCCGCCGAGTCACTCAGGGGCTGTGGGCCAGGCCACAGTTAGTTCAGCGAACACTTACAGAGCCCCTGAGGTTGTGTTGTTCTCCTGCTGCTGTTGCCTGTGAACAAGACAGCCTGGGACTCCGCCCGCGAGGGAGGCAGGCAGGTAAAGAGAGAATTCAGTAACACCTGGAAGGCTGCACGTGCTGCACGGGAGGCTGGGGAAGGCCCAGGGAGGGTCAGGAAGCGTGGAGGGGGCTGGGGAGGAGTGAGCTCACAGCAAAGGCCAGGCCGCCGGGTCTGGAGGTAGGCTGGGGTGGGAGCAGCATGGAGGTCTGAAAGCTAGAGGTGGCAGGATCAGGTTTTTAAACCCCCTCCGCTGCTACAAGGATGCTGGTCGGAGCTGACCAAGGAGGACCACCTCTTAACAGAGATGAGCAAACACGGCAGCCCGGCCTGGGTAGGGGGTGGGCAGGTGGGCAGAGGGGCTGTAGTTCCAGGGCTTGGTGGGTCCTTGGGGAGGCAGGAAGGGCAGTCAAGAGGCTTCAAAGACAGCCTTCATTTGGGAGCCTGAGCCCAGCTCACTGCAGGCCCTCTGCTGACCCTGCCTGGGCTGTCCCAAGACCCAAAGCACCACCCCTGTGGGCCCCCCACCCCTGCCTGCCCCTCAGGGCTGTGACTGTGGCCCACGGGCCCTTCCACCCCCCTCAGCTCCATAGTCACTAACTTGCTTGGGTCCCACGCATTTCTCCCATCATCAGATATGCAGACAACCCCCTCCAGGATGAGCTCTGAGACCCAGCTCCTGATGAGAGAAATCGGAGTCCAGCAGAGCAAACAGACCCAGGCACTGAACCCATGCCTGGTAAAAATGTAGATAAGTGATGGTGGGGAGGACTTGTTTTTGGAGATGCACCCACTCAGCCCCCAGGTTCTCTGGCAGGCACCTAGGTCAATTTATCCATTGTCTGATTGTCAGAGGGATCTCCCCACTGGCTGTGCCTTTTCTCTCTCTCGAAATCCAAAAAAGAGGGGATATAGGTATAGGCATAGCTGATTCACTTCGCTGTACAGTAGAAACTAACACAACATTGTAAAGCAACTATACTCCAATAAAAATTTATTTTAAAATAAAGAAGAAAAAAAACCCAAAAAAACAAGGAACTTTGAATTCCTAACCAGTCTGAAGGCTTCTCAGCAGACCAACAGGAGACCCACTGAGTGTGCAGGGATCCTTAAGTCAGAAAGTGGTTCCAGCGAAGAAAAACACATTGAGAGGTTGTTCCAAAAAGCACATGCTCACAGCAGGAGCGTTCAGATTAACCTTAGATGCTGTCCTTGCTTGCGTTGCTAACCTTAGATGCTGTCTTTGCTTGCGTTGCGTTGTTTTGCTTTGCTCTGGTTTTTTGCAACTTGAACAAGGGGTGTTCCTTCACTTGCAGAACTTTTCCTGGGATGAGTGGATCTTCCAGGGATGGGATTCCTCCCCTGCCAGACACCACGTGGAGGCAAGGGCTTTGCTGGGAGACCGGATGCCCTGCTGACCCGTGACCTGATCCTGATATGAGTATGATGGAGACACCTGTCATGTGCCTGGAGCAAACTCCAGGAAGGCGGACTGGAGGGTCAGAGCCTGGAACGAACCACCAAGATCCTGGAGCGATGGGGAAGGAGGAGAGGAGGAAAAAAGCTGGTGCAGGGAGATAAACTGAGGCCCAAGGAGGTTGGGTGACAGCCAGGAATTCAGGTTACTCGATTCTCACCTTTTCCCTACCATTCCTTCTTTCTTGTTGTATTCGTTCATTCATTTATTTTGTAGTAGTCGATACGCTATCATGGTTCATAATTCAAAAGGTACAGAAGGATATACACTGAAGAGTCTGTCAGTACAGTTATCCCTCAGTATTTGCAGGGCATTGATTGGTTCCAGACTCCCATGGGTACCAAAATCCACAGACGCTCGAGTTCCTCATATAAAATGGCGGCAGTATTTGCCTATAACATACGCGCATCCTAGTCATCTCTCGATTTCTCATGATACCTAACACCATGTCAATGCTATGGAAATAGCTGTAAAGACAACGTAAGTGCTGCATGAATAGTTGCCTTCGAACGGCAAATTCGAGTTTTGCCTTTTGGAACTTGCTGGAATTTTTTTCCTGAATAGTTTCCATCCTAGGTTGCTTGAACCTGCAGGCAGATGCAGAACCCGCGTACACGTCAGGGGAATTGTATGGGAAGTGAGTTCTATCTCAATAAAGCCGCTGAAAAAAGAAAAAGTCTCCCTCCTCTTATCCCCTGGACGCTGGTACCACTCTGTTTTCCTGGAGGCAAGCCCATGACCTATTCTTTTCTGCTCCGTCCGTTCCTTCTTTAGACTTTGGGTGGATCTGGGGTAAAAGAAAATTGATGCTGCCGAAATAAAAGCAATGAATCTCTCTCTCTCCCCCCTCTCCCCCCATCCTGACATTTAACAAGCACCTACTATGTGCAACCGTTCCAACATCCATCATCTGTTTCAAAGTTCACCACCATTTACTGAAGCCGCGAAAGTTAGTTCCGCTTGCCAGGCGAGGAGGGAAGTTGAGCAGAGATTTCCCTATTCTGGACATTGCATATAAAGAGAATAATACAATACGTGGTCTTTTGTGTCTGACTTCTTTCACTTAGCATCATGTTTTCAAGGTTCATCCATGTTGTAGCATGTGTCAGTGCTGTGTTCCTTTTCATGGCTGAATAATATTCCATTGGTGTGGCTGGACCCACATTTGGGTTATCTATTTCTCTGCTGATGGGCATAGGGGTTGTTTCTACCTTTTGGCTGTTGTGAATAACGCTGCATTCATTTGCAACTTTTCGTGTGGGCATATGTTTTCATCTCTCTTGGGTGGATGCCTGGGAATGGGATTGCTGGATCATATGGTAACTCCAGGTGTCATTGAGGAACTGCTGAACTCTTTTCCTAAGCAGCTGCACCTTTTCTTCATTCCCCAAACTTTCAGAGGTACCATTTCTTGAGGCAGGGGCCCACGCAAATCATCTCACCACAAGCTGAATCCCCGCCACAAGCTGTGGAGGAGGTAGACAGGACTTTCACCCCATCTTCCAGATGAGGAAACTGAGGCTTGGAGAGGTGGATCTGCTCCCAGGTCACCCAGCCTGTGTCCAGGATTCCAGCTAACTGGCTGGCCCTAACCAAGCCACCAAGGAGTAATGTTTTGGAGGCTGACTTGAGAAATGCGGGTGGAGGAGATTCCAACTCCGAGGGGACCCTCCCTCAGGCCTGCCAGGTGATCCTGGAGCCATTTACCCTGGGGCTCAGCCAGCTAAGAGGGAAAGCCCTCGGGGGCTGTAACAGAAGAGGCCAGTCTTGGGGCTCTGCTGGGGCAGGTGGAAAAGCACAAAGGGTTCTTTGTCCTGCCCCATTGTTCAGACTCCCAGCCGGCCTCGCTGCTCCCCTCGGACCACCAAGGGACTCACTGGGTCTGCAGAGCAGCTGGGGTGTCTCGAGTTCTCCAGGAGGGCCCCTGGGATGGGCCCACAGATTCATTAGGGGCTTGGGTATATTGGGGGATTAGTAAATACTCAGTGTATGGGAAAACATCGCCCCGATTTTTTTCAGTTGTCTTCTGCCCTTGATGTAAAGTTCCCAGACACACGCTAACAGAAAATGAAATAGCCCCAAGGACGTGGATACTCGGCCTCCCACCCTGAGCCCACAGCCATGTCCATAGCTCTTGTGTATCTTTCCAGAAAGTTGTCCTTGCTTATAGACAAAATCATATGCATGTGTGTGCGTGTGTGTGTACATGCTGGGTTATTTTTCATATCCACCTCGTGTTTTTCTGCTGCACTTTGCACCAGGAGATCATTCCATCTCCCCAAGAACAGCGTCTTCCTTCTTCTCAGTGGCTGTGGTACTCCATCTACAGAAGCAGTATGCTTTATTCAGTGAATCTGCATTTAAGTTTTCCCAATCTTTCCGCTACTCCAGCTGACATGAATGTCTTGCACACGGACCTTTGCACACAAGTGTGAGAACGTCCTGTACACCTGTGAGATGGGCCATTGTTTTGCTCCCCCGTGGGGTGGCCCCATTACATCCTCCCCAGCGAGGCGTGGGAGCACCCGTGTGCCCAGCATCCTGCCGGCACAGGACAGCATCAGCCCTTTTGTTCTTCTTTACTTTTTCCGTATAAAAGAGCACACCCATCATCAGAGTCTGGCTCAGTGGATTTTCACAAAGTCAACACCCCTTATAACCAATGCCCAGATCAAGACCTAGAACATTCCCAGCCCCGGAAGCCTGCTTATCATGCCCCTCTCAACATCACGCTGATCCTTGGTCAGTCCTTTCTGCTCATTAAAATCCCCCTTCCCTATCCAACCTGCTTCGTCCACACTGGCCATGCCAGTGTCACCCCAAGCATAATCCAGAAAACTTAAAAACAAAAACGGCCTTTTTTTTTTTTTAAGGAAAAGTAAATTGGTAAGAACAAAGTTCACCCAAATCCAGTTCACAGCCCTTTTTTGCCCAGGTAGGAGATGCTACAGCCTGGACTCGGGCAAAGCAGCAAGGATGGAGAAGAGAAAATGAACTCGAACAAGTCTGGGGGTTACACCAGCAGCCGTGATGGCTGAGGGATGTGCAGGCAGAAGGAGGGGAGGAGAGGAAGATACAGGAACTATACGGGGGAAGCACTTACTAGCCTCCATCACCCCACGAATCATGTGATCCTGTGCATGGTGCAAGTGTCCAGAATGCATATAACCAAGGGAAGGAATTGAGGGAGAAGCAGCAATATTGTTGATGGCAGGAGGTGTGTATGAGGGGAGAGAAGACCCCGCATGACCGACAAGGGTGGTTATTTGTGTTTGGCACTACAGGAGAAACACCCAGGACATTTGAGAATCACCTGGCCCAGTTGTCCATCCAACTGAACAGAGAGTTGTTGTGTTAATATTGAACAGTGGCAATGGGATGTTTCTAGAGGTTTCTCCTGGCTTGGGGGTGGAGAGGGTGCACACAGGCTCCAGACTCAAAAGCCTGCAGGAGACTTCTGGCTGCATGACTCAGGAACCTTGGGTGAGTCTCTTCATCCCTCACAGCCTCAGTTTTCCCTTCTGTGAAATGGGACCATAATTTTGACCTTGTAGAAGTACCTCGAAGATGAAGGGAGATGTTTGTGTGTGAGATGCCCACCAATAGGAACCACGGGCCAAATGTCAGCCCCTTTGTGGGCTTCTGAAAAGTCTCTCTAGATCGGCAGCCAGGAGTTCTAGTTTGTTGATTTGAAGAACTTTTCCCCAGAGGGTGACTCTGTGGGAACAGAGGAAGGCGTTCCAGGGTTGGGGAGACACCACTTATGACTCTGAGTGATGCCACCTCCAAGTCTTATTGTCATAAAGAAAGTTATTCAAACACAATCAATTAGACACCCATATTAGCATATTTCTCATTGTAATACAGCCGCAAAGAGGAGATCCTAGAGGCTGTTTATTGCTGTACTGAGCTAATATTTGTTAAAGTGATTAATATGTTTTTCAAACATCTGTGACAGGCGTGGCGGGCGTTATTTATCTCTACTGGCTGGAGCCTGAAAGGGTGCAGGGTGGGAGTCCTCAGAGAGGGGCACCAGGTAGGGGCCTCGGGGGGGGCCGCTGAGGACAATGTCCACCTCTCCTTCCCTGCTCGGGCCTCACCCCTTCCATTGTCCCCTGCCCCCACCCCCCCACCCCCGCCTTGAACTTCCTGGTCTACTGACCATTCCCATCAGCATTCAAGGGCATCTCTCACTGTAACAAGTAAAGACCCTGGAACCCCTTCTCCACCAGCTCCTCTGACCTCCCCCTGCAACTCTTTTGCCATCTTCCTCCTTCTCTCCAAAGCCAAACACTTCCGAAGAACACTTCACCCTCCCTACTTCCTTTATTAACCTTCCAGTCCCTGCTTTAAAAACACTCATTCTGAAATATGAAAAGCATGCAGAACTTTCTAGAACAGCACCGTCCAAAAGAACTTTCTGCAGTAATGAAAATGTTCTCTAGCTGCACCGTCCATATGGGAGCCACCAGCCACATCTGGCTAACGCGCACTTGAAATGTGGCTAGTGCAACTCAGCAATTTATTTAAGATGAAATTTCAAATTTTATTTACTTTTAATAAACTTATATTTACTTTGAAGTCCCCATATTTGGTGAGAGGCAACCGCATGGAACCACTCAGCTCTAGGAAGTCACGTAATGAAAGCTGCATACCCATCGCCCATCAGCTTTGTCAAATGTCTACATTTGGTCATATCTGCTGCCGATTTTTTTTAAGTAATTAGATGTTATGGATTTGTTTCCCCCTTTTCTCTAGTGAGTTAGTCAACTGTCTTGAATATTTATGTCTCAGTATTTATCCTTCCCATTCATGTCCTTATGCTTTTACTATATATGGATCCACTACATTGCAATAGTTTTCACGTTTTAATACTTTATATACACGGTAACCTATTCTGGGCATCATTCTGCAACTTGCTTGTTTTGTTTTCCAAATCGGCACAGCACTGGTTCATTTTCACCAATGTATAGTATCCCACTGTACAAGCAGCCTGCTGTTTAGTTCTCATCTTAAGGAGCATGTTACTAACAACACTGTAATGAACATTTTGGGACATATCCCTTTGGGCAACAGGCTAATGTTTCTAGAGAATATTCACCAAGAAACGATAGTTCGGTCAAGTTACAAAGATTTAACTTGACTAGATACTCCCAGATAGCCCTCCAACCTGCTTGTGCCAACTCACACTCCCACCAGCAGCAGAGGAGAGGCCCTGCTTCCCTGCAGGCTCATTGACACTTGGCATTCTCAACTTTTAAAATTTCTGTTAAGCAGATGGGTGGTATCTTGTGGTTCTTTCCCTTTGTATTTCCTGATTACTGGTGAGGTTAAACATCTTTCATGACTCAGTCATTTGGGTTTTCTCATTTGAGAACTGTCTGGTTGTACCCATTGCCTATTTTTCTACTGGGTGGTTGGTGTAATTCTTGTTGATTTGCAAGAGCTCTTTACATATTATGGATTCAATCCTCTCTCAGTTATATGTGCTCAGATACCTTTTTCTAGTTTTTGTCTTCTCTGTTAACTTATTTATGAAGACTCTGATTGAAAAGAAGTTTTTAATTTTAAGATAGTCAAATGTATCCATCTCTTTGTTTGAGGTTTAAGTTTTTTGTGCTATGATTAAGAAATCTCCCCCTACCCCAGGGTTATACAGATGGTTTGTATTTCCATCTGGAATTTAATTTTTTTCCTTTTTGTATTTAGATCTTTACTGCATCTTGAATTCATTTGTTTGTGTGTATGTGTGCTACGTAGTTTGGAATCCAAAGTAATACTGTGTATATTAGTTGTCTACACTGCATAATAAAGTTACATACAAAATTGATTGTTTAAAAAACCACACATTTACTATCTCACAGTTTCTGTGGGTCAGCAGTCTGAGCACAGCTTAGCAAGAGCTTCTCCTTAGAGTCTTTCCCAATGCTATAGTCAAGGAGTCGGCTGGGGCTGAGTTCTCATCAGAGGCTTAACTGGGGAAGGATCCACGTTCAAATTCCTTGGATTATTGACAGAGTTCATTTCTTTGCAGCTGTAGGATTCATGGCAGCTTATTTCTTCAAAGCCAGCAATGGAAAGAAAGAGAGAGGGTGGGAGAGAGAGAGAAAGTTTAGGAGAGAGAGAGAGGGACTGCCAGCAAGACAGTCTTATATAATGTAAGGTGATCAAGAGAATGACATCCCATCCCCTTTGCCATATTCTATTGGTTAGAAGTAAGTTACTGGTCCTGCCCACACTCAAGAGGAGGGGGCTGCCCAAAGGCCTGAAAGTCAGGAGGTGGGATCAAGGCACCACCTGAAAGACTGTTTGCATATTGACCATCATTTTCCAGTATTCTTTTTTAAAGACTTTATATCTTTAGTGCAATTTAGTTTCAAGCAAAACTCAGAGGAAAGTACAGAGATTTCTCATAAATATCCCCCCCACATGCATAGCCTCCCCCATTATCAACATTCCCCCACCAGAGTGGGACATTTGTTACAATTGATGAAACTACATTGACACATCATTATCTACCAAGGTCCACAGTTTACACTCTAGCTCTCGTGGTGTTGTACATTCTATTTGTTTGGACAAATGTGTAATGACATGTATCCATCATTATGGTATCATACAGAGTACTTCCACTGCCCTGAAAATCCTCTGTGCTCTGCCTGTTCATCCCTCCCTCCTCCAATTCCTGGCAACCACTGATCTTTTTACTGTCTCCATGGTTTTGCGTTTTCCAGAATGTCATATAGTTGGAATCATACAGTATGTAGCTTTTCAGATTGGCTTCTTTCACTTAGTCATAAGCATTTAAGGTTCCTCCATGTCTTTTCGTGGTTTGATAGCTCATTTCTTTTTAGTGCTGGATAATATCCACCAGTATTCTTTCGTAGATGGCCCAATCTCTTCTCCACTGACCAGTAATGCTTTCTCCATCACGGATGAATTTTCCATAGGCGCAGAAGTCTGTTTCTGGTCTTTTTTATTATTGTTGGTTTTTTAGTGGGTTTCCTGCTCCTACCATCCCTCTGAATATGCTCTAGTTTGGGGTCACCAGTGTTGTTGAATTGTACTGGGTCTTTCCAGACCTCACCCCACTAGACCCCTCAGAGGTGTTGGGTACCATGGACATTTCTTCCCCTCTTGAGTCATTCTTCCTAGGCTTAAGGTGCCTTGTCATGGGTCTCCTACGCCAGCTGTCCCTCCTACCTGACACGGGGGTCCTGGAGTCATTCACCCTTTGTTCACTCTCTCGGTAATCTCATCTGCTCGTGGAATTAAATGCCATCTTCGTGCTAAGGGGCTCAGTCCCAGGCTGGTGCTTCCCGGAACTCCACGTCTGTGTAGCCAGTGGCCTGTTAAACTCCACCTGGCAGATTCGTGGCCATGTCAGACAACATACCGCCCAGGATTGGGGCTTGATTCCACCACTCCCGACTTCCCTGGTGGTCCAGTGGTTAAGACCCAGAGCTTCCACTGCAGGGGGCACGGGTTCTATCCCTGGTCGTGGAACAAAGATCCCACATGCCTCGCAGTGCAGCCAAAAAAAAGAAAAAGACATATTGATTCCACCGCCCCCCACAAAAGGCCCCCATCCCTCATCTGCCTCTAGCAAGAGGTCGGTCCTCCATCCCCTCCCGCGGTCACCTCATCCTGGGTTCGACCACCTCCCTCCATCTTCCCAGCTGCCACCCTGCCCGAGCCACTGTCACCTCCCACGTGAGTGCCTTCAGTAGCCTCTCAGCTTCCACGCCTGCCCTCTTCAGTCAATTCTCCACACGGCGGTCAGAGCAATATTTTCAAAAACATAAATCATCTCACATCATCTCCCCACTTAAAATCCTTTCCAGAGCTTCCCACTGCTCTTGGAATGGGATCCAGATTCCTCAACATGCCCTCAATCAATAGTGGGCTGTCACCTCCTCTCCGACCCCATCCATCACCACCTGCCCCCCCATCCCCCCTCACCCCACCCCCGCCGAACTATGGAGATGATCTGATTATTTCTCTAAGGGGGAGATTTTGGGGGTGGTCCAAGGGGTCTGGAGGGAGAAGTGTCAAATTTCCCCTCTGAGTGGCAGGACCTGGGCAGGGCCACGTACCCCAAGGAGGTCAGGTTAAGCGGCACTATTTACTTTAGCCCTCTCCAAAGTATGTTTTGGTGGTGGGAGAGAGTTATGAATAAGCTCTTAATTCCAGGGAGGGCGTGGGTCAGCTCTCCGACAGTGGCGTTTATTGACGTTCAAGTCTGCTCCTTTGCCCAGCGCCCCGAGACCGAGGGGCCTGTCTGTGGCAGGGCTGGTGGCCCCAGCTCACCTGGACAGGGACAGGCCTACCTGTCAGCTCTCTCCATAGTGACACCAGGGTCTCAGTTTTTCTACCAGGACTAAGCATCCGGGGTCCCAGGGAGTAAGCATCTGAGAAAACTGTCATGAGCAAGGAATGACCCACAACCCCTGCCCAGGAGGGAGAGCCCCAAAATCAGTGCCACTTGAAGAAACAGGTGGGCAGGAGGTCGATGGGGCTGTTTGAAGACCTGTCACCTGGTCAGGCTGTGTTTTCACTGGGCTGATGGAATCCTTGGGGCCAGAGAGGGAGTGAGCCCGGCTCGTAGGCCTGCTGGCTGTGTGGCTTGAGGCCAGTAGGTTTCCCCTGCCAGTCCTCAGTTTCCCCATCTGTTTCATTGCCCTTCTGTTCTGTGGACAGGGATGCAAGCACAGTTTACGGCATCCTGCAGCCCCATGGAGGACTGAGGCACTTTCAAAGGGGAATATTTGGGAATGGAAATCAGAAGTTCAGAGAGAACAATTTATATGGCATTCTTAAAATGACGAAACTACAGCGTTGGAGGACAGATGAGTGGTTGCCTGGGGACGGGGAGAAGGTCAGGATGGGCCCAACCCTAAAGAGGTCACACAAAGGAGCTTCCCCACGGGTGGAGCAGTGCTGCATCTTGACCATGGGGGTGGGGGCGGGGCTGGGTATCCATGCGTGACAGCAAGTTGCATAGAACTCCACACACAGGTTCACGTACAAACTGATGAAAACACAGTAAGGTCCTGTGGTCTAGTTAAAAGCTTGTACCAAGGTCAATTTCCTGATTTTGATTTCGTGCTCCAGCTCTGTAAGATGTCCCCACTGGGGGAAGCTGGGGGAAGGGCCCACAGGACTCTCTGTATTATTTTCACAACTTCTCATTTCAAAATTAAGAGTTTTAAGAAAAAGTTCAGAGAGGTCATGGATGTGCCCAGGGCCACACAGCAAATTGAGAAAGAAGCTAGAGTTAATACCGAGGTGTCCTGATAGTCAGGTTCTTAATGATCTTCCCTAGAACAACAGGCATTCAGCAAAACAAAGATAGGTGAGTCATAGTGACGGCAGCATGAGAGAGGAACTAGAGGAAGTGGTGATGATCGGAGTAGTGACCACAGTAGCAGCTTCCACTTATTGAGGCATGACCCCAGGCCAGGCATCTTGCAGGCAGCCTTACATATATGATTCCTGCTGCCCACCGTGGCCGTCCAAGGTCATGCTAACTAGGCTGAAACTTGAACCCATTGCCCAGCATCAGCCCCTCGGGCCTGTCTACTCTCCAAGTGAGGTCCTGGCTGACATAAAGGACAGCGGGAAGACCGATGACCCTGTCTGGGATCCTGAGCTGTCCAGGGGCGGCTTTGGCACTGAGTGGTCCCGCCCACCTCACCTTCATCCACGAGCCATCCTGATGGAGGTCAAGGGCCAGGACAAGGAGGTGTCCAAATAAATAAACGAGCGAGTAGCCATGTGATGCTGCTGCTACAAGGCTGTGGATGCAGGAGGAATCACTGGCTGGGGAGCCCCAGGTCCTAGTCAGCCATGTGCCACCATGGGCTGGGCGCCTGGGATGAGCACATCCCTCTCTGGCCTCAGTTTTCATCTCAGGACGTTCTGGAGGAACTTCCCGCTCAGATCCCACATCTTCTCCAGGTGGGGATGTTTCCAGCTCCCCAGACGGCCTGACCCATCCACGTCGGTGTGCCTAGGATGACCCTCTCCTGCCGGGCAGGGCCCTGTATTCGTGTCTTGTAGCTGCTGTAACAAACAAACTGCGTGGCTTACAATAATAAGAACTTATTCCCTCACAGTTCTGGAGGCCGGAAATCTGAAATCAAGGGGTTGTCAGGGCAGCGATCCCCTCACAGCCTCCAGGGGACCATGCCTCCTGGCCTCTTCCAGTTTCTGGTGGCTCCAGGCATTCCTTGGCTTGTGGCCACCTCCCTCTCCAACCTCTGCTTCTGTCTCCACGTGGCCTCCTCTTCTCGGTCTCTCCTCCAGTGTCCTTTATAAGGACATTTGTCATTGGATTTAGGGACCAGCCAGGTAATCCAGGATGATCTCATCTCAAGATCCTTAATTTAATTGCATCTGCAAAGACTCCTTTTCCAAATAAGGGCACGTTCACAGGTTCCGTAGGTTAGGGTGTGGACATATCTTTTGGGGGATTCTTCAACCCACTATAGACACTCTACATCAATCATGCCTGAGCCTAGGAGAGACCATGAGATCCTCCTGCTTCAACCCCAGAGGCCTCCCCACGCTGACCTGGCCTCCTGTGCCCCCTTGTGCCCTCCGCTGCTTCCACAGGGCCTTTGCACAGGCTATTTCCTCAGCCTGGGACTCTCCCTCCCCCACTTGTCACAGATTCCTGCCTGATCTCCTCTCTGCTCAGATGCAGCTTCCTTGGAGATGCTCCTCCACGTTGGGCCAAACTCCAGCTGCAAGTCCTTATAAGACCCAGAACTTCTCCCCTGTAGACTCATCACGGTTGTAATTTTAGCTTCACTCGTGGGATTCTTTGCTTTGTGTCTGGCAGGTGGGCTGACGTCTCCATCAGGTGCAGGAGGCACAGTGCCTAGGGCCACAACTACATTTACAGGCCCATAAACATTCTCTCTTTTAAAATCAGAAGAAAAATATGAAGATAATCCAGCCTGGGAAACAACACAGTCGGAAAGTATACTTTTTTTCTGCTTGTTACTGGGGAAGGGGGCCATGAAGGCAAAACCCCCAGGGCCCACAAAAGTCATCCTGCAGCTCTATGAGTGAGGCCCATGCGCCCATTGTTGGCACATCACATGCACATAGTAGGTGCTCGTTAAGTGTCCAAAAGGAGACGGGAGCATGAGAGGGTCCTGACACATCGGAGAGGGTGGGCTCAGAGACCTGGCTTCAAAACCCTATTTTCGTCCTCAGTTGCTCTTGGCCTGGGACAGGCCACCTCCCTTCTGGACTGGTTTGCCATCTATAAAATGAGAATAACCACACTCACCCCTCGACTTCTCACGCTCACTCGCTAGGCTCAAGAGAGACATGCGTTTGTGTCAGAGCCTGGCGTAGCGGCTGGCTGCATGAGCCTGGGTCATCGCTGGGATTGATCGAGTGCTGACAGTGCACCCGGTGCCATGTTCAGCTCTCACCACATCCTCTCCTGTAACTGATGCTCTGTGTCCCCTTTTTACAGATGAGAGACTGAGGCTCAGAGAAGGGAAGTACGCATGAGCAGCCACTCAGCTGGACAGCGGTCACGCACCCCGACACAGGTCACTCAGCTGGCGAGCGGACACGGAGTCAGATCCAGCAAGCGCTGGGCTGGGACTCAGAGGAGGTGTGGTCTCACTGCAGAGAATGTTCTCCAGCAGCAGCATGGAGAACGAGACGGGCTTCCTTGGGGCCTGGTTGGCGGTAGGTCCCCTGGAAACCACAGACGTCCATTCCCCACTTCTGAGGGGCAGTAGATGGTGCGGGGGGGTGGGGAATGAGTGTACTTGCCCTCTTCAAAAAACATCCATTTTGGGCTTCCCTGGTGGCGCAGTTGTTGAGAAGCTGCCTGCCAATGCAGGGGACACGGGTTCGAGCCCTGGTCTGGGAAGATCCCACATGCCGTGGAGCAACTAAGCCTGTGTGCCACAACTACTGAGCCTGCGCTCTAGAGCCTGTGCTCTGCAACAAGAGAGGCCGTGATAGTGAGAGGCCCGTGCACTGCGATGAAGAGTGGCCCCCACTTGCCGCAACTAGAGAAAGCCCTCGCACAGAAACGAAGACCCAACACAGCCAAAAATAAATAAATAAAAATAAAGGAATTCCTTAAAAAAAAAAAATCCATTTTGAAATAAGTATCTAGATCTTGGCTTTTGCTATAAGCAGTGGTAACCTGTGTGTAATACAGTCTACAGAAAAACGGGAAACTTGAATTGGCTTTGGAGAGAGGAGAGGGGAAAACAGCTCTCCCCAGCAAAAGAGCAGCATGGGGAAGGTCTAGTAGAGGCAGATATGCAGCTCAAGGAAAGAGAGAGGAGGCCAGGTTGACCTCACCCCAAAATGCGCCCAAAGCCCTGATTCATCCTCTGCACTGGACTGGCCACACAGTGGTCAGGGGAGGCAGCAAGGAAACCATGCAATGTTACCACAAACCCAGACATCCCAGCTCTGCTCCTTACTTGCTGTGTGGCCTCAGGCAAGCCACTTCTCTCTCTGAGCTTGGTTTCCTCATCTGTGAAGCGGGGTCAGTGTTGGACCTCCCTTTCTATGTCACCGGGAAGAGTGAATGAGGCCCTAGATGGACATGTGCTCAGTCAGAGGCCCAGCGTATGCCAAGGGACAAGTAAGAGGCAGGTTGTTGATCTGTTTTAATGAAAAGGCAAAGCTCTTTACCGCCTGTCTTCACCCAGCTCTGTGGACAGTTAGACATTCTGGGCTATGATGGGAATGGACATATCAGAAGGGGCTCAGGAGGGTAATGTAGGAGTTTATAAAAAGGACGTCAAGTACTATGAGGAAAATAAGAGGGAGATTGGAGTGACTCGGGCAGTGAGGACAGGAGGAACTGTAGCTGGGGTGTCAGGAAAGCCTCGAATTGAGATCTGAGTGTTGAGAAGGAACCTGCCTAAGGGCAGCATGATCCAGCAGAGAGAACAGCTGGGTCAAAGGCCCCAAGGTGAGAAAGACCTGGGTGTTTCCAAGGAATAGAAGGAAGGCCAGTGTGGCTGCAGCACAGTGGACAGGACCGGTGAGGACTGAGGTTAGAGAGTCATCCAGAGGCTGGGTCATGAGGGCCTTACAGGCTGGCGTAGGGTGGGTTCTGTTCCAAGTCAAGGGGGGTTATTGGAGAGATTAGGCAGCCTGAGATCTATATTAAAAGCTCTTTGGTCCTAATGGTTTGGAAGGTAGCAGAGTGGAAGCTGGGAGACCAGTGAGAAGGCTGATGCCATAATGAAGGTGACAAATGAAGGTGTCTGGAAGTTGGGGGAAGAGCAGATTCCAGAGACTTCATGGAGGGACCTGGGATAGGATGTGCTGGCGGGTAGTGGTCCACTTGCCTACCATGTATAACAAACCACCCAAACCTTAGGGGCTTAAAACAGCAACCCTTTTACTGTTCATGACTGTGGGTCAGAAGTCCAGGCAGGCTCAGAAGCGACAGCTCGTCTCTGCTCCACATGGTGTCTCAGGGGCCCACTTGTACAGCTGCATTCAGCTGGGAGCTGGGCTGGGCTGGAAGGTCGGTCCCCCAAAACTCCACCCACATGCCTGAGGCTTTGGGGTTGGTTGTTGGCTGGAGCATCTCGGTTCCCACTAGGTGGTATGTCTCTCCAGCAGGATAGCTTGGGCTATCTTCCATGGCAGCTCAGGGCAGCACAAGAATGAAAGTGCAAACTGCTAGGCCTCTTGAGGCCCAAGCCAGAACCCACACAGAGTCACTTCCACCACATTCTATTGGCCAAAGGGAGTCACAGGGCTGAACCCAACATCCAGGGCAGGGAAACAGATCCCACCTACTAATGGGAGGAACAGCATGCATGGACAGGCAGGGAGGAAACTGTGGCGGCCCTATGTGCCAAAGACTAGCAAGATGGGATGTGGATGGATGGGAGAACTCAGGACAACTCCTAGGAGTTCGGCTGAGCTGCTGGGAAGACGGTAGTGCCATTAATCAAGATAAGGAAGATTGAGGGAGAAGAAGACTAATGGCAGGGAAGAGAGCCAGCAGTTCTGCTTGGGCTCTGCTGACACTGAGCTGCCAGGAGGCTACCTGGCCATCCGACCTAACAAACAGGGCTGCATGTAGAAGGGGAGGGAGCTCCTTCTGTTAGTTCCTTCTACGTGCAATGATGCTGAGAGTTAGGGATGATGAGCCCCATTTTAGAGATGAAAGAGTCTGAGGTTCAGAGAGGTGAAGTGTTTTACTCACAGTCACTCAGCAATTTGGTCTCAGATTTGGAATTCGAATCTTGGTTAAGAAACAGGAAACATTTTATCTAACTCCTGTTGCTCCCCATGGACCCAAGGGGCTGGATGGGACAGCTGCCTTTCTATTACAGATAAAAACAATAACCTAGTCTTTGTTTAGGTCTCGCCATGCACCAGGCATTGCTAAGTTGTCATCCCAACAGCCAATCCTATAGAGTGGGTACTCTTATTGTCTGCATTTTATAAAGGAGGGAACTAGGGTTCAGAGAGGGAAAGTGACTGCCCAAGGTCACACAGCAGTCACGCCTCAGAGAGAGAACTAGAACCCAGGCTTGCCTGATCCCACAGTCCAACTTTCAACTACTCACCCTGGCCTTCTACCATCTTTGACACAATCATACTCTCATTCTGGACTCATAACGTAGCCACTCCAAGGACCTTGACCCAAGAATCTACACCAGGGGTTGGCACATCACAGCCCACCATGGGCCAAAAACAGCCCGCCACCAGTTTTTGAAAATAAAGTTTTATTGGAACACAGCCACCCCCATTCCATTATATATTGTCTGTGACTCCTTCTGTGTTGTAGTGGCAGAGTTGAGTAGTATAGAGACTGCGAAACCTAGCATTACAGATAAAAGTTTGCTGAGCCCTGATCTGGAGTTAAGGATGGTTGGATCCTGGCTTCTCATTATTGAAATTAGGAGAATGATGCCTAAAGGAGGGGATCCCCTTTGCTGAGGCCACACAGTGGCAGAGCAGAGATAAGAGCAGAGGCCTCATGACTCAGCCCCTTACCTATTTACCCCAAGAAACAGTGCT
This sequence comes from Delphinus delphis, assembly GCF_949987515.2. Lineage (NCBI taxonomy): Eukaryota > Metazoa > Chordata > Mammalia > Artiodactyla > Delphinidae > Delphinus > Delphinus delphis. The sequence continues at coordinate 20,713,735 of NC_082695.1, forward strand.
GAGATGTGGGCCCAGGACAGGTGTGAACTGGTGGGAAGGCAAGGGCAGCTGATGAAGACTCCTTTCCTGTTGAAGAAACGTCTCTCCTAGTCAAGGGGAAAAGCCCAGCCATCTCGGCTGCTCTGACTTTTCAATCCAGCTGGTTTCAGGCAACTCTCCCACCCTGTTCCTTCCTCTCCAGCTCCAAGGCTTCCGCACATTCTAGAAAATGTAGCCCCTGACCTTCTAAGTCACCAGGCCCCTCCAGCCCCCAAGGGAGCGCCAACTCGGCAGACAATGAAAAGTCGATGAGAAACCCAATCTGGGCTATCAGGTGGGCAGCTCGGCCAAGGGAGGGCCTCTCTCCCCCAGATGGGCCAGATCCCTTTCCCTCTCCCAGACAGCGCATTCCGAGCACCAGTTGGATCCTCCCAGCGAAAAGAAAAGTCCTTCAAACGTTGCAGGGGTTCCGAAGACTTTTTTTTTTAAAGTAACCCCCCAAACAGTGGCTTTTCGAGCCACACACAGACTGAATCAAGCTCCATTTGTTTCCAGAAGGCCGAGGGGCAGTGGTTTGGAAAAAAGAACCTTCTCTGAAACTCACGGGGAGGCGAAGCCGGGGTCAGAGGGCACATTCCGATTGCTAAGATGCATTGACAAGGGCCTAGGCCCCCCTCGGCCCTGCCCAGAGACCTGAGGAAGGGGAGGGGGCTGCTGTGGGGGTGAGGGGAGGGTTCAGGGGCCTCAGAAACGTTCTCCCGAGTGGGTCACAAAGAGTCGAAGGGTGACCCCTCCTCCCTTGCTGGCCCCCCACCTCCTGCAGATATGCCAAAAAAGAATCCCCAGGTCTGGAAGGAGCAGAGCAGGGAGGTTTAGCCATGGGACTTTTTTTTTTTCTTAATGGTTGGTTTAGTGAGTTGAGTTTTGCCCCCAAATTTTCAACTGGGAGGAGAAGTGATGTACCAGGGTAAAAGCTGGAAATTTTTCTTGCCATTTGCAACAGGGGAGCAGACGTGGGCTGGGAGGTCTTGGTATGAGTCCAGGCTTGGCCATCGAGGGCTGGGTGACCTTGGACAGCTGTCTATACCTCTCTGGGCCTATTTCCTCAGTGTCAACTCAGATCCGGTCCCTGGGTTTGGACCATCCACTAAGATGGTGACAAAAGGTGAGGCCACATGTGTGGTGACTGGCACACACAGAACAGGTGCTCTGAAATGGTGAAGGTGGAGATGGGGCGACCGAGGGGCCAGGGGTGGGCAGATGAGGCCACAGTGGAGGCAGGGAAGCACCCAGACCCGGAAGGAAGGGTTAACCTTGTGCCATGGAATGGCTCAAATGGAAAGAAACTCAGAGAGCGGTTTGTTGAAATACCCTTTCCAGAGGCCTGGGGCACGCATGACACGTCGGTGAATGAACCCTTGGCATCACCTCATACCCAACCCGTGGTGTTCTGGACTCACCTTGTCCAGGTGACACTTTAACCACATGCCTTGTTCCAGCGCTTTAAATCCTTCCACTACAGAAGAAAGAAGTGGGGGGGGGGGGGTGCCTAAAAAAATTAAGAAATGGGGATAGAAAGGTTGCCTTTCTCTCTACAGAGGGTAAGCATTCACAGCCCTTGTGTTCTGGCCTCAGCTGGGGCTAGTGGGATACGTGGGAAGTATCGCAGAAGATGGTAGCCCACGATGCAAGGCGAATTCGCAGGGGTGCAGCTGTAGGGTCACGCCAGGTGGGGGCGGCCAGCGAAGCCTCAGGTCCTCGTCCTCCATAGGCAGCCAATCCCGACAAGCGACCCCCGGGGGTGCAGGGGGACAAGGGGACAGAACACTGGGGAGAGGATGTGAGAGGCACTTCCTGCGTGTTGGGTCGTCTACCTGCTTGGGGCAATTTCATCATCCTAATAACCCTCCAGGCAGGCTGTTGATGCCGTGCCCTCCAGACCCAGGCTCTCAAACACTCTGTGATGGAGGCCACTCTCACCTTGATGAGCCATTTTCCCCATCAGCCTGTCCCAGGGGTCTACTGATAGTGCCACATCCCCTGGGAACAGCGCTGAGCTGGCAAAAGCAACTACAATCCTCTCCCCCCTTGTTTGGGAGACACCTGAGTGCAGGTATGTGCACTCAGACCCGTGTCCAGGTCTCCTCCTGCTTCCTGCCTCACATAGAACCAGGTGACGCAGGACTTCCTCCAACAATTAGATGTTTGAAACTCATCTCTACTGACAAATACTCAAGAAGCAAGCTCATGTACTTGAGGGGAAAACAGGATAGTGGCTCCTCCCAGGACTTGAGACCCCACAGGACAAACGCACCATCTTATTTCCTCCAGCGAAATTCTCAAGGTTGGAAATGATGGAAAGACCCGCAGAGGTCAGCCCTGGCCTGTGGCTCCTTCCTCGTATCATGGCACGTGTGTTATCTCTGCCCCTGCACAGCGCCCGGGGCCTGGCCCGGCTCACTAACCGTGGGTCGCCCCCTTCCAGTGCTTTTAGGGGAAACCTGTACCACCAGCCACCCCTCAGGCTCCTTGGACTCACTGCTCCTCCCCGCCCCCCAACAAACTTGTGTTCCTGGTCAAGCCAACCCACCTACTCCTGGACCAATGCAACAGCCTCAGTTCCTACCTGTGTGTCCACCATCCCACCTGGAGCTCCTCCCACCGGAAGTTGTTGCTTTCCCAATGCTCTGGACTGCTCCTTCCTTGACAGTTTCCCCACCAGCCTCTTCTGGCTCTGTCAGTGGGGACCATCACAGCTCCACATGGTGGGCTGGTGGGAAGATCCCGGGGCTGTGAAGTGGACCCTGCTCCTGGGGGGCTCTGGGGATCTGCACTGTGGAAAGGGTCCCCAGGACATTCTAATGCTGGCAGAGCGCCCCGGGGAGTGTGGAGGTAATACCCTGAAAACAGTCTCATGCACGTGCAAATGAGCGGCAGAGCCCATCGTAGCCTGATCCACAGCCCTTCATGGTTTGCAGCATGCTTTCCCTTCCTTCATGAGAGCTCCCTGGCTCTACCAAGCAGCCTCCCAAGGCAGGGAAGACAGGGATTCTTATCCGCACTCAACATAGGAGGATCCTGAGGTCAGAGAGGACCAGGACTCAGCTGAGAAGGGCGTTGGGCAGGAGGCAGAGGCAGCTGGTGGAGGCCCTGACTCAGGGGAGCAAATCCTGGATCTGCTACAGATTAGCTGTGGGACATTCAGCAAGTGGCTTAATCTCTCTGTGCCTCGGTTTCCTCATCTGTCAAATGGGGATAATAAGTTCCTACCTCCTGCCATATGGTAAGGATTAAATGAGTCAATAAACATGAAGCACTTAGGGTCTAGCACATGGAAAACAGGACAACTAGTTCCTATCTTCATCAACATCATCATCATCATCACCAGCCCAGCCCCCCAGCCAACCAGCAATGGGACCTCGGCTAAGTCCCCTTTCCTCTCTGGGCCTCACAATGATCCTTGATGGTCTCTAGCAGCTCTGTGCGTCTACTGTTCCTGCTTCCACACCCAAAGCACAGGCCAGAAAGGGGGTAGAAAGCGGAGTTCACAGAATCCCACAGAAGCCCACGTCTTCTTTTCTGGGCCTTGGTTTCTCCACCTGCTAGGTGAGGAGTTGGGACAAGGAACTCCTGGAGAAGCACAGAGCCCAGTCCTTGCAATACAACCTCACCAGGGTCCCAGACACTTTGTGGAGCTCTGGGGGAAACTGAGTCACTGGCCTCAACTGCCTCTCTGTGGCGTCCTGGTCCCAAGGCCAGGACGGGGTGCAAGAGGTTAACCGCCCACAGGCCAGGTGAAGGGAGCCCCAGAAGTGCCGCCTCCAGACCCCAGTTTCAACTGCCAGAGTCCCGAGGAGAAGAGCCCCCGTGTTTGCATCGACAGCTGGGCCAGACTGTGAGAGCAACCGACGCTCGGCAGGACCTGGAAAAGTCGGCTCATCCCGCAGTCGGGCCAGGCCAGCCTCCTCGCTGGGTCCCTGCTCCGCCACCCGCCGCCCCATTACCTAAGCCCCACACAGGACATGATCGCATGGCCCGGGGCGAGGGACGCAGCCGCAGGCAGCCCAGACACGGTGGCCATTCATGGAGCCACCCCCACCCCAGCTCAGATGCAGCCCTGTGCACTCAGAGGCATGGGTGCCGGGCTTGGAGGACACCTGATGAGGGTGAGGGGCAGGGCAAACCCCGCCGGTGCCCCCCAGAGCTCCTGGCCTGGGAGGAAGTGTGCTGTCATGGTGGGTGTGAGAAACAGGGTGAGTTAGGAGCAGGGAGAACTGCCCCTCCCTCACCTGAGCCCCTGGAAAGGGGGCTTCACTGAGGGCCCCGGGGTGGGGGGCAGGAGGCTGAGCCCATTCGGGAGCTTATCCAGCTTTGGGGAGCATCACGGGTGGCTGCAGAGCCAGAGGGACATGTGACCTGGCTGTTGAAGGACAGAGAGGAGCTGATCCATCAGACAAAGAGGAAGGTCCTCCAGGTGGAGGGAACCACGTGCACAAGGCATGGCCATGGGAGGCCTTACCTGGGGCATCACTTTTTTTGAGTGGGAGGGAGGTGGGGTAGGGGGAGGAGTTTTCCTGCAGGGCACTGGGGTCTGAGAAGAAGACTTGGGGCCAGGCCTGCTGGAGGTGAACCTCTGCTCCCCCCTCGCCATCCGTGAGACCTCAGGCAAGCCAGTCAGCCTTGCCTCGGTTTCTGCATCTGTAAAATGGGCACAATCAGCAGGTTGCAGAAAAGATGGACTGTTCCTGACTCACAGTAAGCCCTCACGAACGCTCAGCCCTCCCTCCTGTGAAATTCTGGGTCTCCATCCTGGCACCGAGTGGGGGTTAGGAGACCGGGCTCTTGTCCTGCCCCATGGAACCACGTCTGAGGCCTCTCTGGCCCTCAGTTTCTCATCTCTGAGATGGGATTGTTCCCTTGCCCCTTATCATCCTCACTGATAAGCCTGGGATGGGAAATCAGAAGTTGCTTTGCCAGTAAATGAATTTCTATTATTACTGAGGCCCAAAGTGGGGCTCTGGGTTGGAACCAGCCTGGGTTCAAGTCCTCACAGCAAGTAGTTTTGCCTCTCTGTGCTGAGAGTTTTCTCATCTGTAAGATCAAGGCCATTGCAACATCTGTCCCACACCAGGTTGTGTTGTGGGTTAAATGAACTGGACCAGAACTGGCCTACAGGTCTCCTCAGCCTATAGACCACTGGGCCCCAACCCCGGAGGGTTGTTCAGTGATACTGATGTTGCTGGTCCAGGACCCACACTTTGAAAACCACTGGTCTTAATGCATGTAAAGGCCAGACATAATGCTGAAGACACGGTACATTTCTCTCCAAATTATAGCTCTGGTCATGCTACTAAAAAATAATAATAGTAATAATTGTCCTCTTTCAGTTAGAACTTCTGGCCATGCAGACCCTGGAATTTGACCCAAACCCTTGTGCCCAGGCCGAGGCCCCCAGGTCAGCAGGGGCAGCCCCTGACCTTCCCAGGACTCCTCCGACCTGGCCTGCTATCGCTCCAGCTCTGACCTCTCAGGCAAGAAGGAGGTAAGACAATTAGCTGCTGGGGAGGTGTGAGCTGGTCTCAGGCCCCATCCCCTCCCACCCGCCTGCCCTCAACCCCCTACCACCCCACAGCCCAAAGACCTCTGAAAAGAAAGCCTTTTTATCTCTCTTTCCCTTTGTCCTGCCCAGGGTGGGGCTGTCATTGGAGCCATCTTCTATCCCCGGACAGGCTCAGAGCCCATCCCTCCTTTCCCTAGGAAATGCGCCAACCAGTTAGGAGATTCAGACATTCATACTCCACTCCAGGGTGAAGACCAGCTTGCTGGCTGCACGTGACATCCTGAGCCACAGGTAACAAACTCAGAAAGCTTAGGGCCAAACAAGGAAGGGAAATGCATAAAAAGAACAGAATGCGAGACAGTAGGGAGTAGTGGTGACTACGGTCACCTGTAGAGCACCAGCCCTGCCTGTAGGGAGCTATCGCCATGCAGGGATGTGCGCTCAGAACGCCCACTTCTTCTTAGTTCTTTGAGAGAAGCTGGAACTGCAGATTTTTTTTTTTTAAAGTAAGAGCTGCTGACCTTCCAAACCCTACATGAGCCAAATGAAAAATATCTGAGGGCTGGATATGGCCAGAAAGGCCATAGTTCATGACCCTATTCCAAGCTAGTGTTTCCTGCAGACCAGGAATCCACAAAATGATCCCTGATTAAAGGGTTCCCTGGTCCCCTGGTCAATATTGCTGGGCAACAAGTCATTCTTAATCCCCTCTGGGAGTCCCAATGTGCATTAGCATATTAAAGGCTCTGAAAAGGTCTGCAGGAAATAGACCTGATTAACTTTGTGAGGCCCAGGAGAGCATTAATGCTCCACAGGGCCTGTCCTGAGACATAGCCCCTCCTAGAGCTGGGACTTCTGCAGTGTGCTCACCATTTCAAAGGTTCATGGGCCCCTGGGGTCCATCTGAGCCCGGAGTTAGGAAACTTCTTCTTTCATCGGCTGGCCCAACAATAGTCATGGAGACTGTTCTGGGCCAGGCGTGGTGTGACCGCCAGGGACGCAATGGTGACGTCATAGGCATGTGTCCCTGCCCTGCCTCATGAGCCCACACCTAATGGCCCCTTTGTCCAGGTTGGCTCCTGCCAGCAACTCCAGCCTTCCCATCACACAGCATTCATGCACATATAAAGCCTTTGTCAGCCAAAGCAGGGGCTGATGGAAAAGCCATCAAGACCTGGTTCTAGCCTAGGGCTGCTGTGGACACACTATGATACATCTGGACAACATTTAATCAACAGTACTGACTGAGCACCTACTAAGTCCAGGCAGTGAGCTCAGTGCCAGGGGCACAGCTGCAAATAAGAGAGATCTCAAGACTTGGCCCCTGCCATCATAAGGCCCGAAGTACAGAGAAGGAGAGGAAAAAACAAAGGAAGATAGGGAGACAGTGAGGAGGGAAAAAATACAATAATTCCAAGAAAATGTTTCAAGTTTCACAAAAGATATAAACAAGAGACTGAAAGAGAGAATGTAATGAGCTGGGAAACCTAATTTGATGGGGTGGTCAAGGGAAGTCTCTCTAAGGAGTTGGTATTTATACTGAGACTTAAAGGGTGGGAACAAGAGAACCACAAGAAAGTTTTCCAGGTGGAGGGCACTGCCTGGGCAAATCCTCTGAGGCAGGGCAGAGCAGAGCAATAATCACAGAGAGAAATGGCATAAGATGAGATTGGGAGGTCAGAAGGGCTCAAATCCTGTAGTGGCTGTGGGCTGTATCAGCTAGCTATGGCTGCATAACAAACAAGCCCCTAACTTGGTGCTGTATAAGAAGTACCATCTATTATTATAGCTCACACTCTGGGGGTCAGCTGGGGACGGGAGGTGCTCTGCTCTACATTGAACTTGGCTGAGTCACTTGAGCTGGAAAAGCCTTGCTCCTTATGCCCCTCATCCTCCTCCTTAGACCTGGAGGGCTAGCCTGGCTATGACCTTCTCACAGTGATGGCAGGAGCATAAGAGAACAAGTGGCAGCTGCAACGCTTCTTGGGGCTTGGACTTGGAACTGACGTGCTGTTACTTCTGCTTCATTCTATTGACCAAAGCAAGTCGCCTTTCACGGCCACCTTTGTGGGGGGGAGGGGAGGGAATGACATCCCACTAATAGGATGGTGACCACCATGAGTAGGAGAAAAGTAGATGAAGTCCAGAGCCATTTAAGGGCAGGATCAATAGGAATGTTGCTGAGGGATTGGATATAAGGAGTAAGGAAAAGGGTAGAATCAACTTTGGCTGCTGAATTTCTCCCACAGCGATGGGGTAGACTGTGGGAGGCAGGAAAGGCTAGTCACGGGGGCCCACCCCAGCCTGCTCTGGCCCCTGGCTTCCTCGTCTGCACCAGGAGAGGTCAGGGGAGCCCGCCAGCCAGCCCCACCCCAGCCAGAGCCCAAGCTTCCTGCGCCCGTGTACAGTGAAGATCAGACGGCCCTGCTGTGATATATGACCCCCATAGCTCACAGCTGGGCTGCCGCTGGGATGATGTGTTGTTACCATCCATCACCTCCTGACGGGCACCAGCGCCAGAATTCGGCAGCTGCCCTTCACCAGGACACTTAATTATAAAGGCCTGAAATTTTCCCCTCCCGGCCCGGGGAAATAAAGGCTTTGTTTACCAACTGCAAGTTGGGAGGCTCCCGGGGGAGAGCCGATATATCAGAGCAGCCTGGCCGAGGCAGCGCGAATCCTGAGACCTGGTGGGAGGGCCGGAGGCTTCTGGGGAGCTGTCACCTCGACCCCCACTGACCCCCAGCCCTGCTCTCCGGTTCTTCATGGGAATATTGATCCCAGAATTTCTATGTCCTCTCACCTGTGCTGCGTGTGAATTTGCTCAAAGCCAACTCAGTGCAATGTTCTGGGCCCCTCTTCTGGGCTTGCCAGCCTCTCCCAAAACCCTCGGAGTCTTGGGGGTAGCGAGAGGGTACAGCAGGACATCGAAGACAACATTCAGTGTCACTGCTCACAAGGATGTGAGTGCACCTGGCCTAGTTCTCAAAGTGTGGTCCCCGGACCAGAGGCCTCCGCCTCTACATGCACGCTGTCGAGCTTCATCCCTGACCTGATGAAGCAGCAGCTCGTTGCTGGGGGCTGATCCAGCAGTCTGTGTGTTAACAAGCTCTCCAGAGGATTCCGACACACGCCCGTTTGAGGACCACTGACTAGTTCACTCCCACCCTTCCTTTTTGCCTCTGGGCTGTCAAGTTTCTAGAGAAGGGGCCTTGGCTTGCCCCATATGACCCTGAAAACAGGGACAGTGGGGACACTGGAGCTAGGCTTCCACACTCCCCAGGTCCCTGTGTGCAGCCCCAGGCTAATGGATGAGACTTTCTGAGCCTCAGTTTTCTCTTCTGTAAAACGGAGGTAAGGATGCTAACCTTGTGATCTGTAGTCAGGGTTAAATGAGGAAAACCCCTGCTAACCCAGAGGTGCCGGGTGAAGGGAAGCCCTTCCCTGGATCTCCCCACACTCGGGGCATGGCCACTCCCTCCCACCCTCACAGAGGGGCCTCCCCAGCATTCCTGGAACCCACCTGCTGCAGGAAGGTGATCAGTCCTCCAGGGGACAGCGTCTGGAGCCCTAGCCTTCTTGCCTCCCAGCCCTACACACACACAGGGTTTTTTCAGCCTTTTCTTCACATCAACACTGGAGCCAGGACTTGAACCCAGGTCCTTCTGGCTCCCTGACCTCTGGGGCTCTTTCTACCAAAGAGTTGAAGCTGGAGAAGAAGAGATCTCCTCCAGGGAGAAGGAAGGTTGTTCCCCGCCCTGTCAGACCCTGGAACAGGTGCAGTGGGAGAAGGATGCAGGGGAAAGCTGAATTTGGTCCTTGCCAGGTGATCGGCCCAAGAAATGTCTTCCTGCAGATCTGATCTCCTCAGTGGAGACATCACTGTCAGAGAGGATCAGGGAGGACTCTGCAAGCACCCAGGCCCCACCCAGCAGGGCTGAGCTTTTTGCACTGACATGGAGCCCCTAACACATACACAAACACACACACACACACACACACACACACACCCTCTCGACTGTCCCCCGCCTCATTCCAGGGGACTGTGGGGCCTGCCCTGACAGAAGGAGGTAGTTTGTGGCTGAGGGACAGCCCACAGGGGTTGCAGGCCACTCCCCAGCACCATAAAGTAACATGTGGAGAAACCAAGTCACGGGGTCTGAAAGACATCCAGCAAGATGGGTGTGGATCACGGCCTCCTGGCCTCCGGTCTGCACTCCACAGCCCACTGGCTGTGTGTTTCTGGGCAAGTCACTTCACTCCTCTAAGCAGTGGAGTCTTTGTCTGCAACATGAGAACGATGACATTCCCCCATTGGGTTGATCCAAACCAGACCAGAATGGGGATGACCAACAATGACAGATTCCAACCCTAATATTTGATGTGGGTCCCTTGTCGCATTTCAGGAATGTGGCTTGTTAGCGATCTCTGTTCTCCTTTAAAAGAAAATTTTTTTTTGGCCACATCACGCAGCTTGAGGGATCTTAGTTCCCCGACCAGGGATTGAACCTGGGCCACCGCAGTGAAAGCGCAGAGTCCTAACCACTGGACCACCAGGGAATTCCCTAAAAGAAAAATTTAACTAACTATTCCATTGTCTTTGGATTCTCCCAGAGGCAGGCCTCGAGATGAGTAGTTTACCTGGTACACGCACGGTAACCCTTGCTGAAGAGCAGAAGAATGAGTGAGAGAAGAAGACAGCTGTAAAGGATGTGTTATCACAGGCAGGCACCGCCATGGGCTCCAACCCACTGGGGAGAACTGGAGATTCTACAGACACACACCTCAGAGGTATCTCACCTAAAAAGGGAGGGAGCTGGGGTATTGATACACCAGCTCCTATCTGTTAGAGGTTGAGGGCTTCCCAGGGAGGGGGGTTATTAATTACCAGCCCCTTCTTGCCTGTCCCTTGAGAGGGCAGAGCAAACTCTGGTGGCCAGACAAACCCTCAGACAAAGAGCTTTTGGTGCTGGGCATTGGATGTGGCTGGTGTGCCCAGAAACACTTAGTGCCAAGGGATACAGGTGGGGCCCCAACAGTACAAGCCACACACTCCTTCCTGCTCCACGTGGAGAAACGCTTTACCTATTTCAAGACCCAGCTCAGAGTACAACTTCCTCTGGGAAACCTTCTCCAAATACCCAAGGAGAACTGGAATGTGCCTTCTTGCAGCAACTTTGTCTTTCTACCATGAGCATTGCTTTCATTCATTTGCTAGATGTTTCTTCAAATGCATCTGGGTACCAGGCACTGCTCGGGCCTCTGATCACACTGCACTATAACCCTTCTAGACTTGCCTCTGAGCACTAGACCATGAGTTCTCTGTAGGCGGGGCTGGGTCAGATTCATGTCGGCATCCCCAGCAATGAGCACACAGTAAACACTCAGAAGTGTTGGCCGATCTGAACTTCAAGGGAAAAGCAAATCTGATGCTACATGAAAAGCACTTGGCTTGGTATAAAACCTGCTGAAAGAAAAGTTCTGAAGGAATAGCAATTAATGTTTGGGTACAAGCTGCGTGAGTCCCTCTGAAACACATCACCACCCCAATCTGTACCCGCCTCGCCCCAGGTGCTCCAAATGACAGAGCCTGCATCCCCTTGGGAGCCCCCAGAACAGGAGCCATCTAAAATTAGACCTGCCCTGTGGGCGCTTAAAATTAGAAGGACTTTGCATTCCAACCTGCATGCCAACAGGTGCCGAGCAACAGTTCATGGACCAAAATAAATCAGTGGCACACTGGGACTTAAAATTAGATGAAGCCTCTGGGTTCAAACTGCTGTCAGCATCGGGCAAGTTGTCTTCAATAAAGGATTGAGAGGAGGTAGTCCAAACCCCTCAGTGTCTGAACTCTGGAGTCGAAGGGAATCCACATGTACTGAATGAAAATCTACTTGTCGCCAAGTCTGTGCCAACAGTCTGGCTTGAATTTTGCAGCTGATACACACAGTGGTGCTGGGAAACAGCACTATCCTTATTATTATGCCACCTGGCAAATGACACCACAGAGCTTCCTTCCAGGGACTTGTTCAAAGGCCCCCAGATGACAGAGCAGGGCTTGAGCCCCTGCTTCTCCCTGTCTGCTCCTCGCTGGTTTCAGGGAGCCAGATCACCCTCACCCATTTCTAGGAGGATCCCCACCTACCAACCCTATTCTACTCCCTAAGTAGCCTTTGTTTGGGTCATGTCACCTGCCCTTGGCCACACTGATTGGATAAATCGATGGCATCCACCCTAGAGTGAGCCACTCATTGGCTGGTCAGGGACTTATGGGGTCTGGCTCGGAAGGATGAACTGGACCATTCAGGTGTCTCCTAGGAGAATGTGCACTGAGCAAGTTTCCTAAGAGGAAAGGATGCAATAGACCCTACCGAGGTGAGAGAGGGACGGGCAGTGTGCAATGACTTCGGCTGATGTTACGGACCAGTGGGACATGTCGCACTGCATCCTTAACTCGTCCCTAGGAATTTCACCCCCTTTTACAGATGAAAGTAATTGCGTTTGGAGAGGTCACCAGGTGACCCCAGAGATAAAGACGAGGTCTGGGTTCCAAAGTCCTCCAGCCTAGGGGTGCCCATTTGCATGTGAGCGTGTGTGAGAGTGGGGGTGTGTGTGTGCACAAGGATGTGAGTGTCAGCCGGGGGGAGGACACAGGGAGGACTGGGGATTCAGAGAAGGTGTGGCCGCAATGCTGCTGCAGTGGGCACCCCACCCCTCTGGGAACCTCTACACGTTTCCTCTGTTTTCCAACAACGGGGCCCAGCTGGGCTCAACTGGAAATGCTGTGCGCTGCCTGGGCACCCTGGCCTGGCAGCTCTGCCGCCGCCAGCTACTGGCCTGCCCTACTGAACAAAATAATCAGTTTTTGGAAACAGCCCCCTCGACTCTCAAATCCTGGATCATCCACAGAATGACCCTGAGTCAGCTCTAACCTCCCTGAACCTCAGTTTCTCCGTCAATAATGTCGGAGAAATCATGACTGCTTTTTATAGATTGCTCCTAAGAAATAAACATGTGAAGTCATTGCTCAGTAATTGTTGGTTTCTTTGAATATCCTAAGGTAAACTTTGTACGAGGGATCCAGTAAGACTGGGTTCCACCTTTTCACTCAGCCACGGACACTCTGCATAACTTCTGGGAAGTCCCTTGTCCTCTGCGGACCATAGTTGTTCCCAGTTCTATAATAGAAGGGTAGCCCGAGTTCAATCATTCATTCCTACGATATACTATTGGGTCCTGCCCTCCACAGGATAGGTGCGTGGAAGAAGAGGCGTCTGGCCGACTCCTTTCTTTCTTGGGAGGTTGCAAGAATCTAAAGAGAAAAGGGGTCCACCTCGAGTGTTCCTGAGGTCTGTCTGTCAACTGGCTCATTGAATCCAGAGCCCACAAGTGTGTGCACATCTGCACGGGCCTGTGTAGACACGCAGGACACACACCCAGCAGAAGACAGGGTTTGACAGGCCCAGAGACGGTGTCTTGCGGAAAAGGATTAATTTGAGAGAAAACAGGAAGCAACTCCGAATGTTCAAGCCTCCCTGAACAACCCCATTCTTTTTCCACACTTTATGAAAATGAGATCGGACGGTGGAGGGCAGGGAGGCGTGTAATGCTCTGGCTATTTCCTGCCGTCCTTCCCAGTGCCCCAGAGGCCCAGACCGAGTGTAGTTATCTCCTCCCTGGCTGGGAGGGGGTTAGTTCAGAGCCAAAACCACCAAGATATGGGGAAGAAGCATGAAGAACGATACAAACAAGCCAGGCTCATGACTCCAGGCCAACAGGAACAGAGCCAGAAGCTCTCCCCAGCCCCAGCCCTGATCCAAATGCTGGCTGGTCCCCCAGCTGTTGGCTGCAGAGGTGATGGGGGTCCAGATTTGGGATCTGAGCCCTGCTTCTTGAGTGAGACTGATGGGGGAGCTTGTGTGGGAACCTGAGGAGAAGCAGGAGACGGGTACATTGCTCTCTCTCTCTCTCTCTCTATCTCTCTCTCTCCTCTTGGGTGTCTCCAGCTCCGCCATGTAAGAGTCTCAGAATCTACCTTTATACCTGTGTCTCAGCCTCTCTCATTACCTCCATCATGTCTGTCTCACTTCCCTGTCCGAGTGTGTGTGTGTGTGTGTGTGTGTGTGTGTGTGTGTGTGTCTGTGTGTGCATCCCCAGAATCTATCTTTGGGAGTCAGAATCTCTCTCTCCCAAACAAGTAGGGGTAAGCTGCCAGGATAGCTGGAAAATCCAACCCTATAAAAAAAAACTTGCTATGAAACACAAATTCAGATGAGACCCCCTCTTCTACCACATTGACAAAAATTAAAAGATCAACAATGTCCTTCATTCAGGATATTATAGTAAGGGCACAGCAAACAAGCACTCTCAAAAACTGTTGATGAGAGTAAAAACCGGTATTATTTTTTTGGTGGGTAATTTGGCAATATCTATAGAAATGTTAAATGCACACACCCACTGACCCAGCAAGCAATGTGCACAAAGAAGTATAAGGATGTACAAGGCTACGATAGCATTGTTTAAGCACCATTGTTTGTAATAGTAAAAAAATTGCAAATAATCTACAAATTATTTAATGAGGAATGGTCAAATAAGCCAAGGTGTAGCCATGCTGCGGAAGTTGTGGAATATTATGCAGATTTTAAAAAGAGTGAGCTCTATGTATGAGTCAGGGCAGGGAAAGATGTCCATAAAACAAACAAAGCTACATGATACATTAGTTGGCATAGGTCGGGCTATGCTGCAATAACAAATATGCCCCAGAACTTCAGGGGCTTAATACAAAAAAGGTTCATTTCTTACTCATACAAAGTCTGATGTAAGTTCAGTCCTTCTCCAGGGTAGCCACCCTCCATGCAGTGACTCAGGGATCCAGGGTGAGTCCACCGAGGGGCTCTACTCTCTCAATATTGGCCCTATGTTCACTACAGCAGGAATGGGCATAAAGGGTTCACAACCCCTCTAGCACACATCGCCCATTGGCTGCAGGTCACATGCTCTGCCTAACTGCAAGGAAATTGGGGGAGTACGTAGATATTAGGTGAACATTAAAGGCTCTGTCAAATATAATGATTACACGTAAAGTACAGTCTCATGTATGTGGAAAAGCTAAACCATGCTGGGGAGTGTGGGCGATAGATGAAAACACTTTTAAGAAAGATCTGGGGACACATAGTTTTTCAGGGCAGGAGCCCGCTGTGTCCCCCTTTGCCTGGCAAAGCAATAAAGCTATTCTTTTCTACTTTAAAAAAAAAAAAAAAAAGATCTGGAAGGACATATCAAGGTATTGAATGAATTGATCTCTTGAGAGGGGAATAGAATTGGAATTAATGGGCTGGGGCATGATGGTCCCAATTTTACTCTGTGTTCATTCATATTGATTGATGCCAAAACAGCAGAAGCCTGGAGAGGCAGAGAAATGGAGCCCTTGTGACCCTATTTGAACATCTGGATCAATCCATTCCTGAAGCTTATGCCAATGACTGTAGCCAGTATTTCTTTATTCTCTACTCCCCCTGTTCTTTTGTGTTTTTAATTTTTAAAATTTGTTTTGGTTTGTTTTGCTTGAGGCTCTTAGAGGATGGGGTTTTCACCTGGACTGCTAGATTCCGAAGCCCACCCTCTTAACCCAACTATAAGGTACCCTGTCCTGGGCACTGGAGTCAGATGGGAACTTAGGTATTGTTTGATCCAAACCCTTTCATTTCACAAATGAGGAGACCAAGATCTGAGGAAGCCAAGTGACTCACCCGAGGTCACAGAGAAGCCCACCTTGCATTGCTGTCTATACACCCCAGATCTTTCCACAAAGCCCCCCACGTTTACCTAACCTTGGTCCCTTGCGTGGCTCTGGGGCCCTGCAGATGTCAGCGTCACTTCTGATTTTTAGCACGTGATGACTAAGGCCCACCCTGGTACCCTTGGCTGTGAACTATGTCCTGAACCATTTGTTGCCAATAGCAGTCCAAGTGCTGACACCGAAGACTGATTTCGTTCCTGTTTCTTTTCATTGAGTGTGGAATCTAATGACATCATCCTCCCTCCCTGGCCTTCCAGTGGATTTGTTCCAGTGGGAGAGAAAGGCAGAGAGTTGCCACTGACCCACTGCAAGAATTACAGGTGCCCCACAACCCAAATGTCCCGCCACTCAAGGCCTCCAAGCCTCAGGTCCCACGCCTATAAAACGACAGTAACCATAGCACCTGCCTCACAGGGTGTTGTCAGAATTAGAAGAAATTTCACGTGTGAGAGCTAAGCATGCAGTGGTATGAATACCACCGTGTAAAGGCCAATGAGCATCTTCCTCATCTTCCCTTGATGGGACCCAGCCTGCTAGGGAGTAAGACTTTGGGCCTGAGATTTAGGAGACATGCAGGTTGGCCCCTGCTGTGTCACTCATTCCTCTGAGCCCTAGAAAATCCCCTCCATGCTGAGCCCCAGTTTCCCCAATCACAAAGTAAACCAAGGTTCTCTAAGGACCTTCCTGCCCTAATAACTGGACTGTCGGCTGGAGGAACGGCATTTAGCTGATTGCTCTGAGTCCCTGCACACCTGCTGGGTACCAGGTCTGCGCCAAGGTCCCTCCATCCATTAGCTCACCAGCTCTGGTGGGGTGGGTACTGTCGCCCCGATTTTCAGAGAAGGAAAGTGAGGCCAAACAGACCCAGGAAGTCTCGCTTTGCCGTCCTGCCCCAAGGTTCCTTGACACGTTCCTAAGCGAGCATATTAGATTCTATTCCAAGTTGCAGCAGGCTCTTCAAGACGTATTCTGTTTCCTTGGATTGAGAGTCGTCCCCCACTTCCTGGTGGGGAATCCCCAAGTCCAGAGATCTTGATGGCCTTGCCCAAAGCCATAGGTGAGGGGCACAGAACAGGAGTCCAGGGCGCCTGACTCCCGAGAAAGGATCCTTTCCCCCAGACCACGTCGTTTCTTTTGGATTAAGAAAGCCCTTGGCTCTCTCCAGCAGCAAAGCCAACAGAGCTGTTTTCAGAGGCAAGGAAAACGTTATGATTTTTGAGATCAGGAGGTGGGAAGAACTTGACTCTGAAATCCAGTCTCTCTTGAGCTTCGATAACTACCAGTGGCGACCTTGAGAATCACCCAAACTGAAGAAGAAAAGAAATCTGGAGTTGCCCTTCAGCCAGAGGCCCTTCTGTGTGATGACTCAGTCAACAAACTTTGACTCCACCCAACCCCGTGAAGAGCTGCTAAGAGGTCCTAGGGGCACCAGGAAGAACCCAAAATGGGTGATGCAGCTGTAGGAGTTACTAACCATCTAGCCCATCCCAGGCTCAAACCCTTGGCTTGGCCACAAGATAGTGGGGCTGAACGGCAGCAACTTTCTGGACCTCTGTTTGCTCATCCGTGAAATGCGGATGACAGGACCTAGCACGTAACAGGCACTCGGTAAATATTAGCTCTTGTCATTATAGCCCTGGGGCCTCGGTCACCTCCTTTCAGTCTATTAATAAAAAAAAAAAAATTTAAGATGTGGATAGAAACAAAATGACAGCCTTTGAAGGGTCTCCCAAGGAAGATATCTGAGAGGTGGCTGCTGGGGTCGCCCTCTCTCCGAGGGTGTCCAGGGGTGGAGGGTCCCCCCTTCCTGCACTCCTCCAAGCCCTTAGAGTCTGTGTTGCAATTTTTCTAGCTCAAAAGATTCACTGCAGAGGCTGAACTCCGGCCAAGTGTGGACAAAAGACACTTGGGAGTGGCTCAACCCCAACAGAAGGGAGACGGGAGATGGGGGCGAGGACCCTCTGGGCCTCCAGCTGGACCCACGGCCACACCCCGGAATGGAGAAGGGGGTGGATTTTTTAAACCAGCCCCTGTTGCCCAAGAGATATGAACTTGAATTCTGGCTCAGCCACTTAACGGAGTGACCGAGGGCAAGTCCCTGCCACTCTCCAAGCCTCAGTTTCCCCATCCCGTGGAGGGCGTGGTGCAGGCTAGGGGAGAAAATGAGTGTGACTATGTGTCGGTGAGTGTGCACAGCACGGGCAGAGAGCTGAGCGGGTGTGAAGATCTGAGCAGGGTTGAGGGCCAGAGCAGGACTGGGGTGAGGCCAGCCAGGTGCCCAGGGCACGAGTTTTAAGGAGGCGCCTAGTCCCAGCCCTGGCGGGGGTCCTTGTTGCCATCACACCAACACCCCTTGGATTACCAGGTATGAAAAATGAGCCGGAGCCTCTCGGCCTGGCCTCCACCTGCCAGCAGCCAGCACTCTCCATCTCCATCCAGCCTCGGGCGCCCCCCTAGGCAGGAAGGAGTTAACTGGAGGCCCTTCCAAAGCAAACAGCCCAGAACTCAAAACACATGGGGACCCCACGCCCCTCCTCCCTCCCTCCCCTCCCCCAAGGCTGCCTTTGTGTAGGTTCCCTTCCCCTGCCCCTTCACCCTTGCCCCTGGCCACCAAGTCCTAGGGACTCTGCCTCCTCTGTTCCCCCTTCCCTCCTCCCAACCTCGTCATCCCCAATCTGTTACCACTGAGGGTGGAGGTACCAGGGCCACCAGCTGACCTGCTCTCTGTGCTTCCTGGACACTCTCAGCCTCCCCAGGCCCAGGCCCCCACCCGCGGGGGGAGCACCCATCCATAGACTGCTCCATCGCTCTGCTGTAGGAGCATCTCTCTCTGCGGTCATCTTTGCAGCCTCCGTTGACTCTGAGAGTGGAGGTGCCTTAAAATGCACACATCGAACTATCCATGTACCCCACCCTCCCCTGCCCAGGGCGAATCTGGCAAGAGCTGGGCTGACAGCAGCTGAGACGGGGTCTGCACCTCCTGACTGGGCAAGTGCAGCCCCTTCCTGGGACTGCGGTCCTCCTGGAAAGTGCAGTCTTGAATGCCCGGCCTTCCTCGGGGCCTCTGTGAGGATGGAGGGAGACCTGGGGTGGGCAGGGACGGACTGCAGGGGTCTTAGCATCTTGGTGTCTCTACTTTCAAGGTTTTTTGCTCAGATGACACTCTCCAAGAGGGAGACTCTAGCTCTTAGAATCCCTGCCCCCCTAAAACAAGGCACTGATGATGATCTTTTAGTAACAGTGATCATATAAATATTTTATTGATCCACACTTGCACTGCAGTTCCTGGCTGAGCCCTCCCTAATCATTTTATTTACCTACACGACAACTCTGAAAGGCAGGTAATACTCTCCCTGTTTTACAGATGAGGAAGCTGAGGTTCGGAGAAGTTTATAAATGTGTCCAATTGCATTTCTCTTTAAAGAAGAGAAAGAGGACTCAGAAGTCCAGCTTGCTCTCTACCACCCTCATCATTTATTAGTTGCCAAAAACAAACCAACAAAATCCTTTTCTAGAGAAGCTTCCAGTGTGCACCAAGGAGAGGGTGACCTGCAGGTACTGAGGTCAGTGCTGACAGCCCACACAGGTAACCAGGGGGGTCAGAGTCATTCATTTCCTTATTCATAAAAGTGTTTTAGGGCTTCCCTGGTGGCGCAGTGGTTGAGAGTCCGCCTGCCGATGCAGGGGACACGGGTTCGTGCCCCGGTCCGGGAAGATCCCACATGCCGCGGAGCGGCTGGGCCCGTGAGCCATGACCGCTGAGCCTGTGCGTCCGGAGCCTGTGCTCCGCAACGGGAGAGGCCACAACGGTGAGAGGCCCGCGTACCGCAAAAAAAAAAAAAAAAAAAAGTGTTTTAAAACTGATCTGGCCTGGGATGCTTTAGACTGCTCACAAGGCAGCGTGTCACCCTCACAGCCACTGGCAAGGTAGATTCGACCTGCCCATTTTACAGATGAGGAAGCTGAGACCTAGATCAGGGGAGGAACTTGCTTGAAGTCGCAAGGTGGTTCTCTGAACCCAGAAGGAGCTCTCAGTTCCCTGACTCCCAGGCTGGGATCCCATAATTCAGCAGAGACTGTCAACATCTATATCCCCTGCAAAGGCTCGTTACAACACAGACTGCTGGGGCCGCCCTCAGAGTTTCTGAGTCAGAAGGTCTAAGTGGACCCAAGAAATTGCATTTCTAACAAGTTCCCAGGTGAAGCTGATGTTGCTGTCCCAGGGACCCTGCTCTGAGAGTAAGTGACTGGAATGACAGTCTGTCAGGCATTTTGAGGAGTTCAAAAGGAGAGATTTGGGGTAGGAATGGTGGTACCCCCAAAATCATTCCACGTAAGTTATTCCACCTAGCCAGTTGCAAATAGGTCCTCCCATTCTGCAGCTGGAAAAACTGAGGTTCAGAGAGGGAATGAGTGTGCCAGGCCCAAGGTGACATGGCTGAGGCTATGACTAGGCCCCCAGGAAAACATGGCTGCCTGATAGCTGGGCTCAGTGCAAAATGCAAACGCAGAACTCCTTGTTTGAAATGTATTAAGAATTTCAAGACAGCAACAGCAGAGCGTGAAACCAAGTGTGGGGCCCTTCGGAGCATGGGATTCTGGGTAAGAGCAGAGGTCCAATGCCATGGACTGGCCCGTCCCCAGGTCTCCTGGCTGCACCCTATACTGAGTCCCCAGCTGAGAGTCTGCAGACACAATGGGGGTCACAAGATGCCCCCCAGATCCTGGCCGCAGCTGCCTTCCCAGGGAGCAGGCCGCACCATCCATCCACCAGGTGAAAAGAGCCCAAGGTAGCCGCCTGGACTGGATTTCAGTTTGTTTTCTTTAGGTGGAGAGACACCGCGCGGGAAGCCGACCTGGAGGAAATCCAACCCCTGAAGAATTTGGCCTGTCCCGCCCCGGCTCCCATGGGCCCCACAGGCCCCTCCCCTCCCGCAAGTCTGCATCTTATTCTTAAGCATTTTAGAAAGCTGTGAGCCCGGGGTCGGGGGGCTGGGGGGGTGGGGGTGGGGGGGCAGCTGGGCAAAAAAGGGGAGAAAATTATTTTAAAAGTCACTGACCAAGGAGATGTAGCCCTGAGGAATCACTGAAGAATGGAGTGGTTTTTATAGAAAGAAATGAGGGTTGAGTGATGCTTTCCTGAAATCCCCAGCACGGCACAGGTTGGGTTGGCATCATTCAAGGTTGTGGGGGGAGGGAGGAAAGGAGCAAAGGCCTCCCAGGAGAGGAGACCCTCCCCACTACCTTCCTGGCCCCCTCCTGGTCCCCAGCTGCCACCAGGCCTCCTCCCCCCCGCCAGGAGACACCTTTACAGCCCAGATTCAGGTGACAGGGAGAATGTTCCAGGCTATGTATGGGCTGGGGCCTTGAACGAAGCCACCTCATCTCAGATTTCCAGGAGAGGATGTATAGAGATGCCACCTTCTTTCCAGGGACTGTGAAGGGAGGGGACAAAAGCCAGCTACAAGACAAGACACCCAGCAGCATCTCCTTTGTGTCACCAGGCCATGTGTGCATGTGTCTGATGTGTGTGTAGGTTCATGACGACGGTCCATTGACCATGGTTATCTGGCGAAGGGGTGGGAGAGAGGGTGATTTTTGTTTTTGGCACTAAACTCTCCCAACAGCTTGAATTTTTCTAAAGATACATATGTTCTGGACCTTTATGTTAAATTGTTAAAATATTGTCCATTAACCGATGAATGGATAAATGGAATACCATGCATTCATTCAGTGGAACATTATTCAGCCATAAAAAGGAGCAAAGTGCTGACACATGCTTCAATGTGGATAAACCTCCGAAACATGATGCTGAGTGAAACAGACCAGAAGCAAAAGGCCACACATTGTATGATTCCACTGATATGAAATAACAAAAGTAGGTAAATCCACAGAGACAGAAAGCAGACTGGTGGCTGCCAGGGGCTGGGCGGGGAGACAGAATGAGGAGTTTAATCTCCAGACCGCTTCACGGGGGCAGGGTTTATTTTTAGGGTGATAACAATGTTTTGGAACTAGAGGTGGTGGTTGTACAACACTGTGAATGTACTAAAGGCCACCAAAGTGTTCACTTTAACATGGTGAGTTTTACGTTATGTAAATTTCACGTCAACTTAAAAAAAAAATTGAACATGAAAGGGGATCCTTGGTGCACCCCTTGGGGGGCTGCTCGGCGGGATCTAATGAAGCTGGACAGAAAGCGGCACGTGGGCCCCAGAGACCCACAGGAGATTGCTGGCAGCGGGCTCTTCTTAATAACCCCAAACCAGAAACTACCCAGACGCCCATCAGTAATGGATGGAGCACAGACCCTGGAAGATTCGCAGAATGGAAAACTCCCCAGCCGTGAAATGAACAAACTACCAATAACCCCAACCACAGGGGTGAATCTCAAAGATGCAGGGTGAGCAAAAGAAACCAAGGCATAAAGAACACGCATGACTCCGCTCCAGTGAAGTCCAAGAACAAGGAACCTTCGAAGTCAAGATACCGGTTACACCTGCTGGAGGCGGGGAGCGACTAGAAAGGGAGAATAATTCTCACAGATGGAGTGGTTTTGAGTGTTCCCTGCAGCCAGGCAACATGGCAAGCACTCTCTGTGCATTGAATCCTCAAATGTTTTTATACCCGTTTCACAGATGAGGAAACTGGGGCTCAGAGGGCTGAAGTCTTGTGCTCGAGGTCAAGCAAGGAGCTAAGTGGCAGGTTGAGGTTTGAATGCAGTTGTGCTCGGTTCTGGAGACTTAAACACTACGGGGACTAAAAGATTTATAACAGCCTTCAGATGGAACTTGGACCCTGGGTCTTTCTGAAAGCAAAGCTCCATGCTCTTACCCCCAACTTCTAAGTTCAGGTGTATAAAATACTTAGCACATAGCAGGAGTTCAATCCATGTTGGTTATTATTATCCATAACAGTGGTAGGACTTCTGTAGCAAGAGGTATAGGCAAAGGACAGCCCAGTCTCATGATTAGTGGTGGTTTCAGCAGCGTACAGTCAGTCTAGGGACAGAGGCCCATAGCCTGAGAGACGGCAGGCCAAGGTGGGTTCCACACACCAGAGCCCAGACCCCTGGCGCCTGTCTTCCCAGAGCACCCAGACTCTCTTTTCTTAGGTCTTCTTGACCAACTGGACCAACATGCACAGGCCACTCCAGGCCTGGGTCAGAAGGAGGCAGAGCATGTATTTAGAGAGCCCTGCACGGAGCAGCTGTGGGGCTGGGACCAGTGCAGTGTGCTCTGAGCTACTCCACCATGAAATGTGCATTGAAAATACCTCCCGATCAATCAGAGGCCAGAGGTCAGTCTCCAGGGACAATGTGCATTCCCTGCATGCTCAGACGTCCCTAGCAATTTCACAAATGAAAATTGAGAACGCCTTGATTACCTCTCCTGAGACAGACAGGAAAGGGCTGCCCTGTGTCCCCTTCCAAGGCAAGTTTCTCAGGCTGATGATGGCCATCTCAGGCATGAAAGAGCTGGAGATTGCCTCAATCTCCAATG
This sequence comes from Delphinus delphis, assembly GCF_949987515.2. Classification (NCBI taxonomy): domain Eukaryota; kingdom Metazoa; phylum Chordata; class Mammalia; order Artiodactyla; family Delphinidae; genus Delphinus; species Delphinus delphis. The sequence continues at coordinate 20,736,575 of NC_082695.1, forward strand.
CCCCCATTCTACAGGTGGGGACGCTGAGGCCCAGAGGGGGAAATGGACTTGCCCAAGGTCAAAGGGTGAGAATTGGAGGCAGAGTCAGGATTCAAAACCATGTTCCTTGACTCCCAGGCTATTTCTCTCTCGGCCAAAGTTCTCACTGTCCTACCTAGACGGTCTTTGAGTCATTCATTTCACAAACATTCACTGAATACTAACTATATACCAGGCTCCATGCTAGAAGCCAGGAAGACAGCAGTGAGCAAGCCCAGGCATGGTCCCTGCCTTCGGGGAGCCGATAGCCCAGGGTGATGGCGTTTCCAGCTGGTCACCTCAGTAAGCACACTCTCAGTCTTGGAAATTCAGTCACCTCAGCTTCATACACATTTATGGAGCCCTTCCTACATGCCCAGCACAGTCCCCAAAGTGGGGAATGCAAAGATGAAGAGGACACAGTTCAGGATCCTAGAAAATCCAGTCCATTGGATACTGCCTGTATATCAATAATTATGAATTGATGAAAATGAGTGATGGCTGTTAAAACAGAGCCGGTGCGCCAGAGCCTGGGAAGGTTAACCTTGGGAAAAAACGGTTAACAAAGGCGTCTTGGAAAAACAGTCATCTCTGCTGGACAGGACGTGTCATGTCAACCTCACCCAAAGGGTCTCATTTCAACCACCCTCTTCTGGTTCAAACCTCCAGTCTTAGGCTCCCCCCAAATCTGACCTCACTGGCTCCCCAGCTAAATCCACACTGCATTCTGGCTGATCTCTCAATTCCCCACCCCTAAATTCCTTCCTCTCTTGGGGGTTGGGTTGGCAGGAGCACACATCATGGGCCACCCGGAGACTCTCCTGAAATTGCAGGGCTGAGTCAGGTTGGGGCGACCCTGGGCACCCCACTTCCCAAGGCTGCCCTGCTCCCACGTGACTATCCAAATTAGGGCCTCTCTGCTAAGAAGTGATAGTGGTCCCCACCTCTGCGGGTCATGAAGCCCTTTTATGGCCCCATTGCATCACTTCCCAGAAACCAGCCTTCCTGAGTTGTTCTAGAATGTGCTTGCAGGAAGGGTCCCACTTCTGAGCACATCCTTACACAGGCACAGAACCTTACAATTTGCACATCACTCATGACCTCACCTCTCTTGGCCTCAGTTTTCCTCTTCTATAAAATGGGGGCAATCATAGTACTTACCTCATAAAACAGTGCATGAACAGGCGCCGTTCTAGTGGGGGGCGGGGGGAGTGCAAACAATACAAATGATAAATAAAATATCAGAGTTTGGCAGGAAGGGGGCGTGAAGGGGCATCTGGGGATGGTTACAGGGATGTGTGTAAAGTGTGCCAAGCAACGTTGACGGTGGGGGCACTTTTCTAAATGCACATGGCAATTACACTCCAATAAGCTTGAAAAATATACATTAGAGGTTAGGAACTGATAGGTGACATATTTTAAAAACAAAGAACTAAGGGATAGCGAGTGCCAGGGTGGGTGGTGCAGGCTGCGACTTTAAATGGGGGTGGTGGAGAGGTCTCCAGGGTAAGGTGACATTCCAGCAAAGACATGAGGCAGGTGTGGGAACTAGCCTTTTGATTACCTGGGGGAGAGCGTTCCAGGCTGAGGGCAGGGCCAGTGCAGAGGCCAGCAGGCAGAAGGCAGTGAGGGGAAGCTACTGATTTATTGATAGCGCGGTTTCTTCGTTTTCCTCTTTGCTTTTCACATCAACAGCATGAAGGAGCAGAAAGATATGCCCCCTTTTTATAAAGAGGAGACTGAGGCCCAAAGAGGGGGGGGCCTTGCCATGATGTCACTCAGCAACTGATTGGCAGAGATTGGACTCTGGGGCGGGTCATCTTACTCCATTCCAGCTGGTGAGGTGGGCAGGGAGCAGCTAGCAGCACCCCCAGTCTCAGGGCACAGCAAAGGAGGACGCCCCTCTCGCCACCCCCCACCACCTGCCCCAGAAGGCTGCCCGTCTCCACGAGCCCCGCCCTCCACCTCAGGCCCCGCCCCCATCCCCAGGCCACACTCTCCAGACCCGCCTGTGATCTCACTGCTGCTCTTGCCAAAGCAGCTGAAATCTTTCAGGTCTTGGCTTGGGTCTGCTGGGGAGGCTGGAAGTGGGGGCGGCGCTGGGGAAGGGGCTGGGGAGAAACAAAGCCTTCCTCCTGAGAGACAGTTTGTTCTCCCAATGGTTTGTTGAAAATGTGAGGCTTTCATGCTTTGGGCTCAGAAAGGAAAGAGGGGAGACAGCGGAAACGTTACTCTTGGACATCTGCGTCCCCAGAAGGAGGTGGTGCGGCAGGACGCGCACCTCCTGCGCCCTGCGGAGTCTGTGGGCAGCAGCGGCGGGAGCTGGGGGTCAGAGGGGATCCCAATCATGTTGCATTCACAGCTCCACCATGAACTTCCCGCAGGTGACTCTGCCACTCTGGGCCTCGGTTTCCTCATCTGTAAAATGGACATGATAATAGTTCCTTTGTGGTGGGATAACAAGGACAGTTAGTGAAATCCCTCAAGCACTTAGCACAGAGCCAGGAACAAGCCCGTGCTCCGTATACGCAACTTATAGTAATTATTTATGTACATGAGGTTATTGTTGTTGCAGTGATGCTTTGAGTTTAGGATGATCCAAATCAGGAGTTAGTCCCAGGGGGTTAGATGGCTTGTCCAAGGTCTCACAGGACCAGCTACATGATTGGGGGACTCAGTGCACAATGAAATGCGAGGTCCTGCGTTCAAAAATGATCAAGAATAGCAAGATAGCAATAGTGGTGCATTAAACGACGTGTAAGGCCCTCCTGCACGTGCGGCCTCATGTGGTTCTACAGGTATGAATACATCGGTACGTGGAGACATTGGTGTCCAAGATCAAGGTCTCAAAGAGCTGGAGTCTGGCCCTAGAGCGTGTCTCCACCACAATCACCTCTCTTCCTAACTCCTTCTCGGCCCAGCTCTTCTCTATGCACCCAGGGCACCCAAAAGTCACTCCTTTGACTCTTTCCAGAGCCCATTGGCAAACATATTCTCGTGGGTGGCAGAATGGGGTTGCAGCTGAGAGCAGGCTCACGGTTCCTGGACGCTGGCTGTGGCGAAGGTAAGTTGGGACACCACAGCTAACGTGTGGCAGATCACATCCGCTAAATAGATGTTCACAGTGATGACCAGGCTCGTGTCACCTCTGAGTTAGGGAGGGCTCTATGGCAAGCATTCCACTGGACAAAGGGGACAGAGGGGACAGAGGGGCCAAGGGAAGCCCAGGAGGGTTGAGGTCAAGTCAGAACACCCACAGCAGGGTCAGAGCTGAGTCTGCCCTCCCCCAACCCCACCCCCGGGATTCTGAGTCACCCACTGGTCCATCCTTCCCTCTCTCCATACTTTTCCAAGGTCAGGGACTTGATCTGTCTTGCTCAATGTTTTAGCCTCCATGCCTGGTAGAGTGCAAGCTATCAGTAGGAACTAGTTGAATGAATGAATAAATGAATGAATGAATGAGCCACTGTGGCAACAGCCTCTAGGGTGTCCCCCCAAGAGCCTCACCTTTTGATATTTATGCTCCTGCGTAGTCCCCTCCCCTGGAGTGAGAGTGGGACCCCTAACTTACTTCTCACCCATAAAATACAGCAAAGTTGATGGGATGTATAGGATTAACCTACGTAAAATACAGCACCTGTCTTGCCGGAATCTCCAGGTCACAGACTGGCTTTGGATGAGCAAGCTGCCGTGGTGTAGGCTACCTATGTCGGGAGGCCCACACGGCAAGGGACTGTGGATGGTGTCTAGGAGCTGAAGGTGACCTTTGACCAACAACAGAAAGCTGAAACCCTCAGTCCAAAAGCCAGGAGGAAATGAATTCTGCTGCCAGCCTGAGTGATCTTGGAGTTGATCTCTCCCCAGTTGATCCTCAGATGAGACCACAGCCAAAGTTGGACACTTCGGTGGCAGCTTTCTGAGACCCTTAGCCGGGGACTCAACTAAGCCATGTCGGGACTCCTGACTCATGGGAACCATGAAACACACAGAGGAGCTGTGACTCGCCCAGTGTCTCACAGCTGGAAAGGGGCCGAGCCAGGATTGGAACCAAGGCCTCTTGCCTCCAGAGTCTTTTCTCTGAAATGCTGCACCCAGGAGACTGGCTACCTAATTTGTGGGGCCCAGTGCCAAGTGAAAAGGCAGGGGCCCTTGTTCAAAATCTGTGAATTTCAAGTCAGTGACAGTAGAGCATTAAACTGAACACAGGGCGCTCTGTGATAGCACAAGTCACATGCCCACGAAGCTGGCCCTGGCTACACAGGTGACGTTAGCTGCCATTACTCTTATTACAGTTTCCTGCTCCTATGTGCCTGGAAACTTCAAGTCAGGGAACAACGAAACAACTGAATTCTGGAGTCGCAAGAATCTTGGTGATGCCGTAATTACAGAACAGTCCCCGTGCCCTCAGATCCTTGCTAGATCAGGACCCAGAGGATCGGAAAGAATACAAAACATGTTGGCAAATACAGAGTGTTGGAGCTGGAAAAGGGCATTAAGGCAACCCATTTTACAGATGTGGAAGCTGAGCCCCAGAGAGTGGGAGGAGCTTTCCTGGTACCCGGGACCCCTGGGTCCCCCTTCACTCCTGAAGACAGTTCTCTGGGTCCCAGGCTCTTCCCATTCAGCTGACAGGCCTCCCGACTTCCTCTGCCTCTAGTTCCCTGGGGCGATTCTTCATTCCATTGTCCTCCTCGCGGGCCCCTCTTCTCCCAAGCTGTGCGCCTCTCTCAGCTCGGTGCCCCAGGAGAATGGTACCAGCGGCTGCTTAACTCCAGTGATAACTTTCTTCTTTAGAAAGAACGAAAAGGGGAGAGGAGATGGAGGCAAACATCACCACTCTAAGGAGGCCCTCGTCAACCTGTTAAGAGTGAGGAGTTTGGTTTTTGTTAATATTTTTTCTGCATGGCGTGCTGCAAATAAGAACATTCAGAGAGCAAATTGGTGTCGCATTTATTGCTGTTGACGCTTCAGCAGCACTAAGCCAGTCACAACAGAGAGGCCACTTGACTACAAGCTCAATTCCGCCTGGTTAAAGAGATCAGGGTTCCGCTTGGGGGCTGGGTTTCATCAAGTCAGCGCAGAACGCAGCCCCAGAACCCAAGCTAATGGCGTAACAGGACTGAGCCTTCTGTATGCTCCCCACATCCCCGTGGGATGCTCGGGGCAGGCACTGAGCTCCATAGCTTCCAGTGCCCACCAGGCACCAACCCAGGCCCAGCGAGGTCTTGTGCCTCCCCTGCGCAGCCAGGCTGTGCTCTCAGCACTGCAAGATGCTGCCAGCTACCTGACTGGGGCTGCATGAAGGCTCAGAGAGGGGTCGTAACTTGTTCAGAGTTCCCAGATGAGAAGGGCCCGAGAGAGGGATCTGAACCAAGTCCAGAGTCCTTCCTCTTAATTGCTACACCCAAGGCTGCCTTCCTAATTGCGAAGCCCAGTGCAGGGTCCCTTGTAAGTCATGCACCAGAAGGACAGGGGTGCATCTTTGAGCAGAAGATTGGACAGACAAGATATCAAGGGGGCCACCTGGGTTCAAATCCCAGCACTGTCGTTCCTGGCTGGGTGGTCTTGGGCAAGTGGCTTATCCTCTCCATCCATACCTCTGTTTCTTCATCTATCAAATGAGTAAAATAATGAGTACCTACCTCGTAAGATTATGAGAATTTAACTGAGGTAATACACAGGAAGCCCTTCAGACGGTCCCCGATCCATAGTAAGAACTAAACAAGCATGGACTGTATCGTGATTGGGAAGGTCACAGGTCTGGAACCTGCAGCCTGGACTTCGCATCTCGAGTGAAGTCGGGTGGGTCGCTTCAGCCCTGTATTCCTTATCTGTACTCAAATGTGGGGAACAGCTTATGCCTATGTTCAGGGGACTGCAAGGGTTAGCCAGGGTGGGGAATGTGAACGGGGGTTTTGGAAGCAGCTCTGCACAGACGCTGTTATTGTGACCCCGACTTGGGGCTTCTTCAGAAACAGTGTCATATGCTGCTGGTGAGGGTGTGAACTGTCTTCACCATTTGGAAAACAATTTGGCGATGTGGCAGCAAGGGGAAGATGCGCATACCCTCTGACCCAGCAATTCCACTCCTAGAAATACACCCGAAAAGTATCCTGGCCCTTGCGCTCCAGAAGATGCACACACACATGCTCAGAGCAACGCTGGTCAAGAGAGCTCCAAACACCCAACTCAGAAAAAGAAATCAGGGATGTGGTTACCAGAAGCGGGCGTGAGGGGAGGAGGAATCAGAGGAAGGTGTAAACTTCCGGTTGTAAGATAAATAAGGACCAGGGATGTAATGTACAACAGGATGGCTAGAGTTACCACTGCTGTGTGATAAGTAGGAAAGTTAAGAGAGTAAGTGGCTCCTAAGAGTTCTCATTTTAAGAAGAATTATTTTTTCTTTTTATTGTATTTATATGAGATGATGGATGTTAACAGAACCTCTTGTGGTAATCATTCACAATAGTTGTAAATCAGACCGTCCTGCCGTGCACCTTAAACGTGTACAGTGATGGGTGTCAGTTATTTCTCAATCAAAAATGAAAAAAAATTTGAATAAAATTTTCTTTTTTAAAATTTTTATTGGAATATAGTTGATTTACAATGTTGTGTTAGTTTCAGGGGTACAGCAAAGTGAATCAATTACACATATATCTACTCTTTTTTAGATTCTTTTCCCATATACGTCATAACAGAGTATTGAGTAGAGTTCCCTGTGCTATACAGTAGGTCCTTATTAGTTATCTATTTTATATACAGTAGTGTGTATATGTTAATCCCAATCTCCCTCCCCTCTTCCCCGCTCTGGTAGCCGTAAGTTTGTTTTCTACATCTGTTACCCTATTTCTGGTTTTTTTTCTCTTTTTCTGTTTTGTAAATAAATTCATGCGTACCATTTTTTAGATTCCACATATAAGCGATATCATAAATTTTTTTTTTTTAAAAAAGAGACCTTGAAGTCAGAAACCACCCCGACTTGGACACCCATGGACAGGAGAACAGACGAACCAATCGTGAGATAGTGGAGGGAGAGACTGCACCCAGCACTGAGACGGAATGCATCACATTATTAAGCGGTAATGCCGCAGAGTTCTCTGGTGGCGACAAAACAGTCTTATACCCCTGATTGTTATGGTGATCATTCAGATCTACACAAAACTTCACAGAACCATACACAAGAGGGGAAAAAATTTTAAAAGCGCTTATAAAAACTGGCGACCTGGGGATAAGGCCTGTCCCTGAGTTAGGAGTATCGTAGCAACGTCAGTTTCCTGGTTTTGATCATTGTACTGAATAGGAACTGACCACTGGGGGAAGCTGGAGGAAGGGTACACGGGGACTCTCTGTATTATTTTTCCTACTTCTTGTGAGTGTTCAACTATTTCGAAATAAAACCTTAAAATAATTAATGAATGAATCACAGCACAGGCAACGGCATGAAGGACTCTCAAAAACAGAATGAGGAAAGAAGCAAGCACTCAGTACGATTCCAGAATCTTCCACGTGTTGTAAGTCAGTAGCTAAGCAAAGAGCCACACCTGAATGCAGAAGAGGGATTCACCTGGACAGCAGGTAGGGGACGTGAATGGGGACGGGTCCGCAGGCCCTGGCAGCACGGGTAACATTCCATTTCTCAAGCTCAGGGGTGAGGAGGCTGTTTGTTTTGCTTTATATTGTCGTAGGCCGACGTTATACGTTTTATGCGCATTAAAATATCTCGGTAAAAATAAATTTTTTAAAAAGAGTTTGATCATTGGGGTCAGGAAGGCCTGGGTCCAGTGCTAGCTTTGAGCCTCAGCAACCCAAAGTGACCTTGGCCAAGTCACTTCACCTCCTGGAGCCTCCTGAAACCCCACAGTGTTCCAGGGAAGCTTAAAATCAGATACGCGTGTGCTGGCTTAGCGCGGCCCCGGAGCGTAGCAAGGCATCAAATGGCCACTCAAGCACAGCTCCGGCAACTCCAATTCGATTCCAAATCCCCAGGTCTCCAAGGGGTCTTCCACGTGGAGCCTGACGGGCAGAAAGACAGATAACCCTGGGTGCCTTTCCTGCGGAAATGCCCTCCTGGTGCTCCCGGTGTCTGGGCCTCTCTTTTCCATGGGGACTGGGCAAGGCCTGCGGTGACCATTTCATCCAATTACATGGCCCTGTGATGACCTCACCCGTGTCTCTGAAGTTTTATGCTGGGAGAGGGGACGTGCATGCTCTCTCAATACCACCCTTCGCCAGCTTGTCTCTTCCACCCAGGAGGAGGCACCCTGAGTTGCTTAGACTTGGAGCAGAGGCTGAGCCAGGATTGCTAGTGGGCAGGGTCGCTGGGACCCTCTTCTCTATTTCCCTTCCTCATGGAAGGGTCGGGGTCTCGTATTGCATGGAAACAGCCAAGCTGCCTTGTTTTCTCTCTCTTCTCTAATTTACCCACGTAGATGCAGACCTTGTCGGCTTTCTCTCGTGTGTCTTCCTCCTTCACAGCAAACTAGTGCAAGGCCACCTTCAGCATTTGACTTGGTCGGGCAATGAGCCCCTTAGACCCTACACGCAGATCCTGTGCCCCAGCCTAGCTGGATCTAGCCTCACTAACAGCCATATGAAATTCACCTTCCAATCTCCCTCTTCCCATCCATCTCTCCTTTAAACATCTTGTCATATTTATTGCATTGTACAATTGAATTCTACTCCTCAGAAGGGCAGACTTGGTTCTGTGTTGACTGAAAGCCCAAACACCAACTAAGGCAAGCTCGACCACTATTCACCTCTCTTCACCTGCTCTTACCACATGGTCAGAGGCTCAGTTATGAAACATTACTTCCATTTAGAATAATCCTCCATCTCTTTTCCCCCTCCTGCTTTCGGCTCTCTAAATATGTGTGAATAGAAAATGTAAATACATGTAAATATAATTCTGTGGTCATTTGTGTTCAGGATTTAGAATTTCCTCCTAGAGGGAAAAGGCCGGAAAGGAAAGGCTTGTAAGCACAGGCTGTGCTTCATTAAGAAGCGTGTTTGGGGTGGCGATCACTTTTCTCTAACCTAGACGAGCCGGCTGGAAGCTGACCTCGGTACATCCTGAAATTTCATCAACTCCTTTTCCCCCCCAGAGAGACCCCTCCCCCACCAAAACATAGCCCCTTCCTTCCTGCTTCCCCAAGGACCTCCAGGGGTCACAGGGACTGAGTGAAATACGCTCCTCTGCTCCCATCCGCGGGGCTCTGAGCTTCCAGACGGCTCTAGATGCCTGGCAGTCTGCCCGCCCGGTACGTGATGGGGCCCTAGGTCACAAGCAGCGGGGCTGAGGCCTGACGCTGAGCCGCTGCCTGAATGGACAGAAAGGAATCCTTGTCTTCATTTCAGCAACAGACACACTCTGCATCACGAGAAAACTGTTTCGGAATCTTAACAAACAGGATACCGATAATAACGCCGATCAGCGTACCCGCTCTACACGCCTGCCCACTATGTCCAGGAAAGCTGAAAACCATGGCAACTGTTTATTGGGTGTTTATTAGATGCTAACATTTTACAAACATGTGGGTATCCAATTCTCACAGCTGTCCTATTGAAGGAGGGTGGATCACTCACCCCATTTTATGGATGAGGAAACTGAGGCTCAGAAGAGATGGGCTCCCTCATCCGAGGATACCCACACGGTACAGGGTGGTGCCTGGCATCGTACCTGGGGCTACACCTTTCTCTCTATTCCGAACATTCACCGCAGCGTGATGTCAAAATGATGTTTCTTCCTGGATTTAGCTCAACAAGAAGGCACCCCCAGAGCTGGAGCCTGTGGTGGGTGACCCAGGGACTCCCACCTGCCCTCCCGGCCCCTGGTGCGTTCATAAAATTCCAAGATTCCCAGTCAAGGTTCATCCCAGCAGAGCCCTGTTACGAAGCTGTTGCCTGCCAAACCCCCGGCATATGGGTCAGCCCAGCCCTTATAATATCAGAAATATGGAGACTAACTTGCAGACTCTCCCCCTGCCAGCCCCAAGGTCAGTGACCTTGGGGCTGGCAGGGTACCCCCAACACCCGGCTTTGTGCAGACATTCAGGGCCGCCATGATGGTTTCAGTTCTGGGCGGGCCCTGCAGGAGGCAGAACCTTCTGATGCGCTCGACTTAACCTCTCGGCCAGAGTCGGCCAGCCTTCAGGGCACTGGGCTGCTGGTGGAGGGTCCGTTTAACCTGAGCGGCAAAGCCCCCTTCAGCTGGCGGGACATCAAAACCCACACAAAATGCTTCCATGTGATGCCAGCCCTCGGCCTGTGTCCTTCACGTCGGATTAATCCCCGGGCTGCTCGGACAGACATGTCCTCCCAACTCCGCTTTCATGTTTGCCCACAATTTCAATGTCATCACACAAAATCAAGGCTAATTGTGAACAGACCTCCCCCACCCCCCTGCCCTGCCTCCCCTCCCCCCTCCGCCTTCCCCGTCCACATCTGGATCCCACAACCTCTCCGGGGGCCTCGGAGACCTGCTTAGGCTGCGAACTCTTAGAATCTAACTTGATCCCCCCCTCCTTCCCTTCTTCAACCTCCTAAATATAGATATTGGAAAGTTCTTTTCTTTCCTTTGCCATTGACTTGGTCATTTTCTGAGACCACCCTATGAATTCTCCACTTCTCTCTAAGTGAACAGCCATGCTCTGGCAAAGCCAAGGGAAACCCACCTTCAGCTCAACCAGGAAAATCTACCCCCTCTGCCTGCCGGTCACATCCCACTCCCCAGACCCCCAATGCATTTTGCATGTGCGGGAGCCCATCATGATGCACTAATATACTCCCCCGCCCTTACCCCTCCCTGTGCCCATGCATGAGTGACACGTCGCCCACAGCAAAGGGGCATTTCCGGCTTGACAGGGCTTCCCAGACGGAGGGAAGGAGTTTGACATAGAAGAAACAAAGGTGTTTGCCATCCTTGGAGAATTCCAGGGGAAGGAAATGTCTTTGATGTTTGCAGGTGACTTCTTTGGATGGGGATCTAGGGAGAGAGAATCTCCAGATTCTGAGAGCAACTCAGAGGTGGGGGGAGGTGCCCCCAGGCACCCAGCGTTCCACGGAGGGAAAGATCCCTGGGGACAGAAAGGTGGGGAAGGGGGTTCCAAGCACAGGTCAGGGTCAGCTGTGTGCGGCCAGGACCCCCAGGGCAATCCAAAGAGGAGATCCATGGTTGTAGTGACATCTATCCTCTCTACTCAAAAAAATCAGAGTTTCAGAGTCTGAAGTGTGCTCTGAGACCACCTGGGTGCCCATTGTGCAGAGGAGAAAGCTGAGGCCCAGAGAGAAGAGAAGGGCTTGCCCAAGGCTGGAGAACAGGGTGGTCCTTCGGACCCAGGAGGGTCTTTGCCTAATGTTGCTTTTGGGAAAAATGGCGATGAGCACCACTGGTGGCCGGTACTGGATACCGGGGATTCCCAGAGAAGGCAGCCCACCCCGGACGAGTCCAAGAGGAGACACAAAGAATCTGAGTTTGGATTTGTGCTTGGCAAACAGCACTCAAGCACGGGGCCGATGGCCCAGGGCTGGGTCTGCAGGACCAGGCAACACGTGCACTAAGATTTAGCAGAAGAGCAGGGCAAAAGGAAGGAACGTGGGCTCCAGAACCAGATCCCCTGGGCTCAACCCCACCTGCTTGACACACTCGCCCACCGTGTGGCTGTGAGCAGCAACCTAACTTCTGTGGGACGGAGTACGTTTCCACCACCACCATCACAGCACCAACCCCATCCTGCAAACCAGGTGTCTAACTCAAAGTAACCCATTTAGCTCTAGTGCAATCCTGGGCTATCATCGTCCCATTTCCCAGATGCCGAAACTGAGGCTCTGGTGTACATAAGGACACACGAGAAGTCAGGATTCCAACAAAAAACACAAAGTGTAGCTTATTTTATACAACAGTTTGTACCTCTTACTCCCCTACCCCTATACTGCCCCTCCCCCCCTCCCCTCTCCCCACTGGTAACCACTGGTTTGTTCTCTATATTTGTGAGTCTGCTTCTTTTTTGCTATATTCAGTAGTTTGTATTTTTTAGTTTCCACAATAACTAGAGTAGAAGCTTTAAAAATTGTGAATCACTATACTGTACACCTGTAACTTATATAATATTGTACATCAACTACACTTCAATAAAGAAACGTAGTTATACACCAAAAACACCCAAAGTGATAATGTAAATGAATAGGATGCTGTGAATCATTTAATAAACCAATGAATTAATAGACAGGGGGATGTATGATTGGTTGGATGCGTGGATGATGAATATACATTTGCCCTTCTCCCAGGCTGTAAGGCACGTTTTGCTTTTTCCTCTTTGGGTGAAACTCGGTGCTCATGGCGGAGAAGTATTTCCACTTCATTTTCAAGGACCGCAGAAGGGAATTTAAACTCACACTCTCCCCTATCGCCCACATCTGCCAAGAATAAGGCCGAAGCTGCTCGGACAAATGAAATTCTGACAAAGTATGTCACGGGCTTGATGCCTCTGTCACTGAGGGGAAGAGGCGCACATTTGAATGTGGGAGACGTGCCCCAAGCTTTCGAATGACGATTGTGCAGTTCCCTCCAACTGTCCCTCTGACCTTCTGCCGGCACCGAAAGGCTCTCTCCTGTAAACATCCCCCAAATAGTCTATCTTAATAAAAGCGCCTGTAATGGAGACGGAGTTAATTTGAAATGGTTTCCTCACCGTTTGTCTTGTCGGCCAATTGCTGGGCAATGGCTAGAGTCAATACTGCCTGTGCCTGGTGGGGTCCTGCAGGATTCATGTCCCCGGGTCGAGATAGCATGATGCTGTGTAATGAAGCTCTGAGGAGCCCAAGCGGATGATCTCAGCTGGTGCTGGACTTGACCTCAGCGCCCACACTCTAACTTCTTTTCCCTGGGGTTCAACAGCAGAAGGGGGGGCAACTAGATGACCACTTTACAGATGTAGAAACTGAGGCACAGAAAGAGGAAACAGGAGCCTGTGCTCACCTAGAAAATTGTCTGGAGGCCCGGAAACTGTTTTCCTTTCCTGAGCACTCATGCCATCGCAAGCTGGTGGCCTGGCACTGCAGATGCAAAGATCAATAAACTGCAGCGAGAACCCCCCAGGGCTCCCTACACCCAGTGAGCAGAAAGAGTGAGGGCTTTGGGGACAGAAAGATCTGGGTTCAGATTCCATATTGGCTGCCTCCTGGTTGGAGGGCGTTGCTTAACTGCTCTGAGTCTCAATAAGAAAAGTCATAATATTTCACAGGAAAGTTTTGAGGGTCAGATGGCTTTGCATGGGGATATAAAGGCCTCACACAGTGCCTGCCGCAGAGGAGGCCTCACCAAGTGTAAATTCCCTCCCCTGATCCCTAATCCAGCGTCTTTTCACCCAAACCCCTCTGCCTCCCTGTTTTGTCCAGGCCTGAGCCTGCCTGCTGCCTGACCCCGAACCTTGCAGATGTGGCAAACGAGGAAAGCATTAGGATCACCGGCGATCGTCTGCGCGGCCGTGTTTATGTTTGCGATAAAAGCAAGCAGGTGCTGACAATTTAACTAATCAGGTACCATCCTGGCCCCAGACACCCGCCGTCGCTCCTCACTGTGGGCTAATCTCTGCTTGGCCTTCCCCGAGCCTGCAATTAGCCTGGTCCCCCGGCCCTGCACATGGCTCAGATTACCACCACAGGATGGATGAATGGACAAACGGACAGACCCTCAGTGGTCCAAGACCGGCAGCGTGGAGCTGAGAACTTCTCAGACCCATATCAACAGTGACATCAAAACAGGCCACTTTCTTTCTCTGGATCCGTCTTTTGGAGTCAAGCCTGCTAAAGAGATGGGCTCTGACTGGGGTTTTCACGGGGGCAGATGAGCAACTTCTAGAAGTTGTACAGTCCCCAGGCCCTCAGACAAAACCAAGTCTGGGTGAGGCTATGTCCCCAGAATTCAGCTTGATCAACTTGGCCCTACCGAATCTGACAGAATGATCTTGAAACCCACAGCCCTTAGCACAGTACCAGGCACACCATCCAGGGACAGAAGTTCATCGTCCTGCTTGCCCGACCCTGCATATATTCCCCGTATGACTCCAGACACACCTTATCAGCCAGTCTGGGCCTCAGTCTCCTTACCTGTCTAATGGGTGGATTCGACTAGAGGAGGATTTCTCAGCCTCAGCACTATGGACCATTGGGGCTGGATCTTTCTTTGTGGTGGGGCCAACCTGTGCAACACAGAATGTTTAGCAGCGTCCCAGGCCTCTACCCACGAGATGCCAGCGGCAACGACCGCAAATGTCTCCAGACATCACCAAATGTCCCTTGGGTGGGGGTCGACATACCCCCAGTTAAGACCACTGCAGTAGAGCAGGGTCTGTTCTCCACCCTGGCTGCATCTCAGAATATCTGGGGGACTTGGACAGGGAATGATGCCTTGCTTCCCTCCTCCAAGGGTTGCAGCTGATTTGGGGTGGCCCTGGGCACCTGGGCTGTATTTTTTCAAGTTCCCAGGGTGATTCTAATGATCGGGTAGGTTTGAGACCAGCAGGTAGGGCTAAAAGAGCGTGAAACTCCCCCTTTTCTGGGCAGAGTGCTCCCCGAGTCCAGCCCCACATCCCCCGAGAGGCATTGCAGGCCTCTTGGGACCACCCAGAACTACCCATCCCACCTCATGCGTGGCTCTTTTATGTTTCTTAGCAGACATTATTTAACCAATTCCGAGTTGACCAGAATCCAATAAAATGCAGGCCCTACAACACTTTCACAGCTAATTGGTTTGACTGGTACATTGTAAATGTGTGAAGCGACTTCAGTGAGGGACAGCAGGGACCTCGTTAACCTTTCCTTGGGACTCAGCTCGTTTGTGTGTCTCTCACAAGGTCCATCCCGCCCCTGGGGTCCATTTCTCCTTGGCCATAAAGGGGACTCCAGAGCTCCCAGCTCCCCTCCTGCATAGGGCGCCCCAGGACCACAGCCTCCTGGGTTCCGATCTCGTCCTCCTGAGGTGAAGTCCCACGGGCCTTCCTGACCCAGCCCCACCCTCCTCCCTCTGCCCCTCCTCGCTGCTCCGCCTCCTGCCATCTGACCAGCTCCTCCAGGGTCCAGGCTGTTCCTTGAAGAGTCAGCTTCTCTCCCTTCTTGTAACCTCACCCATGTTGTTCACTTGGCTTAGAAATCTGTTCCCGGCACCTCTGCCAGCCTGATGGCCCTCCATCCCTCAGACTGCAGCTCAAACACCACTTTCCTGGGAAAGCTGTCCCTGCCACTGACTCAGTGCCAGCAATCCCCTGCAGGGGCTTGTCACCATCCGTAATTAGGGAAGTTGATCTGGGTACCTCTGTCTCTCTGAATTCAGCTAGGGGCCCCTGGAGGGCAGGCAAAGGTCTGCCTGGTCAACCTGCCTTGGAGGAAGGTCACTGCGCCCGGCCAGGGGCTGGGCACCGGAGCAGAGAGCCAGGGAGCTCCAGCCTGTGAGCTCAGGGACTCCCATCGCATGTGGTGTCAAATGAGCCCACAGTTGGCACCAGGGAGCATCGTGGCTGGAAGTCTACTTTGCGTGCGGATCCCAACCTGGCTGCTTCCTGAAAACGTGTGGAAGCAACCCGCGCCGTGTCTGCTAGCAGTGGATTCGCTCTGGGAGTCAAAATGCTGCAGTGATGGTGGAGGCCATGTGAGCGTTAAAACCAAAAGGCGAACCCCTGTGGGCCGCTGTGGGATGCTGGGCTGACTTGGGCCTGCTTCTACCTAAGGACCTTGAAGACGATTTGAATAGTGTAGGCAGCTGTCCTTTTGCATATTAATCTTTTATTTTCTGCAAAAGGGATTCAGGCACATAGGTTTAAAAAATCCAATGGCACTAAAAGGCTTTTTAGCCAAAACAGTGATCCCTGCCCTGGATCTGCTCACTCTCCACACTGCTCCCTGCAGGCAGCTACTCTCAACATTTTTTGCTGTTTCTTAACTCAGTATTTCTGAATACTGTGTATACTACGCGTCTTGCTATTTCAATTTTAGCTGTATAAAAATATTATATATACCTTTATTTTTCTTTTTAAGGAGAGGCTTTACAGTCCAACAAACATTGTGTTCGATGCCCCACTCCAATGCTTCCTCGCTGTGTGATCCTGGGCTGGTTTCTTGAGCTCTCTGAGCCTCAGTTTCCTCAGCTGTAAAATGGGGAGAAGAACGCCTATCTGGTTCGGTGGCTGGGATTTAAAACAGGATGATCGTGTAAACCTGGCACTCCAGGAGCGTATGATAAACTGCAGCAGTAGTTCACATTCACGTCTCAGATCCCAGATGAGTCAGGGGGCCTGCTTCCTGCACTCACCCCTTAGAAAACTAGGAGCTCCGTGTCTGGCACATTGAAGGCCTGAAAATGACAATTCCCTTTCCCTATGCTCTCAAAGTACCAGAGAGGAGAGGACGGCAGAAAGTTCTCCTCCCCAGACCCCAATTCACTTGACAAATGTCTGCCTTTGACCTTGTCCTGAGCTTGCCCAAGCCCAGTTCAGAGGGCCCCTCCTCCAGGAAGACGTCCATGATCCCCAGACTTCTTCCGCCTCCACAGCCTTGAGGACCCTCCAGCGAGGGCGTCGACCACCCTTGTCAGATGCAAGTTGTCCCATCCAGATCTGGTTTTGCCCCAGCATCATAAGTCCTTAAATACAGAGACCTCTACTATTCCCTCCTACTCAGGTCCCTTCAACAGAGCAAGCACACAGTAGGGCAGCAGCCAGAGGATGAACGTCCCATGTGGGGTCCACATGGGGCCAAATGCCTCTTCTGATATAGCCGTTCAGAACTCTGGCCACTTCTTTTTTCTATGTCTGCATTCTTTTTTCTATGTCTGCATTCCCTCTTCGGCCAGCCAAGTGTTTATTGAGCACCTACTATGTGCCTGTTTCTCTCCTGGGGGCTGGGGACAAAGCAGTCATTTATTCATTCATTCAGACACAAACATTTATTAAGCACCTACTATGTGCCGGGCAGCATGGTTGCAATTGTTGCAGTGCAGACAAGGTTCCTGCTCTCTCAAAGATGCCTTCAGGGCTTCCCTGGTGGCGCAGTGGTTGAGAATCCGCCTGCCGATGCAGGGGACACGGGTTTGTGCCCCGGTCCGGGAAGATCCCACATGCCGTGGAGCGGCTGGGCGCGTGAACCATGGCCGCTGAGCCTGCGCGTCCGGAGCCTGTGCTCCGCAACGGGAGAGGCCACAACAGTGAGAGGCCTGCGTACCGCAAAAAAAAAAAAAAAAAAAAAAGATGCCTTCAATCACATCTATGAAAGAAGGTCATGTGCTAGCACCGGGCACAGAGTGGAAGCTCGGGATACAGTTGCTGAATTGAATAGAAAGTCCTATTTCTACCTTGTGTAGATTATATCCACATGAACTGCTCATGGGTTTTCATTGAGAGCCAACTGGTGCATGGGCCCTGGACATGTATGATCCATGAGATAGGTACCCGCCTCCCCATTTTACAGGGAGGAAACCGAGGTTCAAGAAGCTGAATTATCCGAGGTGACCCAGATAGAAATGAGACACAAAGTCAAGTCACTCTGAGTCTAGGTTCCTCCCTGCACGTCAGTTGTGACTCTTTTCTTTCTCTAGATTTTACTTTCTGTTTTGGGAAGTTGCTATCAACTTCCTGGCTGCCCAGGGGAGTGAAACTCCTAGGTGATTGGGTGGATTCTTGGGTGAAGAGGATTTGGAGTTTTTGCCAGAAAAGTGAATCAGAGACTATGACAAAGCAACACCTAGGTCTCCCTACAATTACAGGGACCATCCTGGAAAAGGAGACCAAGCATGTGGGATGGAAGTGAGTTCAAATAGAACAGACTGGTCTGTGTGGAAGTGAGTACCCTGTCATGAGAGGTATCCAAGCACTTGTTGAGGACTGCAGAGTGGAATTGCAGCAATATGAATTGAACTAACAGAAACAACTACATTTATTAATTATAATAAATTATATTGATTACATAACATCTAGCCAAGAAGGCATTATTATCTATCATTGGCAAACAGGGAAACTGAGGCTCAGAGAGGCCGAGTGTCTTAGCAAATTGCCGAGCTCCCAGCCCTGCCTGTCCAGCTCTAAAACCATGTTCTAAACATTCCGTGTAACGTGACCCACGAAGTCTCTACCTGCCCTTAATGTTTGTGGTTACCTGCTTACTGTGGTGTGCGGGAAGGGAGACTCAGGTTCAAGGTGGGTTGAATGGAAGGCATCTAAGAGGTCTCTCTGGCTGGACCACAGGGCCTTTGCAGAACCATGGCAGGAACTGGAAATCGTAGACCCCAAGGGGCCATGAAACACAGAAAAAAATCAGTTCAACTCAGGCCCTGAAGGTTTCCCCTGCCCCTAGCTGAGCTCCTGGGGAGGGATGCGGCGATCAAGCTCCCCGTCCAGACAGGAGGGGCCTCCTGGGGGCATCGCCTCCCTGTTCAGCTGGCCTAACGTTTTCTATTTAAATGCAAATTTTGACTTTTCACTTGGCAGCTAGCAAAAGTTTTTTGCGCTGGAATGAGGGTCACGATAATAATTTATCCACTGGCCTTTTTCTAACAATTATTATTTGTTCAAGGGAGAGGGCGGAGGCCCCAGCGACTGGGGGAAGGGGCTCATTGCCAGCACACCGGGTGGCCTGCAGGTGTCAGGGGCAGAGGCTGAAGCTCTTTCCCTGGGGCACCAGAGGCAAGATGCAAGCAGAAGCAGCCCGTCCTGGGGACCCCAGCCCCTGGGGCATGCAGAAAGGAAACTGGTATTTACTCAGCCCTGAGCCCTGGGTTGAGGCCTGAGTAAGCCTGAGGACTTCTTGATAAGCAAAGGTTGGTTTCAGGGAGCTCCCAGTCTGATGATGGGGACAGAAAAGGAAATAGACCATTGCAATACAGGGTGCCACAAACTTGGCACTGAGGCTGGGGCCCAGTTGAGGCTAATGAGCCAGCTGGAAGGTCTGGGAAGGCTTCCTGGAGGAGGTGACAGCTGTTCATAGTCTTAAATATGATGAGGGGTCAGCCAGACTATTTTCATATTCTGCTGGGGAGAGTGTCCATTGGTATCCTCTATGGGGGATAATTAGATAAAATCTATCAATATCATAAACTGGCACTTTCAGATCTAAGAATTTATGCTAGACAGTTTCTCCCATATGCACACTTAGATGTATAAGGTTATTCAATGAAGTATTTAAGTAACAGCAAAATAGTGGAAACAACCTAGATGCCCATCAGTAGGGGACTACATACATAGATGATGATGCAGTCACACTGTGGAATACTATGCAGCTGTATAAAATGAACACAGGCACTCTTTGTTAACTAACATGGAAGATCTCCAAGTTATGGGGAGTGAAGAAAGACTCACTGAGTATAGCAGATTTTGTGGAAAAGGCAGCAGGTAGATAATCTTTTTAAGTATTTTCTTACATTTGCATAAAATGTCTCTGAAAGGACTTGTGCAAACCGAACACTGGTCTCCATAGACCAGGAGGTTTAAACAACAGGATTTTATTTTCTTCCAGTTCTGGAGGCTGGAAGTCCGAGATCAGGGTGCCAGTATGGTCAGGCTCTGGTGAGGGCTCTCTTCCTGGTTTGCACACGGCCACCTTCTCACTGTGTCCTCGCGTGGTGGAGGAACGGGTAGTGGTGGGGGAGCGGGGAAAGAGAGCTTTCTGGGGCCTCTTTTAAGGGGACTAATCCCATCAGACCACAGCCCTGCCCTCCTGACTTAATCACCTCTCAAAGGCCCCAAATACCACCACACTGGAGCTTAAGGCTTCAGCATATGAATTTGGAAGGGGTGGGGGACATGAACATTCAATCTCTAACATCCTGCCAGCAACTCCGCTACAAAGTCACCACCTCCAAGGGACAGTCTAGGTGACAGTGGCTCAGAGAACTGAACAGACTTGCCCAGAGCCTGCAGGAAGTGCATGGGAGAATCAAGATTCAAACCCAGGTCGAGGCCCCACCTTTACCCCAGTCTTAGCATCCCACATGGCCTCTGAACAGAACTGACTAGGGAAATTCCTCTGTCCGGCCTCCTGCATCCCAGCAGGCACAATGACGGCAAAACCCAGTCCATTGGTGTGAAGATAGGGCTGGATGGTTCTCAGGCTCCTCTGCCTTGGGAGCACCTGGAAAAAACAATTTGGGGCAAACGGTCTCCCCAGAGTCAGCAGGGGCCACCCTGACCTTTTCTGACACCTGACCCAGCTCAGGCAAAATCCCTGGTTTGCCGGTCTCTCTTCCAGCTGGAATCTCTCTGCCTGGGCACGTCGTTTGCCTTGTCCATGCCAGACTCCAGCACCCATCACAGCCCTCGGCACACAGCAGATGCTCAATTAATGTTTCGGTGCATGTCTGAATCCCAGGGTCAAGTCATGACCTGGTCTGTTGCCTCCTCCCTAGTAAGGAGAAAAGATCATCAAGCTTCCACTTTTTTACAAAAAATAATAAAAATCCATCCATCTATCCCAGGGTTTCAGTAGCAGGGGCCGAGAGACCCGGCAGGTGAGCCAAGTTGTGCCGGGACAGGCTGCCCGCATCAACCCCACTGTGAGCCACTGATAAGAGGGGCTCGGCGGCCGAATCCAGACGGCTTGTCCATCAGCCTATTAAACACCATTCTTACAAGTTTTTTTTTCCTTCTCCCTTTTCATTAATACGCAGGGTGAATAGAACATTGAATAAAAATCAGCCCTTTCCGCACAATTGCAGGATTGAAAGGTAACTGTCAACAGAAGGATTTGGGTGACAAAGGGACCGGTTTCGGCGCTTAGCAAATGATTTTCGGCTTGTCATTTCAATGGTCTGTGTTTTTCAGAGATTGTGGGGTGGGTTTTTCTCTTTTTTTCTTTTTTCTTTCTTTTTTTTTTTGAATAGCATTTATTACCACGCTTTAAAAAAAATTTTGTGTTCTCTTTGCAGCCGCCTTTCCTTCACAGATGCTGTGTTTCCCCGCTTCCCAGGTCTTCTGCATGCTACTTTCTCCAAAAATGAAATAAGATAAAATAAGACACACAGCGGATCTGGGAGACCAAGGATAGGAGAAGACGTTTTGTGGGGAGCGGCTAGTGTGCAGGTGGGGAACAGAGGACAAGGGGCCGGGCGGAGGGAGGAGGGTACCGTTGGGGACTTCAATGCTGATCTGGGGCTCGGCCCGGCCAGCTGTGGCCTCAGAACTCACTGGTGGCCACCTTTCTCTCTCAGGGTGGAGATTAGTGACTCGCCCTTAGTCCTCTGTTCCTCTGGGGAGTCAATGTCCAGCAGCCCCACTGCTGGCCAGACCCCACCATCGTACACAGAGCAGCTTACAAGGGCTCCAGGGCTGTAAAGATTGTGAGTCACGCGCTGTGATACGACGGCCGTCCAGCAAAGTTCTGCTATGACACTCATCCCTTTAGACACCTTGAGCTCAGCTCTCCAAATAGGTAAAAATACAGACAGGATATATCACTGAAAGCACACACCATCAGTTAGAATATCACAATAGTGCCTTCCACACCTCCCAGTAAAAGTAAGCATCCTTTTAAAGAACTTCTTTAAGAGGACGTGACCAGGAGTCAGGATGAAGCCTGAGAGGTCCAGCTGCAGCTGGGCAAGTCTGTTTCCATCCCTGGGACTCCGTTTTTCTCATCTGTGAAATGGGCCAGTGGGACCCAATAGAGGCTCAAAACGTTTTTTTAAACCCCAGAGCAAGAGATCATTAGCCATTAGGAAAATGCAAATTCAAACCACAATGAGATATCACCACTCACCTCTCTGAATGGCTAAAATAAAAAACAGCAACACCACCAAATGCCAGTGAGGATGAGGAGAAACTGGATCGCTCGTACACTGCTGGTGGAAAAGTCAAATGGGGAAAACAGACTGGCAGTTTCTTCCAAAAGTAAAGACTTCGCCATGCAACCCAGCAGTAGCTCCCCTGGGCATTGATCCCAGAGAAATGAAGACTCAATTCTCACAAACAAGCTACAGGAATGTTTATAGCAGCTTCATTCCTGATAGCCTCAAACTGGAAACAACCCAGATGTCCTTCTACAGGTGAAAGAATCAACAAATTGTGGTACGTCCACACCATGGAATACTACACAGCAGTGATAAGGAAAGAACTATGGTGACACACAACCTGGATGAATCTCTAGGGGGGTCTGTCAAGTCAAAAAAGCAAATCCCCAGCACTTCCCTGGTGGTGCAGTGGTAAAGAATCCGCCTTCCAACGCAGGGGACGCGGGTTCAATCCCTGGTTGGGGAACTAAGATCCCACATGCCACAGGGCAACTAACCCTGCGCGCCACAACTACTGATCTCATGTGTCTCAACTAGAGAGGAGCCCGCATGCCGCAATGAAGATCCTGCATGCCACAACGAAGACCCAATGCAGCCATAAAAAAATTAATTAAAAAAAAAAAATTAAATACACAGCAATTTAAAAAAAAAAAGAAGCAAATCCCGAAAAGCTACATCCTGTAGGATTCCTTTCAGATGCCATGGTTAAGCTGCTAAAATTAAAGAAATGGAGAAGAGATGAGTGGCTGCCAGGGGCTAAGGAGGAGGTGGGGGTGGGAGGGAAGTGGGTGTGGCCATAAAGGGGCGACAGGAAGTATCCTCAGGGTGACGGAAATGTTCTGTATCCTGACTGTCAATGTCAGTATCTGAGTTGTGATGTTGCCCTAGAGCTTTGCAGGATGTCACCATCGGGGGAAAATGGGTAAAGGGGACCTGGTATCTCTCTGCATTATTTCATACAACTACATGCGAATCTTCAGTGACCTCCAAATAAAAAGTTTAATTAAAAAATAAAGATTAAAAATCACAGAACCCATTTTACAAATAGAATGTTCTGCAGACCAAGATGTATGTCAGGTGGACGTGGAGATGCTCTGATTGAATCGACGTCCTGGCCTGCAGCCTCCCTTCTGTCTTCCAGGGCATCCACAGTTTGAAAACCCATCAGCTGTAGGACCCCCCAAGGCATCCCCAGCTCTGGAATTCGCAGGTCATAGGAGGTGTCATTGATGGGCATGCCAGCCTCGGGTTCCTATACCTCACCAGTTTGAGCTCCGGAAGCCCCTTGTCCCTTTGGCTGGTGTGGCGACTCACCTTCTGGGCCCTGTGAGGGTTCCAGGCTGGAAGGGAGTGGACAAGACATGCGAGGCCCAGGCAGGGGTCACAGCACAGTCCTGGAGCGCTGGGCTCTGTCCCTGCCCTCCTGTGTAGCTGGGCTCCCTGCCACTCCCCCACCACCCACCTCACGAGGGGGCTGTGCTGAGCCTGGCAGAGTGTGGGACCTCCCAGAACAGGGGCAGGAGGAGTGCCCACCGCTCTGGGAGTCAGCGCCTGTCTCCTCCCCTGGCTCACTGCACGGCTGGATAAGGGTGTGTCCCTTCTCTTGGGCCTCCTGCATCATCCTCTCTACCTGAGAACACACTAAGTCCCATCACCAGTGTTTACTGAGCAGTGCTTCTGTGTGGGGCGCTGTTCCAGGTGCCGGAAGGGCCCCATGAACATGACAGGCTCAGCTCACTCTTCAGTGGAGAAGTTGGGTGTTAAACCAATAAACAAGTAAAGGAGGAAATCTCACAATAAAACAAGGTGATGGAGGTAGAGGGAATGATTGTCAGTGGGGGGGTCAGGGGCGGGTGTTCTCTGTGGAGGGGAGGTTTGAGCAGGAGACAATCATAGGAAGGTCCAGGGCAAGGACTTTCCAGGGGAGAGCACATGCAAAGGCCCTGAGATCCATGCAAGCTCTGCATGTTTCCAGAACAGAGACAAGGAAAGTGTCTCTGGGATGGTGGAGGCGAGGGCAGCACTGCAGGACCTAAGGGTTCTGGGGGCCAAGGGTGGGGAGGAATCCAGTTTTCCTTCTCAGGGCAGGGGGTAGGCATTGGAGGGGCTGAGCTCATGAATGCTTTGAAAGGATCACTGTCTGCGGTGCAAAGACTCTAAGAAGGCGTGGACAGGATGGGACGTCCCAGGCCAGGTTGAGCAGATCCCATGAGCACGTGAGGTGTTGTTAACACACACGACCTCTCACCAGACCCTGACCAGCTCAGACTTGCCAGCCCGTTGGTTCAGCCCAGCTGATGCCAATGGCCTGGGCTCTCCAGGTGTCCTGAGGACAGTCATGACAGAAGCCCCTCGGGGTATCCCCAGTGGTCACGGCCCAGCCTCTGAGTAGAGTTAGGGCTCATCTTTCTGGATTTGGGGGCCCTCCCCCATGGAGGGCTCAGAGCCTCCTGACATGCTGCCAGCTGCCGGTAGTGCTTCCTCTGCCAGCCCCCTGCACGTCCCAGCATGCTCTGCACCATACAGACTGGAACTACGACTACAACCCCAGGTCATCTCTGAGACAGGCTGCATATTATTAGTACTAGAAAGTCAAGTGCTGTGATTCCTGGGCCTCGGGAGGAACTGGCTCCACGTCCCACGCGTGTTGACAGGTAGAATGGAACTACAGGCTGGTGAAGAGTTTGCCTGTTCGTTTCTGGGGTTGAAGCGAACTTCTGCCAGCCTCTCCCCACCCCACTCCTCACACACCCCGTCTTCCAGACGGAGCCTCTGCTGCCCAGACCCGGCCCCCATGATGGGTGGGAGACACCCCCTTGCCTCCTGTCTCTTGCTGGCAAGCTTAGACTAGAGCCCCCAGTGTGGTCCAGTCGTGGCGACTGATGGTCAGACCTGGGATGCTGTGGGCCTGGGAACAGCCCTAAGTTCCCTTCTGTTCCCCGGGGCATCACTCCTAATGAATAGGATGGCTATTGCCTGCCACGTGCGTTAATTAACATTGGGGGAATAGAAGGATGGATGGTTGGATGGGAAGGAGAGAGGGAGGGATGGAGGAAGGGAAGAAGGAAGGGCGGACAAGTAGGTGGATAAATGAATGAATAGATAAGGGGATGGATGGATGGATTCTTTCAGAGCCAAACTCAGAACTCCACGAACTTATCTGTGTGATTTGCTCAAGTTACTTTCTGTCTTTGAGCCTCAGTTTCCTCAGCTGTAACCTGGCGGTGGTGATGCCTAGTTTGCTGTGAGTCCTAAGAAAATCAGGCATATAAAGGGACTGGTCCAGTATTCGTCACGCCGTGCTCAGAGTCTCCTGGAGGTGGCTCATCTGACACATAGTAGGTCCTCAGGAAGCTTTGGGAAGGGGGGTTCACTTTTAGGCCTAAGAGCCCCTGGCTCTCTTTGGGGTTCTGAAAGCACTTTCCTCAGTGGACTCGGGGGAATTTCTGATGTTGACTCCCACCGGGGGGTGAGGGAAGCCAGGCTAGAGCACGGCCCCTGCTCACCAGAGGGTAAGGCAGACACCTGCCCCAAGTCTTGTCCTTCTCGGGAGTCCAAAGGCCTGGAGGGTCCCAGCCCAGCACACATCTACTAGCGGACATCCCCGCAGATGGGACCCAAGGAAGAAAGAGAAGGTGCAGCCCTCTTCCTCCATCCTCCACTCCAGGAATTAGAGAAGGGAAACTGCAGGAGCAGAAATACATCCAGGCACTGACCTCTAGGGGACCAGGCACAAGCCCCCAGCCACCCCAACCACAGTGAAGGGGATATTTGGGAATCTGGGGAATTTTCCAAGCAATTTTCAAACCCACTCTGCTTGGGTCAAATTTAGGAAATTTTCCAGGGCTGGGTATCGCCTAGAGAGGGGCGCTGCTTGGATAAGACCACGCTAGTGGTCATGTGAGTGAGCCGGGTAGATGAAAAGAAAGGCACGGAATCATTTTTCTCAGCTCTTCACCTGCTCTTAGCATGCTGTCAGGGGCTCTGCTAGAGAGACTGCCACATTCCAGGCTGAAGCTGCCCCATTCCAAACTCCCCAAAGGTTGCCCTATGAATGGTCCCAGCTCCTCCTATTCAGCCCTTCCTTCCAGAATAAAGCAACAGAGGATTCTCTTCTCCCCACAGATGCATCCTCTAACAGGGGCCCTGGAAAAGGCTCTCAGAGTAATTGAATAATCCCGACGAGTGTGAACAGCAGTGAAGGAGGCATATGGAGGAGGAACCCGAGGTGAAATTTATTTCTGTCAACTGGTGGTCTATTTCCCTGTTACTATTTCCTTGTATACAGATAAGGAGTTATCTTAAATGACCATGTCTTTTTCAATTTGTACTTAACAGTCAATCCCATTTTCCTTATATGATACTATCTCAGCTGGATGAAAAATGCATTCAATAATCCCTAAGGATCTTCATATATCAATATCAAATGGTCTGAAATTGACCTGTTATAAAATCCAGTCCTTCAAGCTAGCTAGAGACTAAATCAAAAAGAAGCAAATTTTAGCGCTCACGGTGTTTTGCGTAAACCAACTGCTCCAGCATGTAAGCTCACGTTTCCCAGGGCTTTAATGAGAACAAATTCTCAACATCCATTAAAAACCAAAAAAACACCTGAAAGAAGTATCTGGATTATTGATACGACTGCCTGATGAATGGGGCTTCTCAGCCAGATGGGCCTGGCAGGAATACTAAGGAGCAGAGGGAGGTCAAAGAGATCCATCCAACAAAAGTTCTTAGGAACCTGAGGTTTGTGGCCCAAGAATGTCATGGACTCCACAGGGGAGGAGCTTGGGCTCAGGAGAGAAGGCTCAGACGCACATCTCGCGAAATTGTCTGTTCATGTGCCTTGATCGCTTCTCAGTACTAAATATGTGATAGGCGTTCTTGCAAAGTTCCTCTGATGCCGAAACAAGAGTCACTGTTCACAGCTCTTCACCTGCTCTCAGCAAGTCATCAGGAGCTCTGCTAGGGAAAGCAAGTTTCCTCCTGGCCTCTTAAGTCTCCCAGATTCAGCCCATTAGTAGTTGAAATGAAAGAAATTTTTATATTCTAGCTTATGGAATACTCAGATGGAAAAAGTGAGGCTCAGGGCAGAAAAGGGACTTGTCCAGGGCCACATACCTGGTAGCAGAGCTAGGGTTCAAGCTCAGGCGCTCCTAACCCAGAGATTATACCCTTAACCATTGTACATTTTACCCCAGTAGATGCTTAATTCACATTTGCCACTTAGAGGAGGGGGAGGGAAGGAAAAGAGGAGAAGGATGGTGATACAAATGATGTTACAAAGGATCTGGGCTCTTTGGAGTCAGAGAGAGGTCCCTGTGATTGGGGCGATCAGGGCAGGCTTCCTGGGAGAGGTGGGTTAACCAGTGCACAAAAGGGGAAAGATGGCGGAGTGGATTCTTTTTGACAGCCTTATGAGATGCCTTTGCTACCAACTAGGAAATATGTGGGATCTGTAGGAAACCAGGATGGAGAAGACAGAGGTTCTCTCTTCAAGAAGGTCCAGGTCAGGACTGAGGTCACTACAGAGGGAGGAGAATACAAACCTCCAATTTAGATTATCCCTTCTATGAAAGGGGGGTGGGCAGGAGAATCCAACAAGCCTGGTCAAAATTCCAGTGTGATCAAGACTTGGGCAACAGACTTTATACTTCTCTGAACCTCTCACATTGGTATTTAGAAAGGGACAATAAAACCAACCCTGTGTGGTTACAAGCATGAAAACTGTGTCAAGAATTCCCCCCAACCCAGCAATCCCACTACTGGGCATATACCCAGAGAAAAACATAATTCAAAAAGACACATGCATCCCAACGTTCATTGCAGCACTATTTACAACAGCCAGGTCATGGAAGCAACCTAAATGCCCATTGACAGACAAATGGATAGAGAAGATGTGGTACGTATATGCAATGGAGTATTACTCAGCCGTAAAAAGGAACGAAATTGGGTCATTTGTAGAGACGTGGATGGACCTAGAGACTGTCATACAGAGTGAAGTAAGTCAGAAAGAGAAAAACAAATATCATATATTAACACATATATGTGGAATCTAGAACCAGTTTGCAAGGCAGAAATAGAGACACAGATGTAGAGAACAAATATATGGACACCAAGGGGGGAAAGCAAGGCGGGAGGGAGGGGAGTGTTGGGATGAACTGAGAAATTGGGATTGACATGTATACACTAATATGTATAAAATAGATAACTAATAAGAACCTGCTGTATAAAAATTAATTAATTAAATTTAAAAGAAAAGAATTCCCAACACATCATAGGTGCTCACAAAATATTGGCTCCTTTTCCATCCTGGGTGGAAAGTCAGCTCTGTGAGGTCAGGGATAGCATCTGCATTGTTCACTGTTGGGTCCTCAGTGCCAGAGACAATTGTGCTCAGTCAATATTTGCCTAATGGATAGATAGATGACGGACAGATGGATATAGAGAGGACCAAGCTCTGGACATCAGGTCAGGGACTAAATATTCTGCAGCCCTGTCCCCTCCCAGGGGACACATCATCCTGCTCTTTCAACCAGGGAATCAAGAGCCAGGAGTCATTGCTCCCCAGCCCCAGACCCTCTCCCTGCTCCTTCTGGATCTTTGACCATAAAGGTACCAGGATGCCATAAATCCCCACGTGGATCCCCAAAGTGTATGAGTGTATTTATGGGTATATCCTGCTGACATTAAATCTGAGAAATTAAAAGAACAGCCAGATAGCAAATCTAAACGCATCCCTAGGCAGTCCTGGAGAGTTTGATCAGCCAAACTCCTGTCAGGGGTGGGGTGGTGGTAGGTGCAGTGGGGGCCGCCCCCCAAAAACCTTCATTCAATAAATAGCCTCTGGGCTTCCCTGGTGGCGCAGTGGTTGAGAACCTGCCTGCTAATGCGGGGGCACGGGTTCGAGCCCTGGTCCGGGAGGATCCCACACGCCGCGGAGCAACTAGGCCCGTGAGCCACAACTACTGACCCTGCGCGTCTGGAGCCTGTGCTCCACAACAAGAGAGGCCGCGATAATGAGAGGCCCGTGCACCGCGATGAAGAGTGGCCTCCACTCACCGCAACTAGAGAAAGCCCTCGCACAGAAATGAAGACCCAACACAGCAAAAATAAATAAATTAATTAATAAACTCCTACCCCTAACATCTTCTTTAAAAAAAAAATAATAATAGCCTCTGAGTATATAAGAAGTGCAGCCAGCCTAGTAGCATCATCGTGTACCAAGCACTTGGTGAGCAGTCTGTGGGCATCCACTTACCCAGGCACCACAGCAACCCACGCTGGCAAAGGCTGCTCTTCCTTACCACCCATTAGGGGAAAAAGAGGCACAGGGGCTTAAGGAGCCTTCTGAGGAGACATAGATGTAAGACAAAGTTCAGCCCCCACAGAGTCTGCCATCCAGCTAAATGGACATTGGCTACAATTCCACAAATGTTGGTGTATTGTGGTATATTCATGTATCCATCACAGATGCTTTGGTGGAGATGCCTATGAAGAAGCTGCTGGAGCAAAAGCAAGGAAGGCATCCTGGAAGAGGTGGCATCTAAGGTCCAGTCGTATTCAATAGTAATGGCCACATTTACTGGAAGCTTCCCAGGAAATGGGTAAAATGATATTACTTTACCTGTGAAGATATTTGAGCCAAAGGATAATTGAGCTCTTTAACCTCTAACCGTAACACCCTCCAGAAGCTCCCCATCAGACTCAGAATACAATCCAAACTCTGTAGCCTGTGTGTGGTCAGGCCCCTGACCATCCCATGCTCTCTGCCCTTCACCCACTCCACTCCAGCCACAGTGACCTTCTGCCCATGCCTTGAATACTCTTAGATCTTGTCTGACCCAGGACTTTTGTACGTGCTGTTCTCCCTGCTTGGAGTGGCTTTTCTCCACTTTTCACGTAACCAGCCTTCTCTCTTCTTTGGATCCTAAACTGAAAGTCCTGACCAGCCCTCCAACATAAAGTAGCTGTCCCCTCACTTTCCATCTCAGCCCCTTGTTTCTTCCCTCAGGGACACTTATAACTAGCAGGTATTTTACTCACTTGTCTCCTGGCTTGTCTGATCCGTCTCCCCCACTGGACTGTGGATTCCGTGGGAGCAGGTATAACCTCTGTCTCAGCCACGCGCTATACCCCCAGCCCCCATCATACAGCAGGCGCTCAATAAGACTTTTCAGATGAATGAATGGATGAGTGAAACAACGGCTTCCAAACTTGAAAGACTAGTATCAGGCAGAGGAATCAAACATCAGACATCCCTTGTGTGGCTCTAAAAGACTGAGTCAGAAAAGATGAGGGGGGTAGACACAGTATCGTTACAAGGGTGATCTAGCCTATGAGAGAGTGAGAGATGGCGTCCTGGAGACCAGGAGTGCGCTGGGTCAAGGGAATAGCAGGCACGGAGTCTTTTCTCCACACCATGTGTTTTACAGAGTGGCCCCGAAAACACCCGCATCGGTATGTCTGGGAAGTGGAAACGTATTAAAAATACAAATACCTGGGCCACCCTCCCAGCAGGCAGAATCAGAATCTCTGGGGCTGGGGCCTAGGCATCTGTATTCTCACCAGCTATTATAGGAGATTCTGAGCCCATCAGAGTTTGCGGAATGCTACATGTCTCAAAGTCAGCCAGAAATTCAGAACCAAACTGAGCCAAGAAGCAAGTCGCTTCCAACAACCTGGTGCTCTGGCCTCTCTCGCTCCCAGGTCTCTCTACCCTTGAGCATCAGTGCATCTCAGGACAGCCCTTCCTCCCTCAGGTCAGTGACTCCCCACTTTCTGAGGACACCCTGACAACCCCGCCCTGTCTGGTTCAAACAGACTTGGGCTGCTCCCAGGTCTCCACGCTGAGCCTCAGGAACTTGCTAGATCAGGGAGAAAGATCTGCAAACACGATGCAAACATCACTCATCCTGTTTGGTGGCGGGAGAGCTTTTCTTTTGAAAGAGGGGGGAAAAAGTCTATGATGATTGACTGCATTTTTGCGTCTTCCAGCCATTTGTTGCCATGCGATATAGACATTTGCCTGTCAACAAAAACGCCGTCAGTTTTACAAACACACTTATTCCACTGGCTTCACTGGGGGGAGTGTTTTGACTGGCTTCACTTGTTGAGCGTCTGTGCACTATTCTGCCCCGACCAGATGCAAGATAGAATCAGGCTGCCCCAAGTTTTCTCTTCCCAGGAAATCTCCATCCCTTCCGACCAGCAGAATCTGACCAACCTAGGTAGTGGGTCCATAAGAAATGGGTGGGATCAGGAAACCAGGCCCGGAATCGTACCGGATCACCTCCAAGCCTTGCGTGAGTCACTTTCCTTCTCTAAGCCTCAATTTCCTCCTCTGTAAAATGGGAATCAGCCCCCAACATTCATTGTGAAGATTAAATGAGATCATTTATGTAAAGGAGGTAGTGCTGTGAGGTAGCCAGCCTCCAAGAAGGCCCCCAATAACCCTTGGCTTCTGCCACCATGCCTTTCTGTAGTTCCTTCCCACATGGAATCGAGCTAGCCAGTGTGACCAAGAGAACACGGTGGGCACGATGATGTGTGACTTCTGAGGCTAGGTCATAAAAGCATCACTCCTTCTGGGGGAAGCCAACCACCATATTGCAAGGATGCTCAAGCGGCCCTGAGGATAGACCCATGTGGAGACCAGAGGTACTGAAGCCCCTGCCCACCAGCCAGCCACGAGTGAGCCACCTTGGAGTTAGACTTTCCAGTCCCAGTCAAGACCTGAGAGATGACAGCCTCAAACGTCTGACTGAAACAGCAAGAGAAATCCTGAGCCAGAAACACCTAACTCAGCAGCTCCCACATTCCTGATCCACAGAAACTATGAAAGATAATAAATAATTATTATGGTTTTAAGCTACTGAATCTTGGGGGTGATTTATTACACAGCAATAGGTAACTGATACACACAGTAACTGGCATGCATATATTATGGATATACGTAAAGATAAATATTGCCAATACTTATTGCTTCCTGTACGCCAGACATGCTGCTCAGTAATTTACATACATTTACATATCTCGTTCCAGCCTCACCCCACACCCGTGAGGTAGACTCCAGCATGAAGCTTGTTTTAGAGACGAGGCTCAGAGAGACAGAATGGCCTGCCCAAGACCACACAGCCTGAAAGTGGCAGAGCAAGGGTTGGAACCCAGGCCTTTCTGACTCGAGAACAAAATTCTGAATCAAATTCTTCATCATCATCTCACATTCCAGAGAGCAATATGAATTGTCATTAGATCACTATTATTGACTTTTAAAGAGGTGTTTTTTCCCCATTGGGAGACTAAGAGAAAAAACAAATTATCTTTGAGCCCCCCCCACGCAGTCCTCCATGGCAAGTGGGACAAATCCCAGACTCCCCTGTCCTCAGGACATAAAGTCAGGTGGCCTCAGGTGACTGTTTGGAGGAGGCACAGAGATGGGTGGAGAGTCCTAGGGCCCCTCTATATCCCCGTCCCCCGGTAGGGACAGCCCAGTCTGCTGCCTGCACGGCCTGCCTGCCAGGGCTGCAGGGGTTAAGGAGAACCGCTCGGCTGCAAGAAAATCTCTCCAATGGTGTTAGAGCAGGGGAAAAAGGCAAAATGATTGTAAATTCCGCCAGGGGAATTCTGCCATGCATCCGGCTCACCTTTCGTGGACCCCCCTGCCGCCCCCCGCCCCGCCTGAGAGGATAACTGACCTTTGGAGGGAAATAATGAAAAGAAGAAATTCCTTGGAGAAAATAATGTGTCCGGGCCCCAGTAATGAGATCGGCTCCTTTTATGTTGCCATGGTGACGGCAGTCATTTTATAATACAAAATACATGAATGGGTGCGGGCAGGGGCAGCCTCGACAACCGAGGGGGGCCCCTGGGCGGTGGGGGTGTTGGGTTAGCCTCTTGCAGGCTGTGGTCTGGGGGTCGGGCCACGGCTGGGGTCAGGGGCCACCGTGCCTCATTTCCCTGGAGAAGCAGGCCTGGCTCCGGGGGTCTTCTCAGGCTGGGGGCCTGGGGGGCGACATCAGCCTCCAGGACTGCAGGAAGTGATGGGGGGCAGCCAAGGCTCTGGCATATTAATAATATTGACAATAAGCCCCCTTTCCTCTGCGTGTGTTTCTCTAGGACAAGGTTACTCTGTCCCTGCCTATGAGGGAGGAGACTGTAGCTCCATTGTACAGATCAGGAAACTGAGGCTCAGACAGGTGAAGCAGCTTGCTCAAAGTGACGCGATAGGGATTCCAGCCCAGGCATGGCCAGGGCCACAGTTCGGGGTTAAGACTGTGGACTCTGGGTGTCGGCTGTGAGGGGGCACAAGGGAACTTTCCAGGGTGTTGGTGACGTGCTATGTTTTGTCGCGGGCAGCGTATGGATGTAAAAATGCATCAAGCTCTTGCTTAAACTTTGCGCATTTGATAGTTTGTAAGTTAAACCTTAATTTTTAAAACGTGTTTGTGGGGGGCAGGGGGGCACGCACATCTCACACAACACGAAGATGAAGTGTGTGCTCTCTGCTGTCAGCTAGACGGAAACTCAGACCCTAGCCCTAGCCCCAGCTTCCTCCTCTGGTCCCCCGTCCTTACCTGTAAAATGAGGCAATAACGTGCCCACCTCCTATGGTGTCGAAAGACGTTACACACAGAGTGGACTTAGCTCACGACCTGGGATAAAAGGAAAGCCTGAAAGTGCTGCTAAGTGTTTTCACTATACTGCTGTGTTTTCCGTGTTATGATGACAATCACGACAGGAAGAACAGGTGGGGTCAGGAGACTTCCAGAGAAAGAACAGGAAGAGAGGAGGAAAGGGGAAAGGGAAAGGATAGGGAAGAGGAGAAAGGAAAAAAAATGCAGGAAGGGGAAGAGGAGAAAGTTAGGTAAGAGGAGAAGAGGCAGTGGGGCAGGGGGTGCAGAGCTGGGAGTCTAGAAGAACTGTTCACTCTTGTGCTGTGTGGCCTTGGGAAAAGTGCTGTCCCTCTCTGAGCTGTGGCTTCCTCATGTGTGAAAGGATTATCAGGGAGGCCCAGGGTATACACAGTAGGTGTGCAGGCTGCTGAAGGAGGAGGGAGGGAGAAGAGGAAGGGCCAGGGGACCACCCTCCTCAGAGTGTAAGTTTACCCCTGCCCCACTGCCCCAACCCTGGCCGCAGCTGCCACTGTCTGTCTCTCCCTCGTCCTTGAAAACCGGGTCTGAGCTGTCACTAACCATGGGAACCAGAGTCCAATTCCAGCAGGGACCCTCTGAGGGAAACACAGTGACAGCCCTTAAAATAACAGCCCGGTCAGCTTTTTATAGGTCTGTCTGAGCCTGAGTGAGTTGTACAGGGAACAACTACCGGGATCCTTGTCTGAGAAGAGATATTAGGAAAGGCAAGTGCCGTGTCTGCGGAGGACCTGAGGCCTGTTGTAGAGGGAAGGCCTGGAGGACAGCATCACACATCACCCAGTGGGCTGGCCTTCAGTCAGAGCCAAGTCGTGGGGCAGCCCGCCCCAGGCTCTGACCTGGTCGCTTGCCTCTCAATGAAGCTGGGCTACCTTGGTGCACCCCTTGGTCTCTCTGGAAAATGGCCTTAACATCCAAGGGCCAAGAGTTTCCTGTACCAGAGTCTCTGAGCACCACGCATCTGTTATTTCTATTAAGTCTTGTGAAATGTGGTCAACCCCATCTTACAGATGAGAAAACCAAGGCTCAGAGAGATCAGGTGATGTGCCCCCAGGTCACCCAGCCGGTGAGAGGCTTGACGGGAATTTGGGCTCACCTCTGCCTTACTCAGGAGCCCACAGTCCTGAGACTGTGACATTCTGCCTCCCAGGTGACTCCTTGTGAGGAGGAGGCCAGTCTCGCATGCGACACACAGTCCTGTCTGTACGCAGCTCTGTGGCCTTTGTGTCCTTGCCCTTGAAATCCCCACACTGGATGGGAGAGCCTAGGGTGAGATGGGGAGAAGCAAATGTTATATCAAGGGTGTTAACATTGGGGCCAATTGAACGTTTCTGGGAGAAATTCCATCTTGCTGGTAAGTAATCCCTGAGAAAAATATCTTAGGGCAGAAAGGAAATGTCAGAAGAAGCCTGCTAGTGAGAAGACAGAACAATCTTTTCATTCCTGTGTTCTATTACATGTTGCCGCTGAAGGAGCTGGTTACTTTAAATGTAAAAAGTTATCCAGCCGAGATTTGCAGGACCCAGTTTCTGAGCCCAATCTTGCCACTTGCCTGGCAGCATGATCACGGGCCTCACTGTCGCCATCTGCAAATTGGGAACTAGGAGATCTTTGGGATTCCTTTCTTTTCTAAGTGTCAACAGTCCCCATAATACCCTTGTGCGGCCAAGCTGGCCGTGCTGTCTGCATTGCACGAATATGGAAACTGAGGCTCAGAGAAAGCAGAGGGTCAGCCCCAAGTCACACAGTGGCTTCAAGCTGGACTCAGCCTTAGGGATCCTACCTGGAGAACAAAGCTTAGTCCCCTGGTCTTTGGTCCCTGCATGGTGAGAGCCTGGTGACCTTGCAGGGCAATGGGTCCCTTGGGGGTGCCTGGGTCCTCTAAACCTGGGGCTGGATGTGGTGTCACGGAGACATCTGGGGGTCACCTGGCAGCCCCCTCAGCCTCTGGGTCTCTGAGACATCCTGGGGCGTCGTGCACATCTGGCTGGCTGGAGGGAGCCGCAGCAAACATCTGGGGGAGAGAAGGAGGAAGGGGCGGAAGGAAGCTGACGCTCCCAGGGTCTGAGGGACAGAGTCCTGGCCCTGATCCAGTGAGCCAGGTGAGCACTTTGGTTTCAGGTCTCGGAATGTGTGTATGAGTTAGTGCAAGTGTGAACACGTGTGCACATGTGTGCATGTGTCTGTGTACGTGCATGTACCGTGTCCGTGTGATTTTGTGTGTGTACAAGTGGGTGCGTGTGTGTCCAGGTGTGCATAATGGCGACTTAGACGTAAAGACTGGGCTCAAAAACCGGCTCCACCATTTCCTGGCTGTGTGACCCCAGGCCAGTTGCTACACTTCTCTGAGCCTCTACATCTGAGATGGTGGGCAGCCGATGGAAACAACTACCTCCTCCAGCTCGTGACATTTGTTGAGTTAGTGCACCAAGACCGACCAACACCAGCCCACTGCAAAAGCCGCCTAACTGGCCACGATTATTCCTCTTCTTTTCCTGCCTGCTGTGTCTCCCTGTTGCTCGTGGGCCTGCCTGCCGCCCCTCTGTAAATTCAGGAACCGCCTGCCACAGGAATGCCGTATTTCTATCATCTCCCAGACAGCATCAGCCTTTTCAGAGCAGTTTCCCTTTGGCTCGCGGCCAGGTTTCAGAGTTTTACGAAAATTCCCAAGACCTTTTGCCGTCTGGACTTGAGAAGACGGGGCTGCTGGGGCCAGGGAGAAAACGCAAGGCTACCGAAGGCAGGAAACAAGCCACATTCCTGGTCCCAAGGAGGTACGGCTAGGCTGGCGGGAGGCTCCGAAAGGCCGGGACATTCTTCTCCGAGTTAAAAATATGCAGCACGTCAGCCGAGGCACAGGCCTCTGTGAACTAAATCCATTCCGGAAAGCAGCAAGGTACAGCAGCACCTACGCTTCAGCCTGAGAAGCAAAGGAGGTGGGTCGGCTCCAAACCCCCAGATGACCTGTGTCCACAGTATCGATACTCCAGGAAGCAGCATCCCTTCTACTGGGTCCACGTATCCTCAGCCACTCTCTCTGCAGCACAACACCCATATCTGGGGTTCAAATCCCAGCTCCACTCCTTCCTTGCTGTGTGTCCTCTGAAGAGTTGCTTTACCTCTCTGAGCTCCAGTTCCCTTAAATTTATTATTATTGTTTGTTTAAAGCTCTTCTTTTTTGGCTGTACCACATGGCTTGCAGGATCTTAGTTCCCCAACCAGGGATCGAACCTGTGCCCTCGGCAGTGAAAGCGTGGAGTCCTAACCACTGGACTGCCAGGGAAGTCCCTCCCTTAACTTTAAAATGGGACCAATAGATAATCAACAAGGACCTACTGTATAGCACAGGTAACTCTGCTCAGTATTCTGTAATAACCTAAATGGGAAAAGAATTTGAAAAAGAATAGACACATGTATATGTATAACTGAATCTCTTTGCTGTACACCTGAAACTAACACAGCATTGTAAATCAACTATAGTCCAATATAAAATTAAAAAATTTTTTAAATGGGACCAAGAAGGCCTGCCTCCGAGGATAAACAGAGATAGTGTCTGTG
This sequence comes from Delphinus delphis, assembly GCF_949987515.2. Lineage (NCBI taxonomy): Eukaryota > Metazoa > Chordata > Mammalia > Artiodactyla > Delphinidae > Delphinus > Delphinus delphis. The sequence continues at coordinate 20,773,565 of NC_082695.1, forward strand.
AAGCTTGGCCTGCTCTCATTTCAGAGTTAGGCAGGGCCCATCCCCGGGGGAGCTTTGCCTCTCCTGATGCACACCTGTTTGAGCAGCAGGGGATGCCCCCAGACCTGGGAGGCAGGAGGCCTGAGCTGTGCTGGCTGTGTGGCTTTGGGCAAATCACTGACCTTCTCTGTGCCTCTCTCCATGAAATAAGATGGTTGAACTGGATCAGCAAGTCCCAAAAAGAGCTTTAAACATTGCAGTGGCCAAGACATGGTGATAGGTGACACGCAGGCAAAAAAAAAAAACAAAAACAGAACAAAAAAATCTTTTCTTTTTATTTTTTGGTCATTCTCAAATACTTGTTTTCATATGTCTTAAAAATATCACCACTTTTGTCCTGGGAAGTCATGGAACTTGCTGCTAAGGCTGAGACTAACATCTTTTTTAAGTGACTTAATGTGAAGTTGATTTGAAACATGACATTGGATAAACAGTGGAGCAAAAAAACATCAGGGTGATCCAGGAAGGACCAAGGTTGGGGTCACACTCCCCAGATAGTCCGAAGAGGAGTTCAGTTCAAATCCTGGCTTCTTCCTTTCCCAGCTTCAAATCCAGGAGCAAATCACAGTGCCTCTGAGCCTCGGTTTGCCCCACAGTGTGGGCCCCAGTGGGCAACAGGTGTGGGTGTGCCCCCATGTGTACTGGGTGTGTGCCCAAGAGCTCACATGCCTGTGTGCTGCTGCGGGTACCGCACACGAGTGGGCCCCAGGGTGGACAGTGTGTGTGTGCCTGAACGTGTACCGTGCACATGTGTGAACAGTGGGGGTTACTTGGGTGGGTGTGGACAATCTCTGATAAGGTTTCATGCTCACCACCCCCGAGAGCTCCCATCACATGTAGAAGAAAATCTGAACTCCACACCTGAGCCGCAGGACCCACTCTGTCCTACCATCTCCCCTCTCCTCACGACCTGTGTCCTTGAGGTCCTCTCTACAGGAACATTCTGTCCCCCACCCCCCAATCTTCCCATGACCAGCTCCTTCTCATCCTTCATGATTTCAATAAGGCCTTGTATTGGGGGGAGGGTGTCTCCCTGACCTACTCCCTATCTAATGATAACCCCCCCACACTATCACAGACCTTCACCACCACACCCCTGGTTATGTCCACCATGGCCCTTCCCCCATATGAACGATTTTGTTCTGTGTGCTTTGTTTTAGATTCTTTGAAGAGTTTGCCTCTCCACCTTAGACTGGACGTTCCAGGAGGCTCTCATCTGCCTTTCTCAGAGATGAGAAGAAGTGCATAGCATGACCTGCTCAAAATACAGTCACTGGGCTGAACTGGATTGAGAATGTGTGTGTGTGTGTGTGTGTGTGTGTGTGTGTGTGTATGTGTGTGTGTGTTTAGGGCAGATTGCGTGCTCCTGTGCTGGTGTCTATGTCCTGTGTCCATCTCGACCCAGAGTTAGCCCGTGTATCTGAGAGAGTGAGTGTGTGTATCAGGGAAAGGTGCCATGGAACTAAATCCACTGGCCGGAGTCCGGGAGGTGCCTCCTTGCCTCCACCCTGTGCAGGTTCCCTGGTTCCATCAGGGAGCTGTGTGCAGAACCCCCAGGTGCAGGGGTAGAAAGGCACCCACCATGACTGGGCCCCCATATCCTGGTGCCCGGACTCATTTTCCCTTCCCTGCTCCCTCCCAGGTGGGTCCCACGAGTCATCCCCAACTTACAGAGGAGAACCCAGGGCTCCCTAGGGGAAGCCGTGCCCCCAGGCACCCACAGTTTGCAAGTGGGAGTCAGGATCCAAAACTAGGCCCTGGGGTCTGAGCCCCCAGGGTCCTACTGCCCAGGCCAGAGTCTTCCAAGGAGATGAGGGGAGGTCCAGGGAGAGAACTTCCCCCTCTCCAGCCCCCACCCGGCGTATGGCGGCCCGTCCCCACTCGTGACCACAGCACCGACACAGAGACGGGAGCAACAGCTGGTTGCTCAGCAACACCCGGATCCAGATGTAGGAGAGGCAGTCTCTCCCAAAAGACCCACCTTGTGAAGTCAGAAACCCTCCCAGCGTAAACAGAACGCGCTGCTCGCTGCTGGGAAGGGGCTCACTCATGACTCCGCCTGCTGAGCACCTGCCCCTCTGAGTTCGCGAAGCCATTCACCTGCGTAGAAACAATTACTCCTGTGGCTCTAAGCAGAGGACAGGAGCCCGAGGAAAGGGGACCAGGGAGAGGCAAGTTCTGATAGGATGGGGGCCTGGAGAGATGATTCTGAATCCTGCCTGCTCAGCCTCTTTCCTAGCCAGCCCCGACCCCTGCCTTTGCCTCCATGGAAGAATTTTCTAGATCCCCGCCTGTGTCCAGTCTGCCCCACTCCGGTTCATGCTGCCCACCTGATATTTCATCTTCCCTAAAATCACTGATCTGGTGGGAAACCGAGGCCTGGAGAAGGGATGTGACCTATCTAAAGCTAAACAGTGAATTTTTAGTGAAGTTGGGAGGTGTTTGGACCTCGTATATCTCTCTGTCTCACTGAAGGTGGGGGAGGGGATGCAGGGTCCAGGAGGAAGAGGGACTTTAGAAGGACAAGGCCTCTGGGAGGCCAGCCCCACTTCAGACACAGGGTAATGTGATGGACGGGAGAGGAATGACAGGGCCGCTGAGGGATCTCAGGGAATAAGTGTACCCATCAGTCACCATAGATGCCCAGCCTTCTGCCAGGAATCAAAAAGGAAACCTCTAGGGTGGGAATGTCAGGGCAGGCACGGTGGGCTCTGTCCCCTCATCAGAGGGGACTTCCTCATCACCCAGGCCAGTCCAGTTTCCCTCAGAGAGGCAAAAGCTTTGTCATATTCAGGTTGACGCAGAGAGGGTCCAGACACGCTGGGGCGGAGCATCTCCACGGGGAGGATTGAGGCACAGCCGATGGGGAGAGCCTGGGTTTTTACTCCACCCTACACAGCCAGGAGGAAGATCTCCGGCTGGTACTAGAGGGAAAACCCCAGAGCTCTGGTGGGCTCAGGGTTCTTGCAAACACTCATATTAATGGGTTTCCACCCAAGGGACCCGCCCAGACAGCAGACAGAAGCAGCTGCTGGGTCCAAAGAGCGTGGAAAGGGCCAAAAGTCCAAAAGTCGGTGGGCTCAGAGTGGGGCATATCCAGTGTTGCCCCAGCAACCCCAGACAATGGCCTCATAAACAGGACAGGCCCAGGAGGAAGCAGGCCGGGAGGGGGCCCTGCTGCGGGGGGGGGAGGGGGGGGGGTCTGGCAGAACCTGACAAGTTTGAGGAGCCAGAAGCCAGTGTGACGCTGGGAGTGAGGAAGCCTGAACACAAGTGGGCTCAGAGCCATCAGGCTTGGGGCAATTCCGTGGGAGGGGATCCTGGCCAGGGTCCAGTCAGCAGTGCCAGACACCCAGGGCTGGGAGGGGCCTTAAAAGTCCCTTGGTCAAACCCTTTCACTGGTGCCAGGAGCCATGTCAATGCTTTGTCTAGAATCTGCTTGCATGCCTCCAATGACAGGGACCTCACTCCCCATTTCAGGTACAGACAAATCTGTTGAATATTGAGCTTCATCAGCTCCATCCATCCATCCCTTGGACCACCCTGATCAAAGGCTAAAAAATGCTCAGGTCCTCCTTTTTTCTAAAAATAAATGTATTTATTTTATTTATTTATTTTTGGCTGCGTTGGGTCTTTGTTGCTGCGCGCAGGCTTTTCTCTAGTTGCAGCGAGCGGGGGCTACTCTTCGTTAAGGTGCACGAGCTTCTCATTGCGGTGGCTTCTCTTGTTGTGGAGCATGGGCTCTAGGTGCACGGTCTTCAGGAGTTGTGGCACGCAGTCTCAGTAGTTGTGGCTCATGGGCTCAGTAGTTGTGGCTCGCAGGCTCTAGAGTGCAGGCTCAGTAGTTGTGGCTCATGGGCTCAGTTGCTCCATGGCATGTGGGATCTTCCCAGACCAGGGCTTGAACCCGTGTCCCCTGCACTGGCAGGCAGATTCTTAACCACTGTGCCACCAGGGACACCCTCAGGTTCCATCTTGAATGGAGCTGAGGTGACATACAGGAGAGCGTTCCTGCCTCAGTGTGTAAGTCCAAGTTCCCACGCTGGGCTGGTTCAGGAAAGAGTATTTACACAGGGCAGCCAATAGCAGTCAGAGAAGCAATGCTTGGGTGTCAAGGCCAAGGTAAGACCAGAAGAAAAACACAAAAGCAAGAGATAAGGTCAGGGGTCAGAATGATGGGAGCAGGTAGAGGTAAGGATGGGTTAGTGCATGGCCCAGGAGAAAGGCAGGGAGTAGAGTGGGGAGTCGTGGTCTCATTGTTATGTCCTGTAGGACCTTAGTAGGGGTGACCCTGAGGGCTTCACAGAGCCAGATTCGAAACCCTGCAGGGTGGGTGACAATGGCCCTCCGTGGGTTAGGTCAGGGATGACAATATTTCGCAGTCCCCCACAGCATCCTTGCAAGGGCAGATACAAACCCAGTTTGCAGATGGGGACACTGAGGCTAGGAAGTATCCGAGGCAGAAGTAGAATGCGGGTCTTCTCATTCCACGGCCACCCTTCCCCCATTACATACCTCTAGAGGGCAGAGGAGATAGGAAGAGGCTGGAGCTGCCTGGCCCTTTGGGGACCATCTCTCGGGACTGCTAAATAGGTGGGCTGAGCCAGAATGTGAAGGATAGGAGTCCGAACTTGCTCCTGCAGAGGTGGGACTCCACTGGGGGCAGGTCTTAGGAAGGTAGCAAAGAGCAGTGGAGAAAAGCAGTGGCTGAGGCTTGCTCAGATCCTCACTTCCTCACTGTGTGACCTCAGAGCAGTGACCCAACCTCTCTGAGCCCCCGTCTCCTCATCTGTGACACAGCAGTAATGAGTAGCTGCCCGTGGGGTTGTTGTGGATGTGATGAGATGTGTGTAAGTGCTTGCACACAGTAAGTGCTCAATAAATAAATGTAGGTTCTCACATCTTGAGAAGAGGCATCTCTCCAGCCTCTCATTCTGCAGCTGGGTCCTCCACCAGGAGCCTTGTCTCTGACCCTCGACAGCCCTCCCTCGGCCATGGGCACAGGGGTCCAGTGAATCTCAAGCCAGCACCAGCAGGGCAAGGTGAACCAAATCCCTCTGGCCATAACCGCTATGACTGCTTACCAATTCTCTTCTCAGGGACACATTTTCCCAGCTCCCTGCCAACAGCCTGTCCTGCTGCCATTTCCTCAGTGTGAGGAGAGGAGCTGATAATTTACTAATTTTTTAAATTTGTTCACACTCAGGGCTGAAGAAAGGTGGAAGCCCCAGAAATCATGGCTTGCTCTCATCCATCCATCCATCCATCCATCCATCCCTCCATCCATCTATCCATCTATCCATCCATCCATCTATCCATCTATCCATCTATCCATCTATCCATCCATCCATCCATCCATCCATCTATCCATCTATCCATCCATCCGTCTATCCATCATTCCACCCACCCTCCCATCTACTCACCTTTCCATTCACCCCCCTATCCACTTATCTCTCACCCTTTCACCCACCCACCCATCCACCTCCCCATCTACCCACCATCCACCCACCCCTCCTTTCTTACCCAGTGTTCATTGAGCCCTCCTCTGTGTGTCCCACTACTGAAAGATCCGCAGCTGAACAAGACAGACCAGGCTCTACCTTCATGGAGTTCACAATCTGGCAGATATCAATCAAATAATCAATTGAATCAGTGTATCTCGCCTCTAACCCATTCCCCCCTCTGAATCCAGAGAGAGCCTGGGAAAACCCAAATCCCTGCCCCCCCTCCACTAGACTGGGGAGAAAATACCTTCTCAGTCATCACTGCCAAAAATGTAAAGTGTTACAGCCTTTTAGAAAAGCAATCGTGCTACATTCCTGAAACTGTAAAAACTACCTCAGGGCCCAGCAAATCCCCCTCCTGGGAGTCTGTCCCACGGAAACACATGCACAGCACTTAAGGCCGTGTGCTTGAGAATGTCTCCTGCAGGACAGTTTGCGGTGGCAAAAAATCAGAGAGGCAAAACCAAACAAATGCCCTTCAGTCAGGGAATGGTGAGGGCACGAGGGTGCGTCTGTGCCACAGAATATTACACAGCCCTCGACAAGAGGGAGCAAAGCCAGCTCCAGAGGTGACCAGGAGACTTTTTGAGCGAGCAAAGCGAGGTGGAGAAAAGTGTTTGCAATACGATCCTGTTGCTGTAAAAGGAAATTGATCACAAAGCCTGACGTGTGTGTTTGCACATGTCCGATTATAACGGTGGGAGCACTGGGGACACGTATGACCGTTGAGGGGGAGGGATTAAGACTAGGTTGTTAACTTGGGTGACCTGGTTGGGAGGAGGAGGGGGGAAGCCAAAGAAAAAGAAAAAAGGAAATAAAACTGTCAGCGCTAAAGAAATGCCTACACGACAGGACGTTCACGCAGGTATATAAAATTACACACGTGGGTAACGTATAAAGGAATTAAACACAAAGATTGAAGACAGAAAACGCTAACCTTTTGGAGCCCCCCCTCCTCTGGCCTCCTCACCGCCCGCAGCGTGGTGGATTCCTGACCACGCCCAGATTCTGCCGCAATCCAGACCTTCCTCATGCTGTTCTCTCTGCCCGGGATGCCCTTTCCTGCAGCTACATCACAACGTGGCCTCTTTTTGAGGATCCTCAAGAGATGCTTCTCGAGCCTTGTCAAGGCCAGGCTAGTGAGCGCCTGTGGTTGACCAGCCGTAGGGTGGGCTTTGAGAGGGGACTTGCGGGCTTCGTCCCCACACGGCCCCGGCTCTGCTCTTCTCTGCTCCACTGAGCGTTGTGCTCGCCAAGTGTCGTCACCTCCATCCAAGTCTGACTCCCCTTCTAGACCCTCAGCCGCGTTTGATTCATACCATTTTACCGAGGAGGAAACTGAGGTTCAGAGAGGCAGGATAATATGCCCAGGATCACACGGATGGGGAGGCAGGATTTGAATCCAAGACCCTGAGCCTTAGGCCCGGCCTCCTTCCTGGGGAGCCGCTCCGGCCTCTCCTTGGAAAAAGAGGACAAGTTGTGAGTTTGGTTTAGGCAAAGTCATATGAGGGTTGGTGTTGCCTATCTCAGGTGGTTCCTTGCTCAGACACATGCTCTGGAGTTCGGGGCTGGGGGTTGAAGCAGCCATCAGAGGCCCTAGACATGGTCGGGACCCCTCCCTCGTGCTTCCCAGCCAGGAGATGCCCTCCCCCCGCCCCCAGCCTGTGGCCATCACCCACTCACCTAATATTTACCTGCCTCATTAAACACCCTCTTTCCAGCACCTTCCTGGCCTCCCTGCCTCCCAAGCTGAAAAAGTACAAACGTCGTCGCCTTCAGGGCAGGTCCATAAATCACCCGGGTTTGGCAGGAACACTACTGTGTCCCTGTCACCTCTGGCTGGGAGGCAGAGGGCAGGCCCTGCCAGGTTTCAATCATATGCTCCTGTGCTTGGACTCTGCCTGGTTATTGACACCAGAAGTTTCCCAAGAGCTTGGGGATAGAGGTTGCCTCAGCAAAGGCTTATCGTTAGGAACCTCGGCAAAACGGGCAGGCTCAGGGGCTATAAGCCATTGTAGGACATCGTGGTCCACCAAGATCTCCAAGTGGGTGAGTCCCAGCCCAGAGAGGGGGAGAGCCTTGCCTGAGGCCACACAGCAATCTGACCAAAGCAATTCCCCAGTAACACAGGGGATGGCCACCTCAAAAACAAAAATCATCACCACCATCATCATCATCATCACCATCATCACAGCCACAGACCATCCTGGGGCCCTTGCTAAGCTCCCACATGATGCTGTTACACGAGCTTCCTTAGAACCTAACACACTTGGGCCATCTCCCCGTTTCTGCCTCCCCCAAGTACCCCTCCTAACTATTTATTTTATTCATCTTTTTTAAAAATTATCTTGTTTGGGGCTTCCCTGGTGGCACAGTGGTTGAGAGTCCACCTGCCGATGCAGAGGACACGGGTTCGTGCCCCGGTCCAGGAGGATCCCACATACCATGGAGCGGCTGGGCCCGTGAGCCATGGCCGCTGAGCCTGCGCGTTCGGAGCCTGTGCTCTGCAACGGGAGAGGCCACAACAGTAAGAGGCCCGGGTACCGCCAAAAAAAAAAAAAAATTACCTTGTTTTTTTCAACTTCAGCCTCATCTGAAGCAACAATATCCATGAAACCACTGGTAAGATGTGCTCATTAGATTTGTGTCCAATATAAATGAAAATGAATACATAAATATGAAAAATAGAAACTTCACTCATCTCCTGTCCTGCTTGCTGGTGAAAGGCAGACCGCCCTCTGGCAAACGCTGCGTCCTTTTGTTTAATCTTCACAATGATACTTTGTGGTTGGTAGACTGCCCATTTCACAGATGAGGCAAACTGGGGCTTGGAGGTAAACAAGGGCTTGGTTAACTGGCCCAGGAGAGGCAGAGCCAGGATTCAGATTAGGGCTTGTGTGAATCCAAGGGTAGGCTCAAAGCCCATCCCTCGGCTGCTTCTAGAAGTCAAGCATGCCAGGAGGCTTTTAGATCTACTCAGTAACCATGGATAATTGGAGGTGAAAGCAGCCACCCCATCAGCCCAGCTCCCATTTTACAGATACAGAAACTGAGGGCTTGGTGGGCAGATCACCCATCCACAGGCAGACCCCGCCTCCCAGCCTCCTCCCCAACCCCCCACAGCCCCATGGGGTCTTCCCCAGGCTGTTTCTCCTCCTTGCACCATGCCTGATGCCTACCTTTTGCTTCCTGTGCTATCTGTTTTGCTTCCTGAGACGTTTGTCATATTCCGAGATATGACAGGGGCACAGAATTCATGGAACAGCCATGTCACCCCTTTGGAGTCTTGCAGTCCCAGCCTCGGCACGGGCTGCCCCTCCTCCTGGGGTGCTCCTCACCCCAAACTCACCCATGGCCGCTCAACCTAAACGCCCCTGCTCTGCAAGCTCCCCTGACCACCCCCTCCAGGTGGGACGCCCCGATTTTCTCTTTCGTCCCAGCCTTTCTCTTTATGTTTTCACTTTATCGCCATCCAGCACAATTTGGAATCGGGATTGCACTGGTGGGTTGATCTGATTAATGTCTCCCCCAGAACCAGGAGCTCCAGGAAGGTAAGAGGCCTGTCTGCCCCATGCCCTGCTGTTTGCCAGCTCCAGGCACCGTCGGCCCTGAATAAATATTTGTTGCATGAATGAATGTGTGAATATATTGCCTCGAGGACTAGGACCCTTGTAAGTCTTACTGTACAGTGTATGACGCATAGGAATTCCATGAGGGTCTGTAGAGAAAGCAGAAAAGAGAGAGGGAAGGAGGGGAAGGGAGGGGAGAAAAAAGAGAGAGAATGAACCCTCATATTTTAAAATAGGCTGAAGCCCAGAGAGGGAAAGAGATTTGCCCCAGATCACACAGCAAGGCAGCAGCCAAGTCGCCAGGTATCAGAGTCTCTCAACACAGCCCCATCTGTCCGCTCGCTCTCCCATCTTCTGCGCACACATCAGGACAGCCTGCACCAGCCTTGCACTGGGAGATGGGGAGGCACCCTGGCCGGCAGCCGGCCAGAAGCCAGATAACACAAGCCCAGGCCTCCCAAGTCTCCCTCCCCTGAGCGACGCAGTCCCAGCTGGAAAGCCGTCTGGGAAATCGGCCCTCTTGTCACAGACAATTGAATTTCAACCAATTTATCTGTCAGGACAGCACTCACAGACCCAAATCCTGGAGCTTGTGACTGTAGTCAAAATACACCCCTGACGCCCTCCCCATATGAATTATGGGCCAATGTCACAGGCAAGAGGCTCCCGCTGACCTGCTTCCCTCTCTTTGCAGATAGGGAGGCTGCAGGCCATGGCCAAGAGGGTCTTAACTCACTGTGGACGATCCCTCTCCAGCAGCTGGAGGGTTGGGCACTGGGGTGACACCTGCCTGGTCCCTGCTCAGGGGGCAAACATGCCCTACCTTTATCGATGCTACCTTTATCGATGCTACCTTCCTCCACCACTCTGAGAGCTGACTCTAATGTCACCCTTCAGACAGATGGGAACACTGAGGCCCAGAGGGTTCCATATCTACCCAAAGCCACATAGCTAGAACGGGAAAGAGTCAGGATTCGAACACAGTTCCCTGTATTTTCTCATTCAGCCTCCTCTGCACCTGCAGGCCTGGGCTGGGGCAGTGTATGTGGCATCAAATTGTGCAGGTGTATGAGTGTGTTCCATATCTACCCAAAGGGTTCCATATCTACCCAAAGCCACATAGCTAGAACGGGAAAGAGTCAGGATTCGAACACAGTTCCCTGTATTTTCTCATTCAGCCTCCTCTGCACCTGCAGGCCTGGGCTGGGGCAGTGTATGTGGCATCAAATTGTGCAGGTGTATGAGTGTGTACACGTAGTAGAGGAGCGTGTGTGTATGCACATATATGCATGTGCCCCCATGAGTGTGTGTGTGAGCAGCCTGCAATGTGGACACATGTGTGTGAGGGGTCCTGGTGCATGTGCGTGTACATGTCAGTGCGCCTGCTGTGTACACTTGCGGGTGTTTGTACAAACGTCATGTGGACTAAGGCTGGATGACTGCGTGCATCCCTGTGTATGTGTGTGGGCTTGTGTGTGCACGTAGGCATGACCGTGACGGGCGCATGTGTGTGTGCACCATAGCTGGGTATGAGCGTGAGCTCACGTGTATGCGACAGTGCATCCCTCCACGTGTGTCCACACGCGGGCATGCCTGAGGTGTGTGCACGTGTGTGCAGTCATGAATGAGTGCTGTGGAGGGGACGTGCCCCTGTGCACATCGCCATCCCGGGGCAGCCTCGGCCGCAATCCCCAGAGGCCAAAACACTGGGCCTCCCCTTTCCTTTCAACGCCTCTCAAGCAAAGGGCCGGGCTCCATCAATACTAGGAGGACTGGAATATGTTCAGGTAGTGATTTTCATATAAAAAAACGACAGCCTCATCCATCAGGCCGAAGCCAAGGTCATCACAGCCTCAGGATTAAACACACACAGTGGCTTGTTTTGGCATCAATCAAACGCATTTGATTTGGTCCAGGCTGGGTAGGGCAGGTTATGTAAGAGCAGCCCAAGCTGGTCACTCTCATCACTGCCCATGTCAGGCCTGGGGCAGGAGTCCTGCTTGGCAGGTCCCTGAGGGGCATGTGCTGGGGGGCTAGTGAAGCGGGGGTCAACAGATGACCAGAGGCCCGAGGAAGGCAGAGACTAAGGGAGGGAGAGACTCATGCCCCAGCCCTGCTGCTCCCTGCTGTGTGTCTTTGGGCAGGTCGTTTGACCTCTCTGAGCCTTAATCTATGGGGATACTGGTCTCACTTCACTGGGATGTTAATGAGATTAGATGAGATCACGCAGCAAGGGCCTGGCTCTGCACAGGGCACAGAGTAGGAGCGCAGCCCATGTTCCCTGTTCTTGTTGCTCTGGAAACCAGCTCAGATCTGGGGGGGAAACCCCACCCTGGAGAGGGCACCTGCCTGGCCCAGCTCACTTTGTCTGAACCAACACTGCATCCCTGGAAGCCACAGCTTCATAAAAGTACTGCCTCCTAAGGCTTTTGTCTGGATTCAGTAAGATCACCCATGAAAAGCGCTTGCCGCGCGCACAGTGCTCAGAGAATGTCCAGCTGCTATTATTACCAGCATCATCAACATCATCATCATCATATCTGCTGCTTATGGATGTAATTCCATTTGCTCTTCCTGCGAATTTAGTGCCAGCCTTTCCCACCCTTTTCCCCTCTTCCCTCTGTCTCCCCCTCTCTCCCCATCTTATTGGTGGCTTGCAGCTTCTGGGGTCCCACTAGGCAAGACGCAGGGTCTGGGAGCAAATCTTGACTGAGGTTCCTTGGAGGCACTGGCCACAGTGGCATTCAAACTCTCAGACCTCAAGCTGCACTTGGAGTGGGGACCCACAAGGGAGAGGGGTTGGCGGGGGCAGTGGGAAGGGGGTTCCTTCTGAACCAACCAAACAACACCCATCACCATGGGAAACCGGGAGCTGGAGCTCTCAGGCCCCGGAGGAAGCAAGAGGGCAGCCCTACATTCAGATTCCAACCTGCCCTCTCTGAGCCTCAGTTTCCTCATCTGTAAAATGGGGCTGGCGCTAGTACTCGGTCACAGCACTGGTTGTGAGTCGCCTTGCGTGTTTGTGACCATTGGGGTAGGGGTGGTCTATTGACCATCTGCCACACACACCCCACTTCCCAAGCCCACAGGGCCTCAAATGGCGACTTGGAGATTTGGACAGTGCCTCCTGGTGAGCTTGGAGCTCCGTCATGGAGACATGTGGCCAGAATTAAAGGCAGAATGTGTTTGGCTTTGCCTGGTACCCAGACCACACTGCCCATGGTGCCCTGCAAGTTCTTTTTTTTTTTTTTAATGAAGTAATTTTTCCCCGACAACCCCATCTCCCTACCTCACAGCCTCTCTGCGTTAGAAGCTGCACTTTGGTGAAGGTGAACGTGTGAAAGGCACCTGGCTGCTTGTGACCCTGCAGCCCCCTCTGGTTGATAATACAGACCAGGAAGCTCAAATGGCCAAGGCAGCCGGGACTGGGCCTCCATCTCTTCTTGTCAAGCCCCATGCCCTCCGCCTCCTCCCAGGCTGGGGTCCTCAGGGGGCTGCAGCTCACTGCTCCCCATCTCTCACCCGCGGTGGGCTCCCCACTCCCCTTTCTCCTAACACAGAGCCCCCGTATGTTCCCTCTCCAGCCTCTATCTTTCCCTTTTGCTTTGGACCTGGAGCCTCAAGGCCGTTTTGCAAACGGTTTTGCTGCTGCTTCTCGAACTCTCTCAACTGGGGTTGCCATGCCACGACTCCGTTTCTCTCTCCTCCTCTTCCTCTCTCCTCACCTCTGCGTGTCATCGCTCCCTCCCTCTCACTCTTCCCCTCTCCCAGATTCCCAACCAGGCCTCCCCAAATGCAAGGCCTGGCCCATCCCAGACAGCCCTGGGTTCGAATCCCACCTACTCCTCTTCCCAGGGATAGACCTTACGTAGGCAAATGACTTCATCTCTCTGGGCCTCCTTCTCTCTAAACTCAGGATATTAAAAGTCTCTACCTTTTCCAATGGTTGAGAGAATTTCAAGAGAAAGCGTGCCTGCACACAGCAGATGTGCTATACATATTTACGGCTGTGGTTGTGACTGCTGGCTCTCCTGCCTTTATTATTGTTACTATTATTATTACTATTAATCTCAGGCAAGTATTATTATTACTATTACCCTCAGGCAAGTATTGTTATTACTATTACCCTTAAGCAAGAAAAAGCTGGGAAGGGTGATCTGGGAAGATGGAACAGTGAGGGTAAATGCCCCGAAAGGTAACATAACATGGCTCATATGGTGGATTTGGGGGAAGAGACCATTTAGGCCCCTCAAAACTTGTAAGAATTATCAAAGTCCGCAGTGTGATGGGGAAAGATTGGTTTCTCCTGGGAAGCCGGGCCACATCTCTGTAAATCACCCCTGGCTAAAAGGAGCCAGGGGAGTTGGGAATTCCTTCTCAATTTCCACCAAGCAGCGTCCCAGGCCTCCCTCTTCAAAATAGAGCCCAGATTCCAGCGCTGGGAATGGTGAGGCCCAGCCAGCTCTGGAATGCAGGAAGTGGGGACCTGGGACCCCTCCTCGCCTCCTGCTTCAGACAGAAGGACGAGAAGCCTGGGGCACAGGCACCCGGGAAGACCAATTTCCCTTCCATAGTCTGTCCCATTCCCAGCCACCAGCCCCCAGTGGGCCCTGCTTCTCTCCTGCTCAAGAACGCACCATGGCTGCCCACTGCCTGCCAACCACAGTCCAACTCTTCATGCTGACATTCGAGGCCCTTCCCAGGGGGCTTCCCTTTGCTTTTCCACCTCATTCCCTCAAGCCTCCTCCCTCTCACTACCCACAAATCTCCTACTTTAGCCACAGCAGATTCTCCAGTCTTTCCCAAGGGCCTTCCAGTCTCTACACCTCCAGGCCACCTGCATGGGCTGTTCCCTCTGCCTAGAATCCCATTCTTCCCCCTACCCTCTGGAGAACTCTTACTAATCCTTCAAGATCCACTCCAAATGGTGCCTTCTCAGTGAAATTGACGCAGGGTCAGCCTCCTTCCTCTGCATGTGCCCTCCCATAATTCATTCACCTCTGGACACACACCTATGGTATCACCCATGGAGACACAGGATGTCGCAGCTAAAAGGGCCCTTAGGAGTTAGCCAGTCCTAGTTCTTCTTTTTAGCAGCAGAATCCTTCATTCAAACAGAATTTTTCAATGAAATTCCAAAGTATAAAATGAATAAACATAGCTCGACCCCAGTCGAAGTGGGATGAGAGACCACATTAGTTGGGACTCTTTGGGTAGTAAGTTACAGAAACTCAACTCAAAACTGCTGAAGCAAAAACAAGAAATGTATACGCTCATATAACTGAAAAGTCCCAGGACATCAGGTATGGCTGGATCCAGGAGTTGAAAGGATTACATTGGGAATCTGTTTTGTATTTTGTTTCTATTTTCCTTTGCATTGGCTTCATTCTCAGACAGGCTTTTCCCCAAATCATGAACAAATGGCCCCCAAAGCTCTAGTCTCCCATCCCCCTGGCTCAGCCACCCCGAAGGAAAAAGAGTCTCATTCTGAAGTTCCAGCAAACGTACCAGGAAAAAGCTTCATTGGCTATGATTGGCGAGATTTGAGCCATGTGTTTGCTCCAAACCAATCACGGTAGCCAGGTCAGTATGCTGCTCTCTCACTGGCCAATCCTGGGTCGCTGGCTGCCCTCTCAAGCCAGGGGTTGGTTAACCTCTTCAGAACTATATGAACTGATGACAAAGAGGGAAGAGAGATTGTCCAAGGTAAAATCAGGGTGCTAGCATCCCCAAAAGGAATATGGACAGGCTCTCCCCAAATGATACCCACTGCACTGAAACAGCACCCATTCTCATCCATCTGCCTTTTTTATAGCCCCCCAAGACATGTTCTGAAGCCCTAGGGCTTCTGCAGGACATGATTAGAAAACCACGTATCTAATACCATTTTATAGAAAAAAAAAATTGAAGGCCCAGAGAGGGAAAGTGGCTCCCCAAAAGTCACACAGCACTCTCCATCATCACATTCCCAATTCCTTGAATGTGCCTATGCCTCCTTGATGAGCCTCTTCCCCACTGGGTCTGTAGCATCTCCATTACCAAGTTTGGCTGAAAGGATTTGTCAGTTGTCGGCTTGCTTGTCTAACTAAATTAATGCTTTACATTTCTCCTCCAGTTTGCAAACTTTTTAAAAATTAATCCCATCATTTCAACAAGTGTAACAACTAAATTATCATCTTTACATGATTAAGGAGCCTGCCGCGTCTTCTCTTGGCAAACACTGCATGCACATAATTTTACTAAATGTAATAAACCAACCATAGAACTATTAATTTTGCCATGGTATTCATAACAATTAGAAACGCATGAACCTTAAAATGATAAAAACTGAATGGAATACTGAAATTGCAGGAAATCCCCAATCCTCCCTCTGCAGGCTGAAGATGATGTCACGAGATGCAGATTAGGGTCGAGAGACAGAAATTGAATGTCATTTGCCTCTTAGTTCCATTACAACACACCCAGATTGAGACAGGCCAGAGTGGGACCATCTGGCTGAATCAATGAAGCATTCCTCATAATCTAGACATCTATGAGGAACAACATATCAGGAAAAGTCCCTGCTTTTTCAGAGCATTAATAATCTCTAAGAGTGTCCAGTCCTGGAATAGCTAATACATGGCAAAGGTACCATCACCTCACTTCCCACACCCCTGGCAGACATTATTCATTGATCACAGCACTCTTTCCTGCCAAGTCTAGACAGCTGGGGATCTCAACACAGCACTCCAAGGCAGGCATTACCAATCAATAACAAGATGATCTTAATTTAGTCCAATCTCAAGAGTTTACAGGGAGAGAAACTAGGCTGCAGAGAGGGAATTGACTTGGTCAAAGTCAAATAGAGATTCAGGTAGAGTCTAAGATAGAAGCTGGGATGCTGTGGCTTTATTGCTATAGGTCAGGAGGCTGAGCCCTCGCTGACAAACTGCTCCTCTTTCAACCTCCTAAAGAGAAAGCTCTCCCTATAGACCACTAGTGGATCAAATATCCCATCATCCCCTCTCCTTTTCCTCCTCCCACAATTTTATCAAACTTATACTAACCCTTTTCTTTCCTGCATTATTGGTGGAACTTTCCTAGAGAACAGTTTGACAGCTGGTGTTTCAAAAGGTTCAAACATCAAATAAGCTCTTGCTTGAAATTCCTAGAATTTATCCCAAGAACTTAGACAAATGCCCCAAAAGCATGCTCACCATGGTATTGTTTTAAATGGAATAAAATTGAAAAAAACTCATAATTTAAATTATTATTTTAAAAACATTTAAAATGAGATATTTGTTAACACTAAAGATAATCACAGTATGTTTGTAGTGAGAAATGCAGCTTTTCAAACAGCATATATCGTTTGGTGTCATTTCTATAAAGAATGAACACCAACAGACATATACATATCCAGGGTTGCCATACACAGTTGCCCAGATTGTACACTGGACAACTACAGTCACTCAGAACACAATATTAATGTTGCCCGCTGGAGTTGGGCAATGCCACATCCCTGCATATAGCTTAAAAAATATGACAGGTTATTTACCAAAATGGTAATAGTGGCTATTGGGGAGGGGAGATATTTAATCTTTGTTGTGGTTTTCTAGTATTTCTATAATGAACATGGCTCACTTGTGTAAAATGTATAAAATAATAACCCTTTCATAGCACTTTTGTGGCTTGTGATCCACTTATGAATTATCCTGGCTTATTTCATTACATATCCTGGCTTACTTTGGGGGGTGCGTGTGTGTGTGCGTGTGTGTGTGTGTGTGTGTGTTTATTTTGCAATATTAAATAAGCATTGATGGAGGACCCATGAGGCCCAGGCATTGTGCTAAGGATGCAATCTCAGCTTTCTTGAATTTCAAATCTGATGGGAGGGGCAGACATCAAGCAAATGCCTGCAGATCGCTGTAGGCCAGAGCCAGGGTCGGGGGGTGGGGTACAACTCCCTACCCTGGTGTGCAGGGCCAAAGGCATCCTTGGGGGGGTGTTCTGTAAGTTATATTACAGGGCCGCCTTGCCTCCCCACTAGACCAAGCACCTGAGGGCACATACTGTGCCTCGTCAGCATTCTTAGACCACAGAACCCAGAAGCCCAGACACACTCCAGTAGAAGCTGGGGCCGGCCAGCTTCTAACATGAACCCTCAGGTGCGACACTGAACCCAGAGCCTGGGACTCTCCGTAACACTCAGTTTCATACCACAGAGCTTTGAAACCAGCAGACCTGCCTGGGTGTGAATCCAGACAACAACTGAATCTCAGTTTCCTCATCTGTGAATTGGGGAGAATCACAGGTTCCTAACTCCTGAGGATTCAATGAAGTGAAACAGGCAACGTGGAATGAATGCAGGGCCTGGAGGAACTGTTCCATCAATGGTAGCTTTTATTATTTATTGTTACTATTATTATATCAGGGCCTCAGCTGATGAAAGGACCAGACACCAGCCCCCCCTCCACCCTTCGGGACAGGGCTAGAAGGGGATGAGAAAGAAAGCACTTGCGCAACCTGTCTGTGGACAGAGGGCGGGGCGGCTGCTGGCAGGAGATGTGACCTAGATATTTCCAAGGTTCACCTCTCTTTGTGTCCCCTTCCTACCCATCCAGTTTCCAAGTGTTTGGCCCCAGACATTTTTCCCCGTACACAGCAGCTCGTTTCCTCTGAGGAAATTGCCGTCTGTGCATCTGTGACCCCCACCCTTCAAGTAAAATTGAGGTGATCTGAACAGGTCTGCAAATTGGCGTTTCCCTCCCTGGCCCCAGATGCTTCTTTGACAGCCAAGAACCTCCCGTTTCCCTACTCAGAATGTATGGCAAGGCCGGTCCCAAATGAAAGGAGCTGGACTCAGTGTCGGGAGTCCGGCTCTCCACCCAGCTCTGCTGTAAGACCACGGCAGGTCCTCCTGTCTCTGAGTCTGCCTTTCTGATACTGCACTGGTCTTGGCTTCAGACAACCTCAGTGTTGGATACCTCCCTCCTCCCGGCTTGGAGCAATTTCCTTTTCAGGCCCCCATGCCTTTGCACAGGCTGCCACACCTTCCAAAGAATGCCTTCCCCAGGCAAGGTTCCCTGTCCTGTCCCCCAAACAAGATTATGCCCATCTTTGCCTGAGAATCTCCCAGATGGTGAGCCCCACTTTATCCCTGGCCCCTAAGACCGTCTTTGCACAGGTGGGCCCTGCCACACCCCAGCCTGGATCTCCAGACCCCTGGGAACTACCACGTGCCTGGGCAAGCCCCCCCCCCCCCCCCCCCCGCCGTGCCTGAGACCACCTTTTCTGAGGATTTGGTGGACCGGCAGCTGGAGTCATTCCATCCTTCAGTGAACACGCACCCAGTCTGAGTGTTGGGCTAAGGTGTGTGGTAGGTACCAGGGGTGCAAAATCGGGTAGAGCCCAGCCTAGTCTCCAAGGAGCTCCCAGCCTGGGGCGGGAGGACAGGAAAGCAGATCTTTCCAATATATCATGGCTTCCAGGGAGAAAGGGCAGCGTTGACAGGTAGAGGTACAAGAAAGAAGAGTGGGAGACTGAAGGCGGTTTGGTCATGAGGCTGGGACTCAAGTGAGTGACGGGGGCTGTGGAAGAGAGGCGGGGCCAGTGGGTGAGCGAGGTCCACACCCCAGAGCTCCTGAGAAACCTGCGGAAGGATGTGAAACGGAGTGAGCTGCATTTTGGAGAGACACCTCAGGCTGCCGTGTGGAAGACGGACCGCGGAGGCCGATGCAGCCGTCACAGAGAGAGAAGAGGGGGGCCTCGAGGGGCTGGTGGCCACGGGGTGTGGAGACGCAGTTGGATTCGAGATACTCGGAAGGTGGATGCTCCAGGCCTCGGGGATAGCTGTCAGAGTCTGGCGGGGAAGGGAAGGAAGGAGTCCAGGGGGCCTCCAGGACCCTCTATTCATGAGACAAACGGCGACCACAGAGGAGGCGGAGGAGAGAAGGGGAGGGCACAGTGGGTTCAGTATGGAACGTGTTGAATTCAAGACATCAACTGTCTACAGCTAAACACATCACATGCTCCAGAGCAAACACGAAACAGCTGACAATCAGTTGATCAGATGACTCAGTACACGAAGGCCCGCAGGACGGGTGTGTGCAGCAGGAAAGTGGAACAGGGTTACAGGCAGATTCTGGAATCCGGTGCCTCTAAACCCCAAGACTGGCCAGGATGCCCTCTCAACCAGAGACCTCTGCTAAACAGAAGACCACATTCTGGGCACAGGGGCCTGGGAACCAGGAGACCTGGGCCTGCGTTGGGCTGATTGTGTCACCTTGAGCAAGTTCTTTCAGCTCTCTGAGCCTCCTGGGGTTGCTATGAGGATCAGAAATAAAACGGTGTGTGTGTGAGAGGGGAAAAAAAGGGAACTTTCTCAGGGGGATCATGGAAAATGCCAGGCGACTCATGCTTGGTATTCTCATCAGTTTTATCAATGACCCCCCAGGTGCCAGGGCTATGCCCACCCAGCCGGGGCTGCAGCCCCGCCGCCCCCCGGGCCCAAGCATCCTTGGCTCTGCTCCACGAAGAGCCTTCTCCAGCCTCCCCGAAGACGACGCTCCCCAGAGATGCCCGAGCCTCCGTTTCTGAGGAATTGGAGGAAAATCTGTGCGAACAATGTAGTCAAAACAGTGTCGGCCGGCGTCAAGCCGGCCGGAGTGAACGTTACCGGGGACTCATTCGTGCTCCTTATCTGGTAGTTTGTCCTCAAAAGGGAGCTCTAGCCTCGCTGCGAACCCAATAAGTCTTTCAGTTTGACTCAAAACCTCACATTTTTCCTCTTTAGAAAATGTCACCGGCATTCCTCTGTTTCATTACTCTTGGTTGCCGAGGCCCTGGCCGCCGGGAAATTGCTAGCAGAGGGAGGAGGGTGCCTGCACCCACTGTCATGGCTGGATCTGGCCCCAGCTGGCAGGCCTGCCTCTGCTGGACATGGCCTTCTTTACCGTGACTGGGGCCCTTCCCAGGCTGGCACCCCCTACCTGGCTGGAGAGCCCTAGAGCCCGGAATCTGTCCTACTCCCATCTCCCCACAGTAAGCCCAGCGAAAGCCCCCAGAATCCTCTGCCTTCAGGCCAGTGGACCTCAGCTGCCCCTCTGCCAGGGGCTGACCATGTCTTGCCAAATCTATCTGTCTCTCTCCATCTTTGCCTTTTATGTCTCCATCTCTGCCTCTTTTTTCATTCATCACTCCACTTGTGTGTTCAACAAATATACATTGAGCACCTACTATTTGCCAGACACTTTCCAGAAGCTGAGGATATCACAGTAAGTCAAGGTCCCTGTGCTCTTGAGACAGGTAGTAAGCAAGGAAGCAAATACATATATGCAGTAGATTATATTTTCCAAAGGTGGCCCCACAATCTCTCCTGTCTACTCAAGAGGTGGAGCCATTGTCCCCTTCTCCTTGAAACTGGGCAGGCCTTTGTGACAGCCTGCCCAACAGAGCAGGGCTGAAGTGTTGCTCTGTTACTCCCAAGGCTGGGTCGTAGCAACCTCATGCACTTCCACCCAGCTCTTTGGGGAGACTCATCATGGAGCCCAGCCTCCATGCTATAAGGAAGCCCAAGCAGTTCGTGAAGGCACCCACATGGAGGGGAAGAGAAGTCCCCAGACAACGGCCATCTGGTCAGCCATGGGAGTGAGCAACCTTGGACGTGAATTTCCCAGTCTCCAAACCAACTGTTGTAGCCGACACCACATAGAGCAGAGAGGAGTCGTTTCTGCCGAGTCCTTCCCAATTGACAGACTCCTGAGTCAAATAAATGATTGCCGCTGTTTTAAACTACTAAGTTATGGGGTAGTTTGTTACACAGCTACAGATAGCTAGAACGGCCTATGAAATAATAAGGGGTGAGGGGTAATGATGAATGCTAGAAAGAAAAATCAAGCCAAGTGAGGAGAAAAGGAGAGTCTATGTGCGGAGCAGGGGGAGGTGAAGCATGGCAGAGATGGCCTTCCACCCAGCCCCACCTGGTCCCAGGGGCCAAGACGTGTCCACCAACCCCATGGACATGCTGGGGACGTGTCTGCTAAGGAAGGAGGAGCCTTACAAACAATCTCACTCCCAGAATGCAAATTCCAACCACAAGGCCCCCAGCCTCTGCTTGCATACTTCCAGAGATGGAGAGATCACTCCCTAGCCAGGCAGCCCTGCTGGGACAGGCTGTGAGGACGAGCTTCCTTCCACTGAGGAAGGCCTGCCTCCCTGCACTGCCCTCTGGGGACTTGGGAACACAAGATAGGGACATGGGTCCCCCTGACCACTTCTAGCTCCAGCCACATCCATGGTGGTCCCTAGAGAAAAAGACCACTGGGACCCTATGAGCGTGTTCAGGAAGGGATCACACAGGGGTGGAGGACACGTGGCAGGAGTGTATGCAGAAGAGGGGTCCTGAGCCTCAACCACCACACCCCTGAAATTGTAGCAAAATCATGCCCACATGGTCACAAGCTCTTCTGAAGGAACAGTCCACCAAGGGGTTCCTGACCTCCACCCCACCCCACCCCCAAATGTGAACAACTCCCGAAATAAAGGTTTTGGAATCACAAAGACCTGAGCTTGAGTCCCTTCTAAGTGACACACACTTACTGTGTGACCTCAGGCAAGTCACTACCCCTCTCTGAGCAGTCAATGTCAAATCAACGAGCATGTATTTGTGGCCTCCAGCAGCTTTTCCAAACTCCACTGGTTTGTGTGCCTCCAGCATGATTTCTGACCTCTCCATCCTTCCTCTCTGTGGTGATCTACTTAGTATTTTTCTCTAAATTGACCTCCTTCTTTTGCTGAAATAAACTTATTTTTAAAGAAACTTTCAGTCACCACCTTAAATGGGAAATCAACATTAGATGCCATAAATAAAAAGCAAACCTAAAAATGAAGAAAAACAATGCCACTACTTAGAGACAAACACTGTTGCCCTCCCGGTCCCCCAAGTCTTTTCAATTAGCAAACCTTAGAAAGAAGTGTCAAAGACACATTAGCACCCAGGAGAGATGATCCCTGGTATTGCCGGAAGGTTGAAGGGAGCCACCTTCTCACCGCTGGTTTGGGAAGCAGCTGCATCCCTCCTGGCCCCGGGCAGGTGGTCCAGCCCTCAGGAAGCTCTGAGGTCCTGACCTACAGTGACCCAGGCAGGGAGAAGGTTATCTAAGGGGTCCCGATAATGGCTTTTTGTCCAAGCCCCCCACCAAGCCCCTCCTGCAGGGGCAGGAGGTCCCCAAACTGCAGAAATCAAGGATGGCTTTTTGGGGACAGTGGCAGTGTGTCACCCCATGGACCGCCATAGGCCTCAGAGGCACTGTCCACCAGCCAGCATGTCCCCAGAACATGTGGGCAGCGGAGGTTTGGGGGAGGGGCAAGCCTCTGGGACCCAGTGGGGCTGCCGCATCCTTTGCTGCGGGAGCCTGGCAAGCACCACCCATCCCTCACCCTCCACACAGGCACACACTGGGCCTTGGTTTTTCTAGCTCCTTTGTTAACAGGTTGTGTGTCCCTTAGCCTTGTTTGAGCCTCAGGTTTTCCCCCTTCATTTCCCTTCTGTACAGAACCAACTTATCCACCAGGCATGGTAGTCACAGAATCTAGGGCTCACGACAGTTTTAGGGGCTTTGAAAATGTTTTCATTTCTTTTAAAATCCCAAGGGAAGGGCTTCCCTGGTGGCACAGTGGTTGAGAGTCCGCCTGCCGATGCAGGGGACACGGGTTCGTGCCCCGGTCAGGGAAGATCCCACATGCCGCGGAGCGGCTGGGCCTGTGAGCCACGGCCGCTGAGCCTGCACGTCCGGAGCCTGTGCTCCACAACGGGAAAGACCGCAGCGGTGAGACGCCTGCGTACCGCAAAAAAAAAAAAAAAAAAAAAAACCCAAGGGAAAGAAAAATTTTTCTGAAGATCACGTTTTAATGTCTAAAATTAATATTTTCATCTTTATACCAACTGTCATAAAATATAATGTTTAACATTTTTTAATGGAGAAAGAGGCCCACAAAAGCCATAATGTGGCCTCTGTAGAAAGGGGAAGAAAAAAAGCACCTGCGTGAAAAGCTTTTGGCCCGAGACCTGGCACCTGGTATGTATCCAACAAACCCTTTTATTGTTCTTCTCGCCTCGGTGTGATTCTTAGAGGGATGAGCACTGGTTTAGAAGACAGGATGCGGGAACTGTTCTGGGCTCTGTCCCCTTCTGTGTGACCTTTGGAAGCTGTCCCCTGGCTGGCCTCAGTTTCCCCAGCTGTTCAGTGAGGGTCCCGGAGTCAGGCATCCTCTTGCGACTCACTCTCTGCCTTTCTTCCTGGGGAAGCAAGAAGCCCCACCCCCGGGAGACAGACCAGCTGGCAGCAGCGGGACGGCCCACTCTTCAAAATCATCTCGTCCCCTAGTCAAGTAAATATTACAGTTTCAGACAATAATTGTGGCTTCTCTTTTTTGTTGTTTATTTTTTTAATTCCCGGATATTTGACTTGGCCGGGGCCTGGCTCCCTGTGTTTTCACTTGGCCATGACTGATTCCCTCTCCCAGCACCAGAGTTCCCTGTAGAGATGGGCCAAACGTCTTCCAGGGGGCTGGCAGGCACGGTGTGGGCCCCGGCAAAACTCCTGGTGGAGTTTGCAGAGTGTAACCACGGTGACTGCTTCGTGAGCACCCACTCTGTGCCTGATGCTGTTCCAGGCCCTGGGACTCTGCTGCAACGATCAGAGGCATCTCTGGAGAGCTTCCTCTGCTCACTCACGCTCACGGGGCAGAGGGTAAGGCAGATACAGAACAAGGAAAGCACATGGGGTGGGGGTGGGGACCATGAGGGCCGGCCAGGGAAAGGGGGGAGGGGGGGAGGAAATTCCTAAGAAGACAAGTTCAGATGAGTCAGCAAAGGTCTCCACTAAAAGTAAGTGATGTTTAAACATCATGGACACATGCATAGCTGTCAACTAGGAGGAGAGGGAGGGAAGGGCACCCTAGGCAAGTGCAACAGAATGTGCGAATATTAAGGTGCTTTCCGGCCCAATGAGGGAGGTCATCCCCATTCTCCAGGTGAGGAAACTGAGGCTCAGAGAGGTCACATAGCTGGTAATTGGCAGAGGCATCACTTGAACCCAGGGCTGCCTGTTTCCAAAGCTGGTTTGTAACCACTAGGCTATGCTATTCCCCTCCCCCCAACAGCCTCCATCCTTCCAACATCCCCACCCTCCGCTGGCCTCGCTGGAGGAAAAGGTCAGAACCCACATCACCTACTGGGATTGGTTTTGGGGTCTCCAGAGAGGCCATTACCTCTGTGTAAATGTAACTGCCAGGTCCTCAAATGCCACCATCAGAGCCATGAGGCCCGTTGCCTACAAAATGTGACGCCCCGTGCCCAAGGGGTCCAGTGGCCTAGTGCTCTCCAGGTGGGAAAACTGAGGCTCAGTCCACTGAAGACTTTGCCCAAGGTCAGCCAGTGCCGTGGGGACAGAGACATGCAGCTCCAAGGCTAGGCCCCTGAGCCCCAGCCCTGGTCGTGGGCAGGACACCCCTTCCCCAGTTCCTCAGCTCGGGCCCCAGCCCCCTCCCTTCCCCCAGGACAATAGAGCCTTTCACAACCAGACAAAGGGAAAAAGTTTAAAAGGCGAGAATTTCATTTCCACTAAGGCGAAGGGGGTGGGGCGGGGGAAGCGGAGGAGCCGGGCCTGGGGAGGAGCTGCGGCCGCCTCAGAAACAGACCGGTGTGTATTTATTCATGTCTGACACAACACAATTTGATTTTCCACATAAAAGATCAAATAATATTTCAGTTACAGTTAATTACACAGCCCAAAAGCACATCAAAGAACGGTCCGCGTCAGCCCAGCCCTTGCTTCACTGCGCCGCGTGCGCCCAGATTTCACGCCCGGCTTCGAGGCGTCTGCAGCATGGAAGCTCCGCGGTTCACAGCCACATGGGCCTTTGAGGCTTGGCTGGGGTCGCCAAGGTGCCTCCTGGGCCCTCAGGCCCCTCGCTGGGCTCTCCGGACTGTCCCATTCCCAATTGATGCCTGGTCTCCCCACCAAAATAGTAGCCCTGGTGGCAGTGTTTCACAGGGCCAACTTTCCTGCAGAAGAGAATCACCCACAGTGACACCACCTCTCCCCCTGCAGGCGGGGAAGGGAGCAAGGTGGGCACCATTATCCCCATGGTGAGAGCTTGCTGGGAGCAGTGCCTGGGGGGTGGAGTGCAGAGACCAGGGCTGGGACCCCCAAGAGGAGGGGGACCTAGATCTGCTCAGATGGCAGCTCTGCCAGAAGAAGGGAAGACCCCCAAATGCAGGGCCTTCTCCCCCGACCCCAGACCCTGAAAGAGCCCTGGGCCTGGAGCTGGAAGCAGGGCCTCCCAGGGCCAGCCACTTCCCCTCTGTCAGCCTGTTTCCCTTCTGTGGGCTCAAGACCACTATAGGAGGCTCAGAGGACACAGCCTCGCTGGGGAAGTTTCCCAGCTGTGGGCACTGGGGGAACGGGGGTGAGAACGGCTGGCAGGGGCAGAGGGAAGGCAGGAACTATTCTGGGGCCCTCTCCCCCCCGCACCCATGCACCCGGGCTCAGACGGCAAACGACCATCCTGTTTGCCAGACAAAGATGTTTCCTGTGCTGGCTGCAGCCAGGCTGAACCCGTCCGGTGCCCACCGCAAGCTCTTCCCAGAAGCCTCTGCTTTTTGGCCACCTTGGAACTAGCCCCGGACACCCCACCTGGCTCCCACTGCACCCCTCAACAACCCCATCCCACCAGCCTCAGGTCCCTAGTGCCTAAACAAGGGTCAGAATACCCAGACCTCACAAGGCTGAGATGATCAATAAATTAGATCAGCCAAGTAAGGCCAGGCATGTGGTAGGTTCATGCTTCAAATCAGTGGCTTTGACTGTAAGATGCTTCTAACATTTTCTGGCACACAGCAAGCCTCAGACAAAAAGGAGTATTAGAGCAATTGTGGATGACGATGGCCCCATTGCTGTATTTACCGTCCCATCCTCAGCACTCAGCAAGCTGTTCTGTGAACAGAGGGTGCCTTAGGGATGTGTGCTGACCTTTTACCTTGTCACCATTTGTTTGTTTCTTTGAGGGCAGGGCTGTGTTTTATTTACCTTTGTGCCTTGCATATATGCAAATATTCACAAATATTTATTGAATGGACGGTGGATGGAAGGATGGATGGATGGATGGATGGATGGATGGATAGGAGAGTAGATGGATAGGTAGTTGGAAAGAAGAATGGGTGGATGAGTGAATGGATGAGTGGATAAATAAAAAGAAACCAAGGGTGAAAAAATACTTTTTGGCTGTAGGACTCAGGAGTCCTAGGTTCACATGTGCCACCTCAACTTCGTCTGCTGTGTAGCCTTAGTCAGTGAGGTCATCCTCTCTGAGGCTGTTTCCTCATTTGTCAAATGAGACTGGTGACTCTGCCCTGACAGTTCCCTGGGAGGTCTGGAAGATTTCTCATGAGGCTGGTGGAAATTACCTCCTAAACTGTAAAGTGCTCTGCCCCGGGCAGGTGGTGGCCAATCCTGAGTCTCTTAGGGTGGCAGGCAGAGAGGATGAGCCCTGAGGTGGGGCAGCCTGGCAGGTGATGGAGGCATTGAGGGCTGACACCCTGGTGAGCTCTAATACCCCGTGGCTGCCCTAATGGGCAGAAGCTCTTGCTCTAGTAAAATTTTATGGCCTCTGAGAGCAGGCAGAGAGCTGCCAGCAGCAGTTCGCTGGAAATTTATGGCTGGCCTCCTCCCTCCTAGCCTGCCCTTCCTCAGCCCAACTCTCACCAAAACTCAGGTCCCACAGAGACCTGAGCCCTTCAGTGGGGCAGGGGAAGAGGGGCTGAATTAAGAGAGGTTAAAACATTGTGGTTAAAGGCAGGGTGGATGTGAGCTGAAAGACCTGGATCTGAGAAGCATTTACTTGGCAAGATTGTGCAAAAGACATCACGCTCTACATGAGGTTACAAACTGCCTGTTATCTAAGGTCCCTTTGGGGAAAACAGGAATGTGGCCACAGCAGCTGCAATTGTC
Organism: Delphinus delphis; assembly: GCF_949987515.2. Classification (NCBI taxonomy): domain Eukaryota; kingdom Metazoa; phylum Chordata; class Mammalia; order Artiodactyla; family Delphinidae; genus Delphinus; species Delphinus delphis. The sequence continues at coordinate 20,800,667 of NC_082695.1, forward strand.
TCTTGTAGTCCTCAAACACGTCTTTTCCCTCCCACCACAGGGCCTTTGCACATGCTGTTTCCGCTGGGGGGTGGGGAGGAACCTTCTCCCCAAACAATGATTTGCATAGTTACCCAGGATGCACATGTAAATCTGGCACATGTAGCCACGCGTGCATGATGCATACGTGAATGAGCGGGTTCCTGAAGCCTGTGTCCATGGCACACATGTGGGCACGTCTCTTGTACAGGAAAATCCAGGGGCCTGGGGCTGGGGTGGTGGCGATGCATACATGTGTTGCAAGGGCTGGGTATGGCCGCAGGTGGGATGGGAAAAGGGGCAGATCTTCCATTTCTGGGGGCTGACAGGTCCCCAGCACTGCATAGCCTGTTTGTGCATTAGCCCATTAGCCCAACATGGGGGTGGGCGGGCAGGTACTTGTATTATCTACATTTCATAGAGGCAGAAACCTAGGCATCCAAGATCTTGCTGGGGAATTTGAACCCTGACCCTAGAGGGGCTATAAGAATCCCCATCCAAAGCTGGGCTGGCGAGGGGCGAGTCCTGCAGGGGCTCCAACCCCCACCCCCACCCCAGGCACTGCAAGCGCGGAGGATGCACCTCGAGCAAGCAGGGAGTGGAGGGACCCACGGGGACCAGGCTGACAGTCGGGTGGGGAGACGGGGAGAGAGAAGGACCAGCGAACTAAGAGAGCCTGGGAGGGCGGCGGGCCGGGCTGAAGGGCGGCCCCGCCCCGGGCCTGCCCCGCCGCCCAGCGCCCCGTTGGCTTCCGAGGGTGGCGCTCTGGTGGCGCGAGGCCGGAATGGTCAGCAGCCGTCAGGCTGATTTACTGGCGCTCCCCGCCCGCCGCGCGCCGGCAATCAGCCGCTGCCGCCAGATCTATTATTGATGAACTTTCCGAGCCCCGCTAATTAACTGCGCGCAGCCTCGGCGTGGCGGCTGAAATACGGGCCTGGATGCTCCAGCCAATGTCACGGGCGCCGTGCCCCCTGGATGTGTCCAAGAACGGAGGGTGGACAGGGGGCCGCCCAGAGGAATCTCAGCTGGCTCAGACCCAGCCCCTCCCTGCCCCAGAGGCCCGCCAGGCTCAAGCCAGGACCGCCCCCCTCCTCCACCCCCCAGCAACCTGCTGTGTGACCTGGGGCATGACGCTTAATCTCTCTGATCCTCAGGCTCAGATCACCTACAACATGCAGCAGGGGACTGGACCTGAGAGCTCTTTAAATGGAAGCGGTATTATTATTCCTGTTAGTCGTGTGAAAAAAAAAAGACTGAAAGGACAGTACAGTAGTTAAGGTCACAAATTTGGAGCCACAGAGACCTGGGTTCAAATCCTGGCTCTGCTGCTTCCCAGCTGTGTGACCTTAAGTAAGTTCCTTCCTTCTCTGAGTCTCAGTTTCTGCATCTGTAAAATGGGTTGCAGCAGCCCTTGCCTATGGTTTTTGAAGGTGTTAAGGATTGTGTGGCAGTTAGTGCACAGATGAGTAGACAGTAGGTGCTCAGTCATGCTGCCATGCTCCCTTCCCTCTGTGTTGAAAAACAGGCACATCTGGCCTCCTGCCAATGACAGCCGCTCCGGGGTTCCCAGCTCCCCCTCCGTCCTCTTGAAAACACCTGTGCAGACCCCCTTTCCGGCCTCGTGGAATGAAAATTACGTAAAGAGGCCCACACTTCTCCCTTGCAGACGAAGACTGAAAAATAAAAATTCCAAACTGTCCCAGGAGGCAGCTAGAGGTTCAGGAAAGACCCTAGCCGAGACTCCTCCCCCAGGGCATGAGGGCTGGTCCTCCGGGATCCCAGTTCATCCTCACAGCTGGTCGAGAGGCAGGCAGAGGTCCCAGGTAGGTAACCCATTTGCCAGAAGGGAAAACTGAGACTCTGAGGAGCCAGTCTGGCCCCCTAGACCCAGAATTGCCCCCTAGAGTGTGATGTAAGGATGCCGAGGGGTCACAGGAGTGACCAGAAGGGACCAGAAACGTGCTTAGCTCCTTCCTGGAGACCAGAAGGTTGTGGGCAGGAAAGCAGATGCCACAGAGTGGGCTGGCGGCTGTTCACAGACATCGAGACAAACGCCACTGAACGTCGGGATGCCACAAGCCTCGTGGTTCTCTTCCAAGTCTCCTGATATGGCACGGAAAGCCCCAGCTGGGGGCTGCTGAGTCTTAAACATCTAACAGAGGGAGTTGTCAACCTGGGCCCTCAGAACAAGCCACCACTGCCAGCTAGCATGAAATGCACTTGCATTTCTAAGTCAGTAGTTAGTTTTCCTTTATGGCAAATTGTCAATTCAAAATAGTGATCGAAAGTTTTGAATTGAAATGAAAAGGATATCCCTTTAAATACATAGTAAGTAAGAAACAGTCCAGATGAGGTGCAAAGAAGGGCAATATTGGGAAGGAGGGATGGCAGCTGGGAAGCGTGTTTTTTCTCAGCTCAATAGATGGGTAGCTTTTGGGCTTCCCCTTCCCCCAGGAGGGCGCCCACACGGGCCATTCACCAGCCTTCAGCTAACATGTAGTACGTACCCGCCACGTGCCCGGTGCTGGGCTGGTGGCTTGTGGTACAGATATGGCCCTGCCCTCTGGAGCTCATGGTCCAGCAGGGAAACCAGTACATCAGATCCTCATGGATGGTAATGAATGTCCTGAGGACCCAAAGTTGTGCTAGAGAAATCAAAGGATGGGTGGGGGATGGATGGGGGGATGGACAAGAAGGCTTGCCATACTTAAGCACTTAAGCGGGACCCAAGGGACGAGAAGGTGCAGGCTTCGTTGAGAGCAAAGGGAACAGCAGGTGCAAAGGCCCTGAGGCAGGAAAAGGCCATCCCTGCCCCTTGGAAGAATTGAAGATGGAAAGGGGTGGGGCAGTGGGAGATGAGGTTAGGCAGACCTTGAAGGTTCTGGGGAAGATGTGGGGTTTTGTTCTGGGTACAATGGGGAGCCACTGGGTTGTTTTTATTTTGTTTTGTTTTTCTTAATCAGGAGAGTGACTTGCTCCAGTTTGAATTTTAAGCAGACACCCCCACCTCCAGCCACTGTTTGGACGGTGGACGGAAACGGTCACCATGGAGGACGGGAGGTCAAGATGAGGGGGTTTCAACTGGGCTGGTGAAAGCAGGTACAGGAAAGGGGTCAGATCTGAGGGTTATACTGGAAGAAGGAGCAACGGGACCGGGTGATTTGTGTGCCGTTAACAGATATTTATGAAGCACCTACTATGTGCCAGACCCCGGGCTGGGCACCAGGGAAACACTGAATGACACTGAGAAGGAATCCCGTCCTCGTGGGGCTGACTGTCCAGGGGGGGCCCACGTCACAGATACACCCACATCTGTGAGTGCCACACGCACGCACCTGCACACACCTATACAAGCTCACTCTCGCCCTCTCCCGGGCCCACGTGCACACACACATACACACGCCTCAGGCACCCGCATGCACACGCCTGGCCCCGATCACGTTTGCACACGCGCACACACGCACATATTCATCAGCTTCGCTTATAAAAATAGCCTCGGTGATTACACTTCATCGGGCTGACGTTGCCAGGGAATAATTGAGATCCCCTCGCTCCTGCTTTACCAGGTGATTCATTGAGAATGCACTTCGCCCTCGCCTCGGCCCCGCTGAACGCTGCGAGCACTAAGAATACTTTCTTTTATTGTAACGAATGACATTTGAATTCATTTTCCTGCCCATTATGCGCCGAGACGCCAGAGACTGAGTGGTTATTACCTGCCCGCCATTATGTAACGTGACAGAAATCCGCCACGGCTCACTGCTGTCGGATGCCTCTGGGGCCCCCGACCCGCGGGTCTCCTGGATAAGAGGCGACAGCATCGTTATGTGAGCTAGGTCCCCACGCAGCCACGGAATCGCCACGTGGCTTTGGGCGAGTCACTTTGTTGCTCAGGGTCTCAGTTTCCTCATCTGCTCAAAGAGGGTGAAAGGGATGAGCTAGATGACCTTTGAAGGGCTTTTCAACCCTCCTGCATGTGATCTGGGTTCAGACGAGGAGCCTGGTCTCCTCGTAAGCATCCTGTCCTTAGGGGGTGAGGGTGGCCTTTGTCAAGGTTGAGAGAGTAAATCCTCCCCTATGAGGCTCCCCTCAGACCCTGGGGGTCCCCTGGAGCCCCTCCAGCGCCCCTGGGGTATGTGGATGGGAGGAAGCTGAGAGGGTTTCCAGGCTCCCTCCCCTCCCCGGACACGGCAGCCCTGCTTGTCTGATGTCTGAGATCCTGGAAGATTTTGCTTGAACCACAGTATCACTGCTAAATAGAAAATATCAGAATAACAACCAAGCCAGGCAGAATAGAAGGAGAGGGGAGAGCAGGAAAGGAGATCAGTGTTTCTCCAAGGAAACGCAGTGCAGTCACAGCTGGCGTTTCAATGCGTCAAGGATGAATTTTCCGGTTCCTGAAGGGAAATCAGTAGTTGTTTTCTTCCATCATACAGGCGTCACCCCAAGAATACAGGCTCTGGCACTGCGGAAACTTGACAAGCAAGTTGGGGGGCTGCCTCCTTCCCCATCCCCAGGGGTCAGAAGGGGGCCCAGCGCTGGGAGGGAAGGGTAAAGGGGGCCACTTGAACCCTGGCTGGAGGGGTGGGCACCACCTGGAGCACACTGGCTGAGCCCGGGACCTATGGCCCCACTGCGGGCCCAGAATTCGGGGACTGCTGGGCGATGCCTGCGGGGTACCCAGGTATCCCTCCCGCAGGCTCTGGCTACGTGGACACATCTATCCGGGGTTCTTCCTGAGGGCAGCCTGGCATTCTGGGCCCAGCCACACACACAGAGGTGACCTTCAGGCTTCCTCGAGTGCATCCCCAGCCCCAAATCACACTCTTCCCGTTCCACCCCCGCACTCGGGCCTCACCTCAAATTGTCACACTGTAATAATAAATGATGTCGCCCTCTGTGACCCTGTCACCGAGGACCCACAGGCTCACTGAGGGTCGTCATGAAGCCACGGTATGAGCACTGGAAGGCCTGGGAGGTTTTCCAGGGCCCCGGCCCTTTAGAAACAGGTGCTGGTTTCTAACATTGTTGTGAAGTGTCCAAGTGGCTGTCGAGGATTTCCTACGAAGGCCCGGTGATGGGACCCACAGGCAGTCCAGTGAAACCTGAGTTTGACAAGACACCACTGCAATTTCGACCTTAGTATATTCAGATCGCACGATGGGAGAGAAGCGTACAGAAAAAGAAAAGAATAAACAGGCAATGACAGGGATTTTTCCTACTTCTTAACAATTTCTAGTGTGTCTGGTGTAGTTGATTTTATCTGCAAATGGAGAAAACCTCCTTCACCTGGGATGGGGTCGGGGTATACTTCCCTCTCTCCTTCACCCCTACCCGCCCCCCTCCCCCCGCCCTGCCTACAAAGACTTCCCCTCTCCCCTCCCCTTTGTGCCCTGATGTCTGAAAATCCTTTAACCAATATTGTTTGTTTGTTTACAAAGCTCCTTAGGTCATTATCAGGTCTAATACCCCCCCCCCAGCCCCACCCCACTCCCCATCCCTCCTAACCCCTGAGCATCTTCTCCTATGGGTCCTGGGGGGCCCCTGAGGGCATCAGGGGACTTTGCCCCAATCCCAGCCTTTGGGGAAGCAGGGTTTGGCGGCAGAGAGAGGCTGTGCAGGCCAGGACCACGTGGATCCTGAATGCTCCATCCAGATGGGGGTGGCCGGGCTCCTTAATACTCAGAGTCCAGAATTTATTTCCACAGTGAAACAGGAGAAAATCTCCTGCTATGTCATGGATTAAAATTCCAGATTTGACATCTTGGTCATGGAGCTTTGAATTGATGGTTAAAGCATAACCCAGAGCTGGATAGTAAGAACCTGGGGCTCCTGGCACTTGAAACCACATGTTCTCAAGGAGTTGTGATCTCTGAGTTTTGGAAGATGTGAACTCTTCAAATTGGAGAACTTTGAATCTAGACAGTAGAGACCTTTCATCAAAAGGGTTGGAGGGCTGCCTGGTCATCATCCTATATGTGATTTCATAGTTTCACCAAGAAATAACATGTGTTATTTCTTGTATCAGATATAATACATTTATTGAATAAATTTTAGAAAATACTTATAACTGTAAAGTCAAGAAGGAAAACCACCTAAAATCAGCAAGTCTGGAAATCACCAAGCTAATCATTTTATTACCTTTAAATTTTTTCTCCATACACACATTAGGCATCTTTACACAAAATGGGATAACATGGATAATTTGACAACAGTAAAATGATCTTTCCATGTTGTTAAGCATTCATTCATGCACTCTCCTCGGACAAATTATTGAGCATCTACTGTATATCAGGCACTGTCCTAGATCCTGGAAATATAACAGTTTAAAAACGAATGGATGAACTAAATCCTTTCCCCCATGGAGCTGACGTTCTTCTGTTACATCCTATTAACCAATGGGCTGGTTGTATGATATTCCATTGTGGGGATGTAGCATATTCATTTAACAAATCCCCTGTGGTTGAGCAGTTAGGTTACTTCTTCTCAACGTTTGCTGAGATGAACATGCTTTTATAGCTGAATCTTTATGAGACACTGTGATCATTAATTTCTTAAAGATGGAGCCCTAAAAGTGGAAGGGCTGAGCAGAGACATAAATAGATATTTATATACAATGCTTTGGATGTCTACTTCCAAATTGCCCTCCAAAATAAATTGTATCAATGTGGACTTTCCCGAACAAAGGAGGAGGGGACATGGTAGGACTGGGAGGAGAAAGTTAAGGAATTTCTTAGTCTTAAGAAGCAAAAGTATGTGATTGTTCCCAAGACGTTGAAAGCATGAGTTAAAGGCCGTTTTCTATGAGACAGGAGGCAGGAAGAGAAGTGAAGGATGAGGAAACCCCGTCAGTGCAACAGGGACACTTCCTTTCTCACAGACGTCTTTGGAGATCCAAAGTCACTTGTGTGTTTCCAGAACACAACGCCATGCTCTCCAAGATGTGCTCAGCCCAGAAGGGTATCTATATATATATCTCTTCCACGTCATATATAGTCAGGGATACCAAGTCTCAGAAAGATAAATTATGCGAAAAGAGATTTTTCATCCCAATTTTTGAAACGTCTTTGACAGTTCCCTCTCTGACTTCCTGACCTGTATTACATGGGATGCGGACCCAGAGGCCCACCCATAGCGGAACAGGGACAGGTCCTGAGGAAGATGCCAGGGAGTGCTTCCTTCCCCCCTGATGCTGTTTTCTTCAAGGCAATGTGATTTCAAAGTACGTTTGGTAGGAGCCTCATACATGGGAAATTGGTATCGGTTGTCACAAAATAAAAGTAATCATAAAAATGAGTGCAGTAGCAACGTGTGACTAAGTTCCAGCCAGCTGCCTCTGCCTGCCACCTCTCTGGACTGCCGCCTGGTCCCTCTTGGTTCAAAAGGAAGATAAGCAAGTGTCAGGGAGGTGTGAAAGCTACCACGGCACCCAATTCGATGCTTGCTTCCACAGCAAGTCAGGACCAAACAGGCATTTACAAAGGGAATACATTTCTCACTGGGGTTTGATGCTCCTCATTGCCGTGTCCAATGTGCCATTTAACAGCAACCCTTGTCTCACCGGCAGCATGCGTCCCTCGCTGTGAAATGAATACAGGCAGACCTCGTTTTACTGCGCTTTGCAGACAATGGTGGTTTTTTGGGTGGGTGGGGGTGGGGGGGTGGTTAATTTTTAATTTTTTTTGCAAACTGAAGTCTTGTGGCAACCCTGGGTCGAGTGACGCCGTTTTTCCAACAGTATTTGTTCACGTTGTGTCTCTGTGTCACATTCTGGTAGCTTCCACAATATTTCAAACTTTTTCATGATCATTATATTTGTTACGTGATTGGTGATCTTTGCTGTGACTGTCGCAAAAGGATTACGACTCACTGAAGTCTCAGGTGATGGTTAGCATTTTTTAAAAATAAAGTATTTTTTTAATTAAGGTATGTACATTTTTTTAGACATAATGCTATTACACACTTAATAGACAATAGTATAGTGTAAACATAACTTTTATATGCTCTGGGAAACCAAAAATTTCATGTGACGTGCTCTATTGCAATATTTGCTTCTTTGTGATGGTCTAGAACTGAACCCGCGATATCTCCAAGGTAAGCTTATGTGAGGATATCAGTGCTTCAAGGGGAGTTTCTTCTATGTCCTGCCCTGTTCCAAGCACTTCACTTCTATTAGCTTATTTAATTTCCCATTTTGCAGATGACAAAACTGAGGCTCAGAGAGATTAGATGACTTGCCTGAGGTCACACAGTGTGTGCAAAGCAAGAATGAGATTTGAACCCACCCAGGCAGTGTGGTGTCAGAGACCTCACTTATGATCACTAGATCATTCTTCCTTCCTGGTGAGTGGGGAGCAGGGGGTTTGGGGCCCATCCAGAAGTCCTGGGTCCCATTCCCTCCCCAACACCTTCTAGCTGAGTGGCCCTGAGCAAGTCCCTTTCCTGCTCCTAGCCTTAGTTTTTCAGTCTGGGAACCAGGATAACACCTGCCATGGGTGCATGGTGGGTGGAAGGCCTCTGGGCTCTGCAGCCCTGAGAGGGTTAGGGAGGGAGGGCTCTCGTCAAACCCATCAGGGAGGGGAGAGAGAGGCCATCCTGGAAGGAGGGGGTCTAGGGCTGCAGGACTAGAGCATGGCTGGCTTGTTTTCTGGCTCTGAGTGGCTCTCAAAGAGGAACACTGGGCATGAGATGAGCACAGCTGCCCCTCATCAGAGTGAGAGCCCCACCCCTGGGACCAGCTGGCAGGGTCCATAGTCACCTGATGCCCACATACAGGCCATTAGGTACATCCCAGAGCTGTGCCCTTCGGTCTAATATAAGAGGTCCTCTTCTTTTTTGATCCTGACAACCTTGCACCCTAGCGGTTTCGCATACCCTCTGAGCTCTCCCCTCCCGCCCCCGACCAACAACAAAAGGGAGCATTGGGTCTACGAGAACAGACGAGGCTGATCAGGAGACCCAGGGTACAGTCCAGGGCCTGGCAACCTCACACTGTGCCACCTTCAGCAAATCCTCTCGGAGCTCAGTTTCCTCATCTGTGAAATGGGAACAGCCCAGGGTCGATTGCCTACTGGATGCCTCCCACCTTTGGGCCTGTGATTGCATTCGATTTTATCCTCAGAAGGGCCCTGGGAGGTGGATGTGTCCCACAGAAGGTGACTCAGTTACTCAAGGTCACACAGCCAGGAAATGGCAGAGTTAGGGGTCCCTCAAGACCCCAGTACCCACGCTTTTCGGAGGTGCTCTGAGTTAGGGCCCAGCTCATTCCCCAGCGAGGCAGGTCTGCTACCTTGCTCCCTGCCAGCATCTGAAGATGCTTCCAGCTGGGGCTGAGCAAGGTGCTGGGGAAGGAGGTTGTGGTTGGGTCCTCAGAACCCACTGAGGTTTTACAATAAAACAACCCAAGGAGACATCTGGCCGCTCTGCCCTGGATAAACCTCACGTCAACCCCGTGTGGAAAGGAGGGCCATCTCCATTGCACAGGTGAGGAAACAGAGGCCCAGAGATTTTAAGCAATTCACCCAAGGCCGCTGTATTGTTTCCTGTTGCTGCTGTAACATGTCACCACACATTTAGGCTGAGAAAAACACAAGTGTACTGTCTTGCCGTTCTAGAGGCCAGCATCCCCAAATGAGTTTCATGATGCTAAAATCAAGGTGTCAGCAGGGCTACATTCTTCCTGGACATTTTAGGAGAGGACTGGTGTCCTTACCTTGTCCAGCTTCTACAGGTCTCCTGTATTCCTTGGCTCATGGCTCCTTCCTGCCTCTGCAAAGCTCATCACTCTGACCTCTGCTGCTCTCATGATATCCCCTTCTCTGTCTGACCCTCCCCCCTTCCTCTGGTAAGGACCCTCGTGATGACATTGGGCCCACCCAGTTAATCCAGGATAATCTCCCGTCTCAAGATCCTTAACTTCACGGTCTCTTTTGCCATATAAGGTAGCAAGTTACAGTTTCCAGGGATTAAGACATGGATGTCTGGGGCGGGGGGTGGGGGGTGGGGGGCGGTGCACTATTCTGCCTTCCACAGCCACACAGGAAGAAAATACCCAAACCAGTTTGAACCCAAGCCTGACTGGCTCCAAAGTTTGTTTCCGCTCCTCCCAGACTCCACAAGTCCCTTAAGAATGGTAGATAGTGCTGTCAGATAAAATACAAAATTAATACATTTTGTACTATAAGTATATCCCCAACATTGTATGGGATATACTTATACTACATTTTATTTCTTGTTTATCTGAAATTCAGATTTCACTGGGCATCCAGTGTGTTTTTATTTACTAAATCTGACAGCCCTAAAAGCCAAAAACTATCTCAGGAAGAAAAGAAGCCCATGTATGGGAAGATCTGGGTCTAAGTCTTAGTTCCAGCCAGGGACTCCTTCATTTCCCTTCTCTGAGCCTCAGTTTGTCCATCTGTAAAGTGGGGATGTAATGGTACCCCCCCCCCCAACACACACACACCCACAAACAGATGGCATGGATGGCACAAAGGAGAGAGTGTTTGCACACTGCAGAGAGCTGTGCCCACCCGAGGAGCCTGCTCTACCACTAGCCCCACCCCCCCCAACCAATCCACTGGGCAGGGAGAAGAGGTTATTCCCAGGGCCCAGCCCAGATGGGGCTTAAACTCCAGTCAGACAGGAGCCAATTTCCCCAGCTCATTATCCCCAACCAAATTAGGAGCAGCCTGGGCTGCACCACTCCTGGCTTAATTGGGGCCCACAGATGCCCTTGCCCCTTGCCTTCTTTCTTTTCCCACTCCCCTGTCCCCAGCCAGGCCGTGCCTTGAGGGAGCCAGAGGTGCCCAGGCCCTGCCACCTGGGCCCTTGCAGATGCCCTGGTGTAATCAATTAGAGCCAGGCCAGGCCGAGCGCATAATGGGGCACCGCTGGGCAGCTGGGCCCTGCATTGATCCCAGCCCCTGGTGACCTCCAGGGAGGCAAGGCAGCCAAGACAGCCCCGCAGATGGCGGTCTCCAGGGTCCTCTGTCCTCAGCCCGACCCAGGGCTGGCTGGTGGATGGATAGACAGGCCTCTGCTCCTGGTGGACCCCAGATGAGCCTGGGAGGCTGGACTTTGGTGTTTGATCCCCCAAAAGAATCAGAAATATTCCGGAAATACTGTCCTGCTGGGGTCCAAGTATCCCCCCCAACTGGAGCATCTTTCATCCCTCCAAGCCCCCGGATGCCCCCTGTGGCCCCTATTCTGACCAGGCCCGGCCCCCCGCGGGGAGCCACGGCAGAGGCTCTGAATGCAGCCGGGCAGAGGCAGACGGGAGCTTTCTTTGAAGAATCCACTCCCGGGGATTCCCCGGCTCCCTTCCCATCACAAAGATTGGTCCGACTGGCAGGGGGCATGGGGGAGGGGCCGGCGGGGGCCACCGGACTCCCATCTGGGGACCATGAGGAGGCCTGGGGTGCGGGCGGGGGGGCCTCTGCCTCGGTTGCCACCATAGATGCTGCCTGAGTCCCCACCCAACTCCCGTCGCCCCAGGAAGGAGGCACGGAAGCTTTGGAACCTGAGAGAGTATGCGATTGTTTGTGTATGTGTGTGTTTGCGTGTCCATGTGGCATTGTTTTCTTCCTCTGGGTGAGCCTGTGTATCTAAGAAAAGACCTGAGGGCTTTGCTTCCTGCCTGGGAGACTCCAGGCCCTGGAACACCCCAGCCGCCTGCTGTGGGAGCTTCCCTGCCCAAGAGCGGGTGAAATACAAATTTGGAAAGACAAAGTGATATAAAAAGAATAAAATAAAAATCACCTCTAGTGACACCACTTAGAAACGTGCCTGAGTGGAAGTGCTCACCTCACAGCCCTATGGGGCAGTTACTGACAAGAGCGCATTTTACAGATGAGCAGCGTGAGGCTGGGAGAAGCCAGGGGTCAGGGCTGAGGTGCCAAGTGGGGCTGCCGAGACCAGATAAAAGCAGGCATTGAGGAGAACGCTGCCCTGCAGACAGAAAGGAACTTAGGTTTCCCTTTGGGGCTGAATTTTTTAAGTCACATGCCCAGCGCAACAACGTTTGTGGAATTGAATTGAACCCAACCCAAGAAACTCTAGCAGGCTTTAAGTCTCACACCTGCCACCAACTGGCTGTGTGACCTTGGGCAAGTTCCTCACCCTCTCTGGTCTGTTTCCCCTCAGCACCACTTCTTCCAAAAGCTTAGATCTCAGGGAGGATCCATTCCATTCTCCTTCCTGATACAGGACTCACCCCCTTTCCCCTAATAACCAATGAGAGATCTGCCCAGCTGCTGCTTACACTCCTCCCCAGATGGGGAGCTCACACCCTCCACAAGCACCAGGTTGCCCTGTTGCCCAGTTGAGCCACACAGGAAGGGCATAGGGACTCAGAATCCAGACTGCCTGGATTCTAGACTTGCCTCACGTCATAGTAGCTGTGCCTTACTAACCTAGCAGTGCCTCAGTTTTCCCATCTGTAAGATGGGGATATTTAATTCACAGGACTTTAGGTGATTACAAGAGATCCACTCTGCCTCAGTAGCTGCCTTTAATGCTACATGAAATGCTGTGCATCCTTCCTGCACCCACGCCCCCAAAAAAGGAAGCGTTGGAACCAAAGAAGGAGGGTGTGGGGATGAATAGTGCCGGGCACAGAGCGAGTGCCATCGAAGTGTTCATTACTATTATCACTCATAGAACCCTTCCCTGTGTCCAGGTGCATCCTCCTCCTTGCCACTTCCACTTCCTAGTCCTCAAGCAGGAATGGTCTCACCCACTTGACAGATGAGGAAATTGAGGCCAGAGGGAGAAAGCTACTGGCCCAGGTCACCCCTTGGCATCCTGAGCAGCAGGGCTGCCGCCCCTCTAGGGGCTGGTCCTGCACCGTGTCCGTCTTTCCTTGCCTGTCTGAGGCTGAGCGGGTATGGGCTGGGAGGCCAGAGAGAGGGGGTGGGGGCCGAAGCCCCCCTCCCCAGTCAGGGACACGGTGCCGGGTGAGTGGGTTACAGTCCATCCACCGGGCACAGGCTGGCTAATTGCCGGCGCGCGGCCGCTGCCCTGGACCACGACACAGGCCCCTGACAGACATGATTTATGAGGGTCCTCGGCAAAGCGGAACCCACTCAATTGCCTATTACCTCACTTAGCAGACACCTTGTCACCGCCAGAGAGCCGGGTGTTAAAAATACAAACCAGGCGGCCGGCAGGCCCTGCACACCGGCCCTCCACCTGCTCCGAGCCAGATAACTGCCCCCTCACCAACCCCCACTGGCCAGGAGGCCTGCTGATCTCCAGCCAGGCTGGGGTTGGGGAGAAGAGGATGAGGCCGGATTCGAGATGTGAATGTCATCGGGCATCAGCATCTGGGTGGGGAGCAGGACGGCCAGAGCAGGGATGGAGCTTGAATTTAGCATCTGTGGGCCCAGCCCCCTCCATGCAGGAACCGTGGCTGACCCAGATGCCTGTGTTGTTGTCAGGGACAGAGAGGCCCTGAGTCAGAACCTGTCTCTACCCCCTACCAACTCTCTGACCTCAAGAGACTCCCTTAGCCTCTCTGGGCCTCAGTTGCCTCATCTGTAAAATGGGTTATCCAGAGGATTAAATGAGTTAATACACAAAGTGCAATTAGGAGAGTGTCTGGCACATTGCAGACGCCCAGGAGTATTGTCTCTGTAATATTCTTTTTCTCCTCCTCCCAAGCTCTCAGCACTGGGCCGGGCACTCGTGGGTTCTAATCAATCAATATACCACCATCATCACTATCATCATCATCATCATCATCACCACCCTCAGCAGCAGCAGCAGCAGCGTCACCAACATCACTCAGGAAGATGGGTCAGGCCGTTCCTGGTAGTGGGAGCCGCTCATCTTGACGATGACATTAACCCCTGACATTCACACAGGTTTGTAAAGCTACCAAGAGCTTACCCTGTTGCTGTCCCACTTCCTCCTCCTGGTTCTGAGGGGACATGGAAGCCCAGAATTCTCTCCAGCATGGCTTTGAGGCCGTACTCAGCAAACTCGCCCACTGCTTCTCCACCCCTTGTTGTGTGACTTCTGTCCAGTTTGGTCCCTCTCTGAGCTCTGGGAGGGGTCAGCTCGGCTTCTGGGGGTGTCAGTGCAGCCCCAAGTCAAGGAACCACTGCTCAGTGGACAAATGGCCTGAGGTCCTGGGCTGGTGGCCGGCATTCCCAGACCTGACAGGACCTATCAAATTCCCTGCCCCAGAGCCACACCTGCTTCCGTCATGACTCACCCACCTCCCTGGGGCCCCAGCCCAGGTCCCTCAGCCACACCAGGGTTTCAAACCAACATAAAAAGAAGCCACAGTTGAGGTTTTTCAACAAGGTCATATTTTCATTCAGCAAATATTCCAGCTGAGATAGAGGCAACATGTCCTCTGCCTCAAGGAGTTCACACTTCAAACAGTAGGATAGTGGCTTCAATTGGAACAGGGGGCTCTGCAGGGACAGACAGGGACACTCACAGCAGAGGCACTGAAGCCGTGATGTGAAGGAGGAGGAGGGAAAAGGGGAACTAGCTATAGGGGAAGAGGGTCTCAGGTAGGAGGAACGGCACATACAAAGGCTTGGGTGCTGGAGAAAGTGCCAAGAACTCAGTGCAATAGGACTGGAGCAAATCGAAAGAAGGGGAAGGTGGCAAGAGAGGGCAGCATTTTCCAAAATTTCCCACATTAGAGGGCAAAGCCAGGGAAGGATTCAGTCATGTGGGTCCTTCATTCATTCACCTTCTTGGTCATCCAGCAGTTACTGCTTACCTACTCCCTGCCAGGCCTTGTTGGGAGCTGGGGAGAGGGAGACAAACAAGGGATCACATGAGACAGGTGAGGGAAGTCCAGAGGTCACGGGTAGAGCCAGTGGGGAAGGCATCAGGGAAGACTGCCCGGAGGAGGGGGCCCCAAGCAATCTAGAAAACGCCTCCTCGCGCCTCTAAACTGAGCTCAGGTGTCAAGGGCAATATCGGTCCCAAAGTTCTCCCTGCTGTCAAGGGCAAGGAAAGTCCAGAATTCTCTGGTAAGCTGGATATTCACTCATTCATTCATTGTCCCAAGCAGAATGACAGGCAGAGAAAACTCAGACCCAGCTCTGTGCTCAGAGTCCCCCAGTGCTGCTGGGAGGGAGACAGGCGAGAATAAACAAATGCAAATCGGTGTCAAGGGTGATAGAAGGTGGACACCCAATACTAGCTGGCAGAAGAATCACTTGGGAGCCTTGAAACAAAACGGCTTCCAGGCCCGGCCTCAAGCCGCTGACTCTGCCTCTTGGGATCAGGGCAGGGAATCTGGATCCTAAAAACCCACACTGGTTGGAGAGTGCTCAGCCTGGCACCAGCCTGCCGACTGTCATTTCAGAATCCGGCCGTGCCAGGAGCACTGAGTCCCTGAGTGTCTGGGCTGATCAGGTGGCAGCCAGGACTGGCTCCTGCTGACTTCAGGTCTTATTTTAGCCTCTGGTGTGTCCCCGGGAGGCCCGATGGGAGGAGACTGAGTATTTTATAAGGGGGATTTGCACGGGTATTTTCAGTCCCAATGGAGGGTCAGGTTGGCCCCAGCCGGCCGGCCCTGCAAGAGAAGAAGCCAGGTGCTGAAATAGAATATGACCCACCGCCCTTCACCCACCCTGGAGAAGCTGGTCCCCCTGGGCCCTGGGCTGGGGGCTTTGCAGTGAGAGATGGGCCAGAGAAGCCCACGTGGGCTGTGTCAGACCTGTCACCTGGTGGTTCCAAATAGCTTGCGACTCCATGGTCGTAAAAGGATGGCCAGGCAGGTGGCATCGTCCCCTTTGCACAGGTGCAGAAACTGAGGCTTGGAGAGGCCAAGGCCAGTGTCATAGACCAACTCAACACCAAGTCCTTGTGACAATGAACTAGACTTTTGCTTAAAAGGCAGCCTCAGTGTCTAACACCACGCCAAGCTGGTGATTAATAATACTTGCGACAGCCAGCACTTACATGGCCTTGTCCTAAGCACTGAATACATTTTATTACTACCTCATGTTCATCCTCATGACCACCTACAAAGCAGGTACTAATAGGGTGCCCATTTGATAGCTGAAATAAAGCCACTACCCAACTTGGGAGTCAGGCGGAGGGTCTGTGGAGCCCTGAGCTCCCAGTGACCCTTTCCCTCCCCAGACCACCTCCCCAAATCCTGCCAGCCCTAATTCCTGCTCTGACGGGCCCCTGAGGCAGAGGCCAGCAAGGGGGTTAACAAGACACAAGAGGCACAGCATCCTCTAGGCTTGGTTATACCTGCCAGGTGGAAGCCGGCAGTCTAGGGTTGATAGGCAAAGCCGGAAGCCTGGGTTCAAATTCCAGCTCTGCCCTAGCCTAGCTGTGGTTCCTTAGAAAGGTCTCCGGCCTTTCTGAGCCTCAGCTTCCCCTTCTGAGAAGTGGGAACATGTCTTCCCACCCAGTCTACCTCCCAGCATGGAGCATTGGGTCAAGTGAGCAGGAAAATACTTCCCTGCCTACCAGGAGGGGCTGGGAGATGCCCGAGGTCCCCCAGCTGGGCAGGGAGCAAATGGGCCCTTACGAATCATACACCACTGTCAGAGTGACCATTAAGGGGGAGCCAAGGACCAGTGGAGGCAAGTTAGCAGTGCCAAGAGGAAGCAGGCAAGAGCTTTTCTGACCCACGGGCTGGCTGTTCTCAACAACAGAAGCGGGGGAAGCACAGGGGCTGGAGTTGAATCCAGGCTCCTGCTAACCAGCTGGGTGACCCTGGGCTCATCACTAAAGCTTTCTGAACTCTCCTTTCTCCTCCTGGAAATGCGGACAATCATAGCAGGCTTGTCACGAGCGCCCAGTGAGGCAGGGGGTGTGGAGTTGCCTTTTTACAGGGGAGGCACCAGAAACTCTGGTGGAGTGAAGGGACTTGCCCGACATCACAGTGAGTTCCCGATGCCCCTACCCAGCCCACGGGTCTGAGGAGGGAGGGTCAGGGAGCGTGGGGATCAGGGAAGGGCCCCCAGGAGCCTGGGCATTGGAAATTGCAGGACTGGCATTTGCAGGAATAGCCCAGAAGGGCACTCTGGGTGGAGGATACAGGCAAGGCAAAGGCCCGGAGGCTGGACAGCAGGGAGCATGCGTGGAGAACAGCAAGGCATCTGGGTGGCTGGAGCTCAGGATGAGTGAAGGTCTGCAAGTAGGTGTGTGGAGGTGGCTTTTCATCCGTGCATGTGTGTGTGCGCACGTGAGCGTGAGCGTGTTTTTTCTGCCATGGATCCCCCGTTAACGTGCCCAGTATTTGTTTGCTCAGTTCCGGCTCTCCCGAGCCCCCTACTGCCTCCTTGCTCCCCGTTTGCCAGTCCGCTCTCTCTCCCTCTCACGGGGGCTCCATGGGTCACTGAAACTGAAACAAGCCCCTGCTCTGATCGTTAAACCAGATGCCCAGGCCCCACCCCGCCTGGGCCCCATCGCAGGTCAGAAGGAGCGATGGAGCGGCTGGCGAGGACTCGCCCCAGCAGCATCGGGCCATGGGGGGCCTCGGTTCCCAGAGGGACAGGGCCAGACGAGGGGAAACCCAATCCCTGACACATGGAGATCATTTGCAGAAGGAACAAAATCCACGACCAGCTCCAAATGGACGCAGTGGGGAGGGAAGGGGGGACTGGCTGGGGAGCACTGCGGCCAATGGGAGAGGGGCCGAGGCAAGCTCTGGCTGGTGCCAGACCAGGTTCCAAGGCTGGGAGACCCGGGCCAGGCTCCCACCCTCCCTGGGCCTCCAGGTCCCCCTCTCAGATATGGTGAGGACTAAGAGAGACAGCTCACAGCCGTACCTGACCCTGTGCCCAGCACACAGTCAGCCTCAGCAAACGGAGTTGATATATAGATGAGGCAACTGAGGCCCAGAGAGGTTGTGTGACTTGCCAAAGGGCACACAGCGAGTCAGCATAGGACCAGGACTGGAATCTCTCAGAAGGCTCTGGGGAAATGATATCTCC
This sequence comes from Delphinus delphis, assembly GCF_949987515.2. Lineage (NCBI taxonomy): Eukaryota > Metazoa > Chordata > Mammalia > Artiodactyla > Delphinidae > Delphinus > Delphinus delphis. The sequence continues at coordinate 20,818,612 of NC_082695.1, forward strand.
ACAGGGAGGGGTCAGAGGCGGGTGGCCACCATTTGCCAGACTGGACACGGAGTGGCCTTTGTCTCCCCAGGAGCATCTTCCCCTTCTACTCATTTCACTCGGAGCCCGAGGACCCCCAGAGGGGCTCCCACCTGTTTTGTTTTGTTTTTAATTTGCATATGACACAATTTACCCATTTGAAGTGTAAACTCAAAGCGTTTTGGTATATTATATAATTAAACTTTTTAAATTGTGGTAAAATATATATAACATAAAGCTTGCCATTTTAAACAATTTTAAGTGGACAATTCAGTAGCATTAAGTACATTCATAACGTCATAATCTTGTGCAACCATCACCACTATTTTCAAAACTTTTTCATCACCCCAAACAGAAACTCTGTACCCATCAAGCAATGACCGCCCCCCCCATTCCCTCATCCCCGCAGCCCCTGTTAACCTCTTTTCTACTTTCTGTCTCTATGAATGTGCCTATATAAGTGGAATCACACAATATTTGTCCTTTTGTGTCTGGCTTCTTTCACTTTGGGTTTTCAAAATTCATCCACATTGTAGCATGTGTCAGTATTTCTTTTTTTTTTTTTTTGCGGTACGCGGGCCTCTCACCGTTGTGGCCTCTCCCATTGCGGAGCACAGGCTCCGGACACGCAGGCTCAGCGACCATGGCTCACGGGCCCAGCCGCTCCGCGGCATGTGGGATCTTCCCGGACCGGGGCACGAACCCGTGTCCCCTGCATCGGCAGGCGGACTCTCAACCACTGCGCCACCAGGGAAGCCCTTTCATTCCTTTTTAAGGCTAAATAGTACTCCATTGGATGGATAGACCACACTTTGTTATTTTCATCTGCTATGGGCACTTGGGCTGTTTCCACCTTTTGGCTGCTATGAGTAATGCTGCTGTGAACATGGGTGAGCAAGTATCTGCTGGAGTCCCTGTTTCCAAGTCCTTTGGTTGAGTGAGTACCTACGAGTGGAATTGTTGGGTCACAGGGGGACTCTCTGTTAGCTTTTTTGAGGACCCGCCAAACTGCGACTGCACCAGGAACCTGTGGCCCCCTGGCCCGGAGCCCAGCCCGTGAGAAGATGCAGGGACCGTGTAGGGACCGTGTCCCAGCACTGGTCACCTCTCACCTGAACCTTCCCGGGAGACTTCTTGCCGCCCCACCTCTGCCTCAGCTCCTCCAGCCTGGGGAGATCATCTCCAGACTCTCAGGCCCCAAGGCTGAGCCATACATGGCTCCCCATCGCTCTCTGGATAAAATTCTCAGGCATGGTGCCCTCCATGGAGCCCTCCTGACTCCAGGCTGGGTAGGGGTCCCCCCAAGGTCCCACTGCTGCTCTGTCCACCCACCACAGCACTTATCTCGTGCACTGGGCTTTCTACTGACTCACCTGTCCCCCTACTTGGCGGAGAGCTCCTCGAGGCTGGAGACCGTGTCTAATGTATGTCTCCTCGTGGTCCTGAATATAGGAGGTGCTCAATAAATAAGTGTATTTCATAGATGAAGAAATGGGGCTCAGAGAAGGAAATTAACCCCCCTGAGGACACAGAGCAGGGAAGCGAGGGTAACCTGAAACAGGTTACCTTCCAACTCAAGAAGAAGGTGGGTGTCAAGTGCCCGGCACATAAGTGATGTTCAGAACATATTAAGTGCCGGTTCCTTCCCGTTCCTTGCCTTGGGGAGACTAAACGAACCTGCGTCCAGCCCAAGCCCTACCTCTAACTCCCTATGTGACCTTGAGCAGGGCTGTTGCCCTCCCTAGGCCTCAGTTTCCCATCTGCGATCTGGGGGCTGGAATTCGAGGCTCCTCCAGACAGCCACCACCCCCCACCTCCGAGCGGATTCCTAACAGCTCAGCTGGACCTCTCAGCCGGCCCCTCCTGCCCACAGGTAATTAGAGGAACTCAGTGGGGGTCGAGGGCAGGGGGAAGCCCCAGCAGGCAGCTCCTTCCTCAGAAAGGGGCCCCTCAACGCTGCCTGCCCAGCCCCTGCTGTGAGAACAAAAGGACTTGTGGACGTTCAAAGCAAGGCACCGGGCGGGAGGCCAGCGTGGGCGGCCGCAGAGATGGCCACGGGGCTCGTGGCGGGGATGGCCGGCAACTGGAAGCTGTCCCCATCCATCAGTCAGCGGTGACAGCTCCCGGGGCCCTGCGGCCCCCTGCAGCCCAGCCAGCTGACCATCCCGGCTACAGCGGGCCCTCCCTCCCCCGCCTGGCGGCTGCAGCCTGATGACCTGAATAATGGAGCTGCCTTGAGCATCCAGCCACAGTGACAGACACCTCTCTGGCCCAGGCCTCTCACACTCTGCCACTGAGGGTTACTTTCTCGGCCACAGCCCTGGCCACTGGCCCCCAATGTGGAGAGAGAGATGTGACATTCTGATGGGGCCGTGGAGCCTGGGGCAGTGTGGCCAGGGGCCTGGGTGTCCAGGAGATGACCAGAGCTTGGCCTTGCTTGCTGCCAACCTTCTGTGTGACCCTGGGCAAGTCCTGGTGCCTCTCTGGCCCTCGGTTTCCCCTTTTGTGAAATGAAGGTGTTACATCCCAGCTCCAGTGTCTGCATTCTGTGACGCTCAAGTGTCCGGGGAGACAATTAAAGGCAAGGGTGACGTGAGCCAGGCGGCCTGGTTTCAGATCTCGCCTCTGCTTGCCCTTGATGTGTGACCCCAGGCAGGTTACTCAATGCCTGTGAGCCACTTCTCCTTCTCTCCTGTAAAATGAAGACTATCCCCTCACTTCAAGAGATAACTGTGAGGCTGAAATGAGATCACAGCTGTAAAGCACTCAGCACAGGGCCTGGCATGGAACTTACAGACACAGACCATCAACCACGTGACTAGTTAATTATTGTGTCGTGAATGCTGGGAAGGAAAAAGAGTAAAGGGTCCAGGAAAGGGTTCTGAGAGGCAGGGTGGGAGATAAGGCTGGAAGAGCATTCTGGGCCGAAGGAACAGCTGGTGCAAATGCTCAGAGTTAGGACCAAGATGGGCAGTGTTTGAGGGATATGATGAAGGCTACTCTGGATGGAGGGGAGAGATGGAGGAGGGGGACCAGGCAGTTTCGAGGGTCTGGGTTTGCTGGGTGGCCTTGGGGAAACTGCCTGACCTCTCTGGTCTCCACAGCTGTGTCTGTTACACAAGCTCCGTGCTGGGATCTGCCTCATGGAGTACGAGGAGGAAAAGGAGGCGATGGGCTAAAGTGCTTGGAAGAGCCCTGAATGAACTAAGCACTCAGGACCTGGAAGCTATTTTGTATCATCGTCATCCTCGCCATTGTGCAGCACATTGAGTAGTTTGACGGATATTATTGGCTTTCTGTCACCAGGTGCTTATCTTTTAGAGAACACTGGAGGCCAGGGGTGTCGATGGGTACAAGATAGTTCCTACAGCTTGGGTGGTAAGAGAAAAAAAAAATTGGAAACAACCTAAACGTCCATCAGCAAGAGGATGACTCAATGAGTCATGACATATTCATACTGTGCACGAGTCTATCGCAGTGACAGTGTGTCAACTGGAGCGTCACGTATCAACAAGGATCAGTCTCAAACGAGGATGTCGAGCCAAAAAAGCAATCATGGAAAACACATATGGGATGCTCACATGTATAGAAAGTTTTAAAACATGCCAAGCCGTGCCACAGACCATGTGTGGATACACACGTAGGTGGTGGAAATGAAGACCGGGTGGAGGCAGTGATAGAAACCAGCTCAGAGTGGTTCTCCTGGGGGGACTGGCCACCCCAAGGCTCCCTTTCTGTTTCCTCCGCTTTAGTCTTATTATTATCTGACATATGTATTTTAACCTTTTTTGTTTATCATTAGTGTTCCTTACAGGAATGTAAGCTCCATGTGGTTAGGGATCTTGTCCTGATTAGGTCTGTGCTGTGTCCCCAGAGCCTAGAATGGTGCCTGGAATAGAGTAGGCTCTCGGTAAATACGTACTGAATGGGAAGGAGGGAGGGAGGGGAAGAGGGAGGGAGGGAGGAAAGAAAAGGTGCTTGAAAGGGAATAAATTAGCATTGCAGAGAGAAACACAAGGCCTTCCTTATACAAAAGAAAACACCAGAACCCCAGGTGAAACCAGAGGGTGGCTTGAGAAGATGGAGAAAGACCACCCCCTCTATCACTTCTGCCCCGAGGGTCCCCGCTGCCCCACCTCATGACTCAGGGATCCCCACGCACCTGACACCCTCCCTGGAGCTGGGACGGGCCCTGTGGTACGAGGGCAGCCCTTGCTCCCACCTATTGGGCAAGAAGGCAGGACACGGGGTCCATGAGGCCACGGGGAGTCCGCCTGCCTGGTATGAAAGAGGTTCGTCATCTCTGAGTCAGGGTAGCCCAAGAAGTACAAAGGCAGTGACACTGGGCCCAGAACAACTGTGTTCTTTACCATCATGGTCTCCTCCGATGGCCTGAGGTCAAGGTCACCCATCCGACATAGACCCACCAAGCCAGACACCCTCTGCCCGCAAGCCCAGATCCTCTGGGTTCCCCCCTCCCACAATTTTCCCAGGCACTTTTCTCATCCCTAGTCCCCGTCTCTCCCGGACCCTGCAGCAGCCTCAGGGCTCATCCCCCTAGGACCACTCTGACCACTCCCAACCCTCTCCTACAGCTGACGAGGCCCCTCTCCTGGCCTTGCCTCCACGGCCCCCATGACCCTGGGGCTGCGGTCTGTGCCACAGCCAGAGGCCCTGCCTCCTGCTTCCCAGAGTCACCCCTCCAGTCCCCACCGCCCCACGCTGCTGCAGTTGCTTCCTCAGAGGTCCCCTCCCTCTTTGCACACACTGTTACCTTCACTCCTTTTCCCCTCCCCCTCCCCCTTCAAAACCCCCAGCCACCAACCCTGGATGGTTCCTCCTTGTCCTTCAATAACTCAGCTTATATGTAAGTCCCCACACCACCACCACCGCCAGGAAGCCTTCCTAGACTTCCCAGGCTAGGTCAAGTTTCTCCTGGGGGCTCTCCCAGCACCCTGGGTTTCCTGAGACAAAGCCTGTTGCGCTTGGAAGTGTGAGCTGCAGGGGGGCAGGAACCATGTTCTGTTCATAACTGTAACCGCAGTGCTGGGCCCAGGGCGGGGACTGGTTACATACCTGTTGAAGGAATGAATGAATGAAAAAACCACACCCATCACATCTGGATTTAAGTCCCAGGATCCTTTGGAAGGTCCAGACACAGGTATTCAAAGCCGTCTGAACTCAAGGCCTCCAGGGGTCTGCACAGCCCACAGCCCCTTCTTGCAGAGAATAAAGATGGAGGAAGTTTATCGCCTATTCCGAGCACTCATCCACCCCGACCTGTAATTCCCCCGCCAAGTAAAGTGAGCATTACTAACCCTTTTAAGCCTTCAGCCCCCCTGAAGCACCTACTTGAATTAATCCCTACAACAGCCCCAGGAGGAAAGTGCGTTCATCATGCCCCTGTTTCCAGATGGGGAAACTGAGGCTCAGAGAGGTCCGATGGCATGCCCCGTGTCACACAGCTAACTAAGCAGAAGAGGCAGACTGAGACCAGCCTTGAGGATTTCAGTGGTATGGGGAGGGGATCTTTAAATAATAGCTTTTTCTTTTTCACCCTCTTTATATCCTTACAACTTCCTGTCTTTGGCAGCTCCAACACATGCCCACCCCCCTTCACAGCAAAGGGAGTGCAGACCTCATGAGATCTCAAAGAGGCAGGGAACACCGTCAAGGCAGGTTTCTCATAGCAGCGTTTTCTTTCCATTGTGTTTATTTTTGAAGACACCTTCTGTTGACGGCCACTGATACTGATTTTCTGTTATGTTCAGCAATATAAAGCTTCCTTTTAAAAATCTCTTTGGGTGCTTGAAGTGAGTGACTTAAAGAAAATATTAGGTAAATAATACAGGTGGTAATGAGTCATCCCCCAAATCCACAGATATTACCTCTTCTTCTATCATATGTCAGTGTGATGTCATTGCCTCTGCCCTGAGGCAGAAGGCGGGAATTTTTGCCTGCTTAGTTCATGGATTTATCCCAAGTGGCCTAGAACAGTGCTTGGCACATAGTAGGTGCTCAATAAATATATGCAAAACGAAGACGGTGGAGATACAGGAGTGGGGTATGGAAAACTTGTGGAGCCAGCCCCTTTCTCTGCGATTGTAAAATCCTCCAATCCAGATATTCTTTTGTTGTCCAAGTTTCAACAGACCCTGATTCTGGAGTCCTAGGGTTCTGGGAACCCAGGATCTGGGCTCTGTGGTTCTCCAATGCCATCGTTCTCCGTTCCTAAGGCCCCCTGCGGCTCAGATGTGTACGCGGTCGCTCTAAGACCCTAAGAACGTGGCTGTAATCGTGTGATGCTTGCTATGAGGCAGCCAGGACCAAGGCTGCAGAAGCAGGTCCTCTGGTGATGCTGAGAGCGAGGGGGGGGTGGAAGAGGAGGGGGCAGACACTCAGAGAGAAAGAGGAAGAGGAAAAAGCAGAGAGACAGAAAGACAAAGGATGGGAGTTGGAAAGACGGAGAGCAGAGAATTGACGGAAGAGAGAGAGAGAAGAGAGAATGGAGTGAGGGGAAGACAGAAAGGAGAGAAAGAGAGGTGGGGAGATCCGGAGAAAGAGAGAGAAGCCCCCACCTCCACACACACCTGGCCCCTCATGAACCTGCCCTTCCTGCCCTTCCCCAGAGGGAGGGGACAGGCTGACCTAGCCCACCCCTCCCTGCCAGCTGTGGGTCCTGGCTCTCCTCCCACAGGAGTGGTGATGTGTGGCCTTGCCCTCTAGGAATAAGCTTGCTGAAGGAAGAGGCGGCGGAACCCCAACAAGCATGCGGACTGGGGAAGGGGGATGTTCCTGTTTTCCAAATGCAGGCGCTACTGCCAGCGCTTCTGAGAGGGATGCTGCCTAAGCCCTTCCTCTGAGCCAGGCATGCCTTAGGCACCATGCAGGCATCAGCTCCTGTGATCCTCACAGCAGCCCCGAAAGGTAGGTATGTCGGTTCCATTCTAAAGAAAAGAGAACTGAGGTGCAACAAGATTCTACATCTTGGTCAGGTCAGTAAACAGAGCTTACTAAAGATTGGACGAATGGATGAGTGGGTGGATGGATGGATGGATAGATGGACAGGTAAATGGGTGGATGGATAATGGAAGGATGGTTGGATGGATGGACAGGTAGATGGGTGGATGGATGGATAGAAGGATGGGTAGATGGATGAGTGAGTGGGTGGACGGAGGGAAGGGAAGGAGAGAGAGAGGATTGTTTAACGGATGACTACAGGACAAACAGCGCATCCTCATGAAGGGTGCCTCTGCCCTTTTCCAGAATCTTCCAGTCATCTACCACCTTCTTCATCCCGATCCTGTCCAAGACACATCCCTATAATGTAATATCAAGATAATGACTGCAAGGAAGAACTGTAAGGAAATAAGAACAAAGCTTCAAATACTGGTGAGACCTGCCAGACAAGAGGAGACCAGCCCTGAGAACATAAAGAAGAACGAACAGCTTAAGGAAAGGCCTGAAGTGGGAACCTAGTGGAACTGGGCGTATTTAAGGAGCAGAACTGAGGGCCGTGGGGCTGAGGCCTTGCAAGTAAGGAGAAGAAGAAGCCATCATGGGTGGAGTTTGCACTGGGTTTGAAGCCATGGGTTTCGGACAGAGGACTGACCTGACCACTGACACGGTGCCTGGCTCACCGTTTCTCCCAGGGGAGAAGGGGCAGGGATGGGAGTGAGAGACGGAGCAGGCGAGAGAGGGTGGTGAGGCGGGGGGGCGTGGGCAGAGGGTGGGCTCGGGCACATCTGGAGGCGGAATTGTCAGGTCTTGGAGATGGGTGGCCTGTGGAGAGCGGGCCAGTGCCGGCAGCAAGGGTGAGGACGCTCAGGCTTCTGGATTTCAGCTCTGAGATCATGGTGGGAACATAGATTGCTCTGGAGAAGCCTGTCTGGGATTTTAGGTGGCATGTCAAGTGCTCTCCCATTCATCCATCCATAGAGACACGCTCACGGAGCGCCTACTATGTGCCTGGCCATGCACTGGACTCCCAAGGAATGTAGCAACTTCCCCACCTCCCAGCCACCCAGCACAGCATGTACCCAACCAGGTTCCCACCAGCTCACCAAATCCCCTGGGAGTGACAGGGCCAAGTGTCCAGGGGTGTCAGATTCTCCCCCTCCTCCCCCCGAGACCAGCTGGCCCGATGTCCACGGCACTGGGCCTCCCAGGGGGCAGGCGGGCTCCTCGAGTGGCCAGTGCCCCTGGGTGCTAATCCCTCCCCCTCCTCCTGGACAGGCACACAGGGGACTTACACAATGGTGGCCCAAGTCACCCCCGGGGTCTGTGCCCTCATAGTGGAGACAAGAGCTACCAGCTGTGTGACCTTGGGCGGGCCACATTCCAGAAATTATCACCCCTAGAAGGGGTCATCTGTTGACCCCCATTCACACGGCACCTTCTGTGTGCCAAGCTCTGTGGGAACAAAAAAGACCCCTTTTTTTGGTCCCCCACCAACACCCTACCCAGCAACAGATTAATCAATGGAGATTTCTAGAGCTAGGGCTTCTGGAGAAACTCAAGAGAAGCTGTAGTTCATCACAGATCACAGACACCCTCACTTTGCACACCACCCTCAGGACAACCAGGGAGACGTGGGGAAGTTGAGGTCCATGGAGCTGAAATGTCCTTCCCAAGTTGCATAGGTATCTTGCCAGCATCTTACGACTTCCAGCGAAGTGCCCATGTCTTGGCATCAGCTTTATCTGACCAAAAGAGAGGCAAGTGGCCACGTGGCCTGGAGGCTCTTGGACAGAGAGGAATGACTAAGAAATGGGATGTGTTCCAGGAGGTGTCCGACAGGGTCTTGAGGGTCTCTTGCTCCTCTGATCCCCCTCCTGACCATTCCAATCCTATCCCTCCCAAAAAGGTTCTGAGAGGTCCCCAGATCCCACACGGGAGCCAGGTTGGAAAGATGAATCTGTCAGAGTTACACAAGGCTTTGCCTGTTGCTAAATTTAAAACTGCAATGTGAACCTCGGGACAGAGTAAAAACACTTGGGGGAAAAACTGGGGCCTAATGGAGAGCTTCAGACACCTCCCCAGGCCCTCCGAGTACGGCAGAGGGAGGTAGTTCCCAGCTGGACCCAGAGAGAGGCTCCCAAAGCCAGCCTTGCAGATAGCAGGAGAGTTACCAGCCCGCTTTGCAAGCCTGCCCTGGTTGCGTGAGATGCTCTCTGCTCTCTGGCTCCTGCCTGGAGGGCATTGTTCCTGATTCCAATATGGAAGGAGAGAGAGAGAAAGACCCTCTATACTGGCCCTTGAGGCAAATACTAATACTTTTTGCAGAAGGAGCAAGTTATTTTTCCTTACAAACACCTCCACACAAATGAAGGTATTAAGTTCATGAACACTGATATGACATGTTTGGAGCGAGCACAAATCCATACCTTACAAATGTCTCTTGTCTACTAGGTTTGAACTACTCATCGTGAATGTGCGTTTCACATGGATGCACGCAAGTACATAAAATATGGGCATGTGTGTCTGCACATGTGTGTATAACACTCGTCCACATGGCATGTGTGAACATGCGAGTGCAATGAGCACAATACATGTGCTCGCATAAAATGCTGGACCCAGTTCGCTGCACACATGCACACATGCACACACGCTCCATCACCACCATAAGTGACTCATGTAGAGAGCTAACTGTGAGCCAAATACCATTCTCCATGGTTGTATATATGTTACTTATTCTATTCTCACAAGGTTAAGCACTATTATCATCCCCATTTTACAGAGGACACAACTGAGGCTCAGAGAAGGTAAGTGGTTTGCTAGAAGTCACACATCTGGTGACTAGTAGAGTTGAGATTTGAACCCAGGCAAGCTGGCAGCAGAATCCATGTTTGTAACCACCATGGAGGTACAAGGGCCCTTGCACATACATCAACACACACAGACATGCACTGAGCATGTTTCTTCAGCTCGTGGGATAGACAGACAGGCGGACACACACACACACACACACACACACACACACACACTGAAATCAAATGTGTGAGAACAGGAGGGAGAAAGGCCCTAAGGTGTGGGGACCACAGGGCCTTTGCACCACATTCACTCATCCAAGAACCTGAAGGAGGAAGGAAATTTAGGGGTGTAGTGAGAAATGAGGGGCAGACAGTTTTAGAGGCAGGGTCAGGATCAGGGCTTGGGGGAATCACAAGGTCAGGGACAAACATTTGTGGCCTTCCCCCACCCACAAGGCACTCCATCTTCTTGCCCACCGAGCCCGAGGCCCACCCTGCCTAAACAAAGGCTCCTCTGGGCAAGGCCCCCCTTGCTGAGAGAGGGCAACCCCAGCCCCCTGTCCCTTGGCACTGCCAGGGTACAACCCAGTCCCAGTAATGCACTGCAGGGGGGTCTAGTGGCTGCTCTGTGGGCAGGGAGGTGGCTGGAGTCCTTGCTTGTGAGGAGGGGAATGGGAGGGAAAATGGTTAAAGTCCTCCAGGAGATGAGAGGTGTGCCTGCAGAGAACACAGGCTGAGGCCTCGGTTTGGACCTCCACGACCTTGTCTGTAAGCTGGAGATCGTACTAAAATACGGACCGCACCATGCTTAGGAGGATAAAGTGAGCAGACACTGGTACAAGGCTTGGCCCCGTGCTAAGTTCTCACCTATACACACTATTAATATTCAGTACCATAATCGTCATCACTATATACCTTGCCTCTTGACCTAAAGGGAGCCAGCCCTTGGGGGGAGAAACCCAAGGTGCAGAGAGGGGAAGGGGCAAGGCAGAGGGGAGGGGGCAGCAGCCAGCCCCACCGCAGAGCCCCCTCAGCCCCTTCACTTCCTGGGCTCTGCAGCAGGAATAAACGCGGAAGCAGGAGCTGGGGGGCTGTTACATGCCGGCAGGATCCACACGCTGGCGTGAGGCTGCCATTTCTCGGATGGGGAAACAGAGGCACGCGCCTCACAGTCACCTGCACAGGATGCCAGGATCGAGTAAACAAGGAGGCTGGCGAGTCTAGCATCTCCTGCTCCAGCCAGCCCCCAGGCCCTGTGCCCCATTGCTCGCTTCCCCCTGGGTTCCAGCTCCAGACGGTGCCATTCTCTTCCGCTACCCAGATGGTGCCCATCTCCTTGTCTTGAGGGGTTTTCTCCCTTTTCTTTTTTCTCAGCTTTCTTTCCCCCCCTCCACCCCCCGTTCGAAGGATGAAGGAACAACTCCCTGGATGGCATGTGAAAACAAAAGTGGCTGCTGTCAGCCAGCCCTGCGGCGGCTGCGCCACCCAGAGCTGGGGGATATGGAAATGAGCTGATGGGTATGCAAATGAGGCTCCTGGGTGTTTTGCATGGAAGCAGCCTGGGCGGGACCAAGGTGGAGCAGGTGGGAGAGGCTGCTGGGAAGCCCTCCTGGGGGTCCTTCCCCCAGGTACCAGGCTTCTCCAGGTCAGTCTCCCCCAGGGAAGTTTTCCCTCACTGCCCTGGCCTCTGCAGCACAAGATACCTGGACAGCTGTTGGGGTTTCATCATTTCTATTTGTGTAAATAAAATTAATTTTCTGTTTGTTATCTTATGGTGCAACCCTCGGCTAGTTGGATTTTTTTTTTTTAATCAAATTTGGAGTGTAAGTTTGGGATGACTTAACAAGATATTCCTGTGTGGCAGCTGAGTTAAGCGAGAGCACCATGGTAAGGTGCCGTGGCTGAAAGATGTCAAGGTGTCCCACCAGAGCCCTGGGCTGAGTCTCAAGAGCAGGCTTTTTAATGCTGTGATGCAGGGTGAGGGTGTCAGGCAGGGCTGCAAAAACCCTCCCCAGCAGTGCCAGGGTGGAATGGATGGAGGAGAAGTGGGTAGAAGGCAGGATGGGGCAGAAGGATGGGTGGATAGGTGGAGGGAAGAAGGAAAGGAAAAGTAGAAAGGAGGAAGGGAGGGAGGATAATAGATGTATGGATGGATAATGGATGGATGGAAGGATGGATGGATGGGTGGATGGAAGGAAAGAAGGAAAAGAGGAAAGAAGGAAGGGGAAAGGGGAATGGAAGGTGTACTAGTCAGCTTGGGCTGCCATGACAAAATACTATAGAGTGGGAGGCTTAAACAACAGAAACGTATTTCCTCACCGTTCTGGAATCTAGAAGTCTAAGATCAAGGTTCTAACCGGTTCAGTTTCTGGTGAGCCCTTCCTTCCTGGCTTGTAGATACCTGCCTCTGCACTGTGGCTTCACAGGACCTTTCCTCTGTGCATACCTGGACAGAGAGAGAGAGAGAGCTCTCTGGGGTCATCTTTTAAGGACACCAATCTTATTGAATCAGGGCTCCATCCTTAGGATCTCATTTAACCTTCCTTAGAGACCCCATCTCCAAACACAGCCGTACTGGGGCTTAGATTTTCAATGTATGGATTTGGGAGGATACAAACATTCAGTCCACAGGTAGATGGGTGGATGGATTGGTGGATGGGGAAGCTTAACATCTTCCCTTATTCCTCCATTTATCCAGCAAGCCCTCCTGAAGCGTCTGCACTGAGGGTCAGTCTGGGTACTGGGGTTATAAAGGAGAAGGAGGCAGGCATGGTCCCCACCTTCACAAATCTCACAGAATAGCTGGACTCTCCCTCAGCAGAGAGCCTAGCAGAGAAGGGCCAGGCTTCAGGATCTGACATGCCTTGAGGCTGTCACCGTTCCTGGCTGAGTGACCTTGGGCTAGGACACCTTGTGGTTCACAGTGTTCAGAGGAAAGCGTATATTACGGAGCCACGAATTCAGGAAGGTCACACTTCATCCCCGTATCTGGTCGCCACTGCAGACAGACCCACCGTGTGGTCCTGGACACAGTCCCTCTCTGGGCTTCTGTTTCCTCCTCTATTAAGTGAGGAGCTGGACCATGTCTGGGTCCTTCCAGCTCCCTAGATTTCTCTTCCTCTTGCCATGCTCCCTTTACCACTGGGAACTCAGCAGAAAATCTAGAAATTTTATTAGCCCACTATTTGATGTAGCCCAGGGGCACAGTACCATGCTTATGTCACAGCTGTCAGCCAACACCAAATCTGGCCACCATCGTGGCAGTCATTATCAAATACGACCATCATCACTGAGACTACCATCATCATCATCTGAGGGTCCTTGTAGTAGGCTCAGAGGTCCTCGCTCCCTCCCCACACCTCCAGTGAGTACTCCTGAGCTCACAGCCTGCTCACAGTGCTTCACAAAATGCGAACACAAACACCCTGCCAGCACCATAGGCAGGGCATCCTGGCTGTCACAGTGCCAGGCCTCTGGTAACCCATTTGAAAATCAATCTTTCCCAAATTTCTGCAAGGTGACCCATCCAAGAGAGCAAGGGAGCGCCGGACAGGGCGTCAGGCACCCCGAGAGACAGGCCCAGCTCTGTGGCAGGGCTACACGTGATCCCCACCCCGTGCTCCAGTGCTCTGTCTAACCCCAGCTGTGCAGCCCGGGCACATCACACTAGGCCCTGGGGTTCATTTTCATCATCGGTTCAAGGGCTACAGAGCTTCTGAAGATCCACTGAGGCAACATCAAACAAGTTCCAGAGATGAACTGGGGGTGGGGTTAGAAGCCCCTAAGCTGAGCAGTGTCTCATCTCTGACTCGGAGATGCCAATCTTAATTCCAAGAGTGTAAGACTCTGGGGCCTAAATTTCCATCCTCTCTGCTAAATTCTTGTTTCATCCAAAACCGTTTCTCATCCAATCCCCCTGCCAGCCATGGGACAGGAGTTGAAGCAGAGAGAAGGGCAGTTTCTGGTGAACCTCCTGGCGCTCTCAGCCCCCTTCAGCACCTCCAGACCCCCAGGGGCCAAGATGCACCCTGGCCCTCCTCCCATGGTTGAGGCAGGCAGTGAGGCTGCAAAGGCCCAGGAGGCACACACAGGTGAGGAAACAGGTGACAGATCATTAGTTAGGCCTGCAGTGGGCAGAGAAAGGAGGCCCAGTGGCAGATCTCTCTTACTGCCTCAGGCCGGGGGAGGGCAGGAACCGAATGGGGCTGGAGAGAAGCCTGTTCTGCCCACCTGTGTTTCTGCCCCTCAAGATTTGGCCTCACCAGGATCCCCACCCTGAGAAATCCCAGACACGCACCACCAAGGTGGTGGGGACAGAGAGCCTGCCTAGTGGTCAGCAGGTGAAGAAATCAATAATAATATCACTGTTGTTATTATATCAGCTAATGTAATCATGGCCAAGATGTAGTAAGGCTCACTTTGGATTCAGACAGCTCTGGGTTCAAACACAGTCCTGCTATTTAATGACCTTGAGGGCCTCTTTGCCCCTGTAAGCCTCAGTTTTCTCATCTGCGAAATGGGTATGGAGATCATTCCCAATGGTGAGATGTGTTGAGACATTCCCACAGGCCCAGCAGCAGCCTGGAGAACACTGCTTCATTTGCCTTTCAGAACAACCCAAGGAGACTGGTTCCCACTTGGTTATTCCCACTTCAACACAAGGGGCCTGAGTGGTGAGACAGGAAATAACGTGCCCAGGATCACACAGGGCAAAGCTGGAATTCGAACTTGGGTCAGCCTGACTCTGAGTCCCAGCTGGTTACCAGCACATCCCCGCCCATCTACCAAGCACCCCACTGGGTCCCAAGCAGAGCATATAGCACAGACCTTGGAGAGAGAGATCCAGGAGTCCCAGAACTGGGCTCTGCTGGGTGGCTTTGGGGAGGTTCCTCAGCATGTCTGGGTCTCCTCTGCCTCATTCGTAAAATAGAAGAACTCGTTGTGCGTTGCAGGTTGGGTGCGAGAGTTAGGTAATTCACACGGAACCCCCCCGTTCACACTTGGCAAAAAGCTGGCTTTCCCTCCGGTTCCTCATCTCTGCCCGCAGGCCCACCTCCCTCTGCCCACCATCCCAGCCCCCACACCCTGGACCACTCCATCAGCCCACAGCGAAAGCCACTGCCAAAACAACAGAACCCCATTCTCCCAGCGGCAGGTACCTCTTACCTACCGAATGCTCACGATGTGTGCAGCCCTCACCTCACATTAACCTGGGATGGCCTCGGGACCACCAATCCCCACCTTACTGACGGGGACGGAGAACGCCAGCCGGGCCCACAGGACTCGCCACACACCTGGCGATGTGACCCAGGCCTGCCACCCACACACGCCACGTGGCCTCCGTGACTGACAGCTGCTAACGTTTAAGTGACCCTCCGCATCAGGCAGAGGAAGATGGGAACTGGCCCTTAAAGAAAGTTCCACTGAGACCCCATTTGCTGGCATTGGGAACCGAGGCCTCCAGGTGCTCAAAGACATTTGGTGAGCTCTGTTTCTGTGTCAGGCGCTGGGGATCAGGAAAGCTGAAACACGGGAGGAGCCTTATTTTCAAGGTCACATATGTGGGGAGTAGGGACAGTCCAGGCTGCCTTAGCCTCCAGCCAGGATGAACAAGGTGTGTAGGCAGCCAGAATCCAGCTGCTCCAATCTCACCTCCTCCCCTTCCCAGGGGTGGATGGACACATGTTTCTTCCTTTGTCTCCGTCTCTGCCCAACCTGTATGCCATCAATCCCCCTGCCAGCCATGGGACAGCCCAGCCACCTCCTGTCTCTGGATGTGCCCGGTGAAGACAGTTATACTTCCGGGTGTAATTACTGCCCAGCCGTCTCCACTGGGTTCTTCAAATGGATTTCCCAGTGATTTAAGATCTTGTTCCTATTCTATCAATAAATGAAGTTCTCAGGCCCACATTTCAATGCAAGCAGTCCTGAGCCTCTGGAAGGTGAAAAAAATATCTCATCGCGAAAATGCAGTGTCTCATCGAACAGGATTCTGTGACTTACAGTTCTCTCCTCTTCGCTGCACTTGAATATTAAATGTTGTATTAATAGCTCACTCTTAATTATCCATGAGTAATGTACTACGGCTCAGAAATTAATGAAGGGAAGGACCCAAACGAGAATATCTCCCACTCCTCTGGGTGCCGCAGGGTGGATGGGAGGGGAGAGATTTGCATATGATTTGCATAAGCTACAGTGGGTTTGGTGGTCCTGGCTGAGAGGGTGATAGGAAGACGTGGGCTCAAATGTGGGGGACTGTGCTGTGGACTCAGTCATTTTCCAGCACTTTCCAAAGAGAGAATTCACTTCTCTCACTCCCACCTCCCAGCTTTTACCCATATCATCCCCCTGCCAGGAATGCCCCACCCACATACCTCAATCAATAGGACAGAAACTGTCACAATACCTACTATTTGAGGCCAATTCATCTCTCAGGCACATATACAAATGTATTTATATACCTAACACGCATGTACAAATGCAAATGTCCATGCACACATATTCACACACACACACACACACACACACACACACACACACACACACACACACACACATTTGCTACCATTCAAAACAAAGTTCAGAAAACAATCTGGTGGTTCCTCAAAAAGTTAAACCTAGATTTACCATATGACCCAGCAATTCCTCTCCTGGGCATCTACCCAAGAGAAATGAAAACACATGAACACAGAAAAATGTACATAAATGTTCACGGCAGCATTACTCATAATAGTCAAAAGGAGGAAACAATCCAAATGTCCATCAACAAATGAATAGTAAACGAAATGTGGTGTGTATTCAATGGAATACACAATGGAATATTATTCAGCCACGAAGAGGAATGACGTCCTGATGCATGCTACGATTTAGATGAACCAGGAAAACCTTATGCCGAGTAAAAGAAACCAGTCACAGAAGATCGTGTTGTATGGTTTCGTTTATATGAAATGTCCAGGATAGGCAAATCTATAGAGACAAAGTAGATTAGTGGTTGCCAGGGGCTGGGGGATGAAGGAATGGAGGGGGGGTGGGGAGAGCTAGGGGTACAGGGCTTCTTTTTGAGGTAATGAAAATGTTCTAAAATTCGTTGTGGTAATAATTGTACAGATCTTGAATATACTAAAAACAACTGAATTGAGCACTTCAAATGGGCGAACTGTACGTATGTGAATCATATCTCAACAAAGACGTTACAATAAAAACACCCACATATTTATATCCTGTCCTATCTAGGCCTTGGCATACGCTGTTCCCATTGGTGGGAACACCATTCCCCATCTCCCTTCCTCTGACCAGTGGTGTCATCCCCCTGGGGGCTGAGAAGCAGAGCCTAGGGTGGGGCACGTGGGGTCTGTGGAGACCCGTCAAGCAGGCCAGCTGCGCCCCTGCTGGGCTGTGTGATCCTGGGCAAGTGACTTCGTAGCCCCGCAGATCTGTTGAGTCTGAGCGTGTGGGGCAAGTGAGAGGAAGGCACTTGGTCCAGGCTCTGGCCCCACCTGGGTGCCCAGTGAGCAGTGGTCATCAGGTGGACTCCTCCTGCCATGACACCGAGGTCAGAGGGTGACTGGGAGGCTGAGCAAAGCAGGGTACAGCCAGCCCAGCTCTGGGTGATGCCCGGAAGCGGGGGTGACACCGGGGCCTTGCAAAGCAGGCAGGCCTTTGGCCAGGTGGGGGAAGGGATTTGCTGTTCCCATCCCCTTGCCGTGGGGGCAGGCAGTCCCCCACTCCCACAGGTGCAAAACACCCTTGGCCTGTGACCCAGCTGATGGACCCACCCACTGTGCACTCCTCCCATGCCAGGGATGTCAGAGGTGTGGGAGTAGGGGAGCATCCCTTCCCCGGGAGGCTAGACGTACAGGGCCATGGCAGACTGCCAGCCACGGCCCCACAGCAGTCAGTGACCTTTCAGAACGTGGATCCAGTCACATTCCTCCCCTGCTTAAACCCTCTGCTCACCTCTAACGGTGGCCTGTGTGTCCTGGTCCTGCCCGGCAATCTGACCCCGTCTCCTCCTCGCTCAGCCAAGCCATCCTCCAGGCCGTCTCCCTTGCTGGTCCCCCCGGCCTTCTCACTCCTCCCATCCCTTCTGCCCCAGCTCAGAGGTCACCTCCCGGAGAGACCGTCTCTCCCTCCACTCCGTCTTCTCCACCTCACTCTGTCTTCAGCTCCCATCCCTCTAACCGCAAACTGCAACCGTTCAATCCTTTGCCTGATAACCAGGATTTTGCAACTGCCCTCGTGGAACAGAAGTTTCAGGACAGCAGAGACTGAGTATGGTTCAGTGCTGATCCCGCAGGACCGAGCCCAGTTCCCGGCATACAGATGGTGCCCACTAATGATTATCCAATGAACATGCGAGGCAGGCAGCCTGGGTTCTAGCCCCGGGGCTGCTCCTGATCTGTTGGGAGACATTGAACAAGTCACACCTCCTTTCTAGATGACAGGCCTGGCCTTTTTGAAGCAGAGGAATTCTCCTTTATGATCAAAATTTGGGGTGGCCCTGCAATATCTAAAGCAGCCCAGACACAGTTGCTCAGAGGGGAGGGTCTGGGACCCCAGGTGCCCAGTCCCTCCTTTGCCATCCTTCCATGCAAAACTGTGGGGCTCCTCGGACGCCAGGGACTGGTCATCTTCCACCAGGGATCCCCACACTTGGAACATCCCAGTGTTGCGTTTATATCCACATGGACTTCTATCAACATGACATAAAACCAGCAGGGTACCAGATTGCACATCCAGGATGAGGCCAGTTGTGTAAAGAGAAATATGAGGGGTGCCAAACACACCCAAATGCCAACCTTGATTATTCTGATGGTAGAAATATAGGGGGGTGGGTTCTTCTCCTTCATATTTTGATCAATTTTCAAATTTTCCACAATGAATAGTTCTTTATTCATCAGAGATAAAAGATTACTTAAAGAAAAAACTCTAAAAATCATCTGAGAATGCAGGGCTAGATAATTTCTCAGGGTTCCTCCAGGTCTAGAAAAGGCAGTGAGGAGCTTGAACGAAAGAAGGCGGGAAGGACCCTGGTCTTTTTTGAAACAGATGAAGCGCAGATGGGGAAATTTCAGGGAGTACAGCAGCCTGGTGGGGCAGACACCAATATGTGTTCCTTTATTATTTCTCATTCAAGGTCTGCAGAACCCTCCCCTCATCTTGGCCACAGGCTTCTGATTTCATTCATTCATTCATTCACTCATTTTCTCCCTTAACTCACATGCACTGAGCTCCTCCTGACCTTAATGTTGCCATCTGAGAAATGGGTATAGTCCTAGAACCCATCTCTATGGTTCATTGTGAGAACTAAAGGAGTCTCCAGATGGATGCCAGGTACCTGGCACTGAAGAAACTCAAAATACACATGCTAATATGAAGAAGATTAAAAAGAGACATATAGCTTCACCATCAGGGACAAACCCAGACATTTTGGTTTAGTTCCTTCCAGATATGTTTTCTCTGCACAGGTTTATAGAGATAGAGATATACAATGAAGTTTTACAATGGGATCATGTGATAGTTCTATTTTGTAATCTGATTCTTTCATTTAATAGCCTGGACATTGTAACGTCAAATTCTCTTTGAAACCTGATTTCCAGGGCTGAACTGTATTTCAGCATATAGCCATATCCTAACATATTCAAGCAATATTAGTAAAAATTAGTGAACAATAAGAAATAGTAAATAAACAGCAAATAAGCAACCATGGTTTATTTTTGTGTTGGTCTTTTAGTTTGTTTCTACTTGTTCAATATAAACAATGCTGCAGTGGGCATTCTTGCTGATAAATCTTTGTCCACAAAAAAGAAATGTTTTAGGATCTCCAAAGAAACGAATCCCCAAAGCTGAGACCATGAATAAGCTTCCCTGAGTGTTGTTGTCCCCATGATATGCTAATAGAGAAGCCGACCAACACTTTAGGGGCATTTCTTGAGTGGCAAGTGTTATACTGTGCATTTGACCCAGTCACTGAATCTCCACAATAACCTGTGAAATGGGTACTCTTACCCTTATTTTCCAGATTAGGAAACTGAGGCCCCAAAATTATAATATCATCTTGCACTTGTAAAGCCTTTTCATGTTTAGTTACTTTAATGGATATGCAAAATATTAGCTAACTGCTCCCCTGCCAGTTACATGTGATTAAGCCTATTTACCCCCACGGTTACCCATCGCCAACACTGGGTATTACAATTTGTGTCAGTTAGCTATTTCTGCGTAACAAACCACCACAAAACTCAATGGCTCAAAACATAAGCATTTCTTTTTTTTTTTTTTTTTTTTTCCCATACATGGGCCGCTCACTGTTGTGGCCTCTCCCATTGTGGAGCACAGGCTCCGGATGTGCAGGCTCAGCGGCCATGGCTCACGGGCCTAGCCACTCTGCGGCATGTGGGATCTTCCCGGACTGGGGCACGAACCCGTGTCCCCTGCATCGGCAGGCGGACTCTCAACCACTGCGCCAACAGGGAAGACCCATAAGCATTTCTTATTGCTTCTGTGTCTACAGGTCAGTTAGGCAGTTCTACCAGGCTCGCTTCTGCACCACTGGTTGGCTTTATTTGCTTTGAAGGGGCATTCTCATGTGTCTGGAGCTTGGCTCTGCACCACATGGTCCCTCCTCCTCCAGCATCCTAGCCCAGGCTTGCTCACAGGGTGTCAGCAGGATTCCAAGAGAGCAAGCAGAAGCTGCAAGGCCTCTTGAGGCCAGGGCTCAGAACAGGCACAGCATCACATCTGCCACATTCCATTGACCAAAACAAGTCACATGACTGAGCCTGATACCAAGAGTGGGAAATAGACTCTATCTCTTGATGGGAAGAACTGCAAACCTCATTGCAAAGGGAATAGAAACAGGGAGGGCCAGAGAATTGAGAACATTTTTGTGACCAATTTATCATATATTTTTTTAATCATTTAAATTGTTTTAAATTTTTACCAGTTTTGTAACTTAAAAAAAATTTGTTTTAATGTGTATTTTTGGATCACCTATTACTGAGATCACCCTTTTTCCTCACATCTGCTTATTGGCCATTTGTCACTTGATTCCTTGCACCCAAACACTAGTCTTTACATCCGCCCTGACCACAGTCCCCTTGGAAGTCCTGCTCGTGCCCCTTCTGGAAGCTGGCCGTCAACCCCACACATCAACTCCTCCTTCCCATAATGAATAACCCAGGAGCCTGCAGGAGAGAGAGCTGTGCCCAACCCCCGGCCACACTCCCCGCTGGGCAAGCCCCGTGATGACACCATCCATCACTGTCACCCTCGGTGGCTGGGCGCCCCAGGCCCAGCCAAGGAGGGGAGGAAATGCTGCCCACAGCTCAGTGGAGCCCTTAATGATTACGTCAAGTGGCAAGCCATTTATTAGTCTCCTTAGTGGCCAAAAAAAATAAGACCTGAGAAGCCGGCAAGAACATTGGGGGACTGTGGTTTAATTTTTTATGACGGCGTCAAGCCTCAAACACTGAAGGGGATACAGGCCTTGCTGGTGGGGGGTGGCGGGCAGGAGTTCTGGGCTCTAAGTCTGTCTCTGCCGATAGACTGTGGGCACAGAGAGTTCGTGTATCCTGTCCAAGGTCACACAGCTCCTAGGCCAGGTCTGCGTCTGTGTTAACAGTCCCTGTGTTTTACAGTAAACTTCCTCAGACCCCTTTTTGGAGTTTGGCGGGTGGAAATCAGCTGAGTGGACACAGGTGGGGAAAAATATAGGGTGCTCTGGAACGGGTGAGAATACCAGGGCTATAGTCCCCACCATGTCACTCCCCGGAGCCTCACTTTTTCTCATTTGTGAAATGGGTTCGACCAGATTTCGCTTTATGGACATGTGGTCTCTGCGGTCAGAAGGGCTCCACACCGGCTTTCACATTTTGCTGTTGCCTTCTCGATATTTGTAATAATTTTATCTTTGAACCTGTGTTTTGTAAATGAAGTCTGGTGGGATAATGGAGGGTGAACAGAGGACATAGGCAGAAAAAAGGGAAGGTTTTATATTTTAGTACCTTTACAGGGACGACTCCTGCTTTTTGAATAGGGAGCCCTGCATTTTTATTTTCCACGGGGCCCCGCAAATTACATAGCCAGCCCTGGGCAAGACGACTTCTCCCTGGCTTCGCCTGGCACCTACAAAGCTCCCTGCTCCAGATCCCCCTTCCCCGCTCGGCTCCCACCTCCACTGGGACCTGGGGGAGGCATCCTGAGAGATGCCCCCTCTTCCTCCTGCCACATCCAGATAAGCACCAAGTCCTTCCCTTCTTCCTCCTTCCCTTCCCTGCCGCTGCCTCTGCGCCAGCCCAGTCCCCCAGTATCGCCCCCCTGGATTGTTTCCACCTGACCTCCCCCAACCCCACACACTCGCCTGCCAGGGGCAAGTCAAACCACAGGACCCCTTCCCTGGTTCCCCAGGCTTCCCGACTGGACCACCACCTCCCACTCTGGGCTCCAGACGTTCCCCACCGACCACTGGCTGGCAGTTCTCAAGTTCCCAAGTCTTGTATTCCCCACACCCTCTTAACAACTCGTATTTATTGAGCATCTACCGTGTACCAGGTCTCATGGATTATCTAAGCACCTTACGTGGATTATCTCATTGTCATCCCATGATATAAGCACCAGGAATATCTTCAAATTACAGGTGAGGAAACGGAGGCACAGAGCAGTTCATCCACTTGCTTCAGGTCACACAGCAAGTGGCAGAGCCAGGATTTGACCCCACAGATCAGCTCCAACACCCACACCCTTAACCATCATAGGACTTCTCCCCTGTACCTTAGTATAAGCCAAGGCTTCCTCCAGGAATGCCCTTCCTGAAAGACTTAACCTGCCCCCACATATTTGCCAAATTGGTGAGTGAGTAAGTGATTTTGCCCCTTTCTTGCTGTGTGGCTTTGGGTAAGTCACTGCTCGTCTCTGGGCTTCGATTTCCTCTCACATCCAAAGAGGGTGAGCTCGGACCCACTCACTGAGCAAAACTGAAGCTTCAGATTCACTGGGATTGGCCACAGCTGCTGGGAGGAAGCTACACGGAGGTAGCTGCCCCTGGGGCCAAGGTTATATCTGGGCCATGACTAAGCGTGCTCAGCCCTGCCCCATCTGCCTGTCCACGTCCGTCACTATGGGGAGGGGGTGGAGGGCCATGTCCCTGAGCTCCAGCCCCACATGACACCTCCTCCCAAGAGGGTAGAGCTGGGTGGCTCACCCTGCCTGCTTCTCCGTTCCACTGTCCTACTGCATGACTGCAGCCCCTCCAAGGCTCACATCCTTCCTTCCTGGGCAGGAAGAGCCAGGAGGAGCCCTGGGCTGATCCCAGCTCCCCCTCGGCCATGACCTTGAGAAAATCCTCTGTGCGGCCAGCCAGCAGATATCCATTGTCCCGCTAATCCTGCTACCTGGTGCCAGGACTCTGTTCACATTATCTCCTTGAACTTTCCCCACAAGCCTAGGACGTGTGTCCTCATATTGGATCCATGTCACAGAGGGGGAAACTGAGACATGCTGAGGGGTTGGGACCAGCCGGAGGTCAGACAGAGGCTGTGGCTGGAATCACTGGGCTTTCCTGCCCACCTTGTGCAGGCACTGGGGGCAGTGGTGACCCAGGGCAGACACAGCGCCCACCACCCTCATGAGGCTCCTAGGAGCCAGTGCACTCAGTGCAAGTGACACCTGTCACTCTTCCTCGTCCAGGCAAAGGGCCTGCCTCAGACCCAGCCCCTTGCAGATGGAGACAGACAGGTGCCCATCTCCCTGCCCAACCACCCATGGCGAGCACCTGACTTCTTCCCCCTTTCAAGGTCAAGCTGTGTGACCTTAGGCAAGTCACTCTGCCTCTCTGGGCTGCCCTTTTCGCCTTCATCAGCAGGCGTTACAGATGCCATCAACCACGTGGCTCATCTGGGTGGAGCCTCAAAACAATCCGTAGAGGTTGGTGGGCGATTCCCATTATCCAGATGCGGAAACTGAGGCTCCGAGAAAAGGAAGCTACTTGCCCAAGGTCAGGAAGTACATTAAGGGCGCAGCAGAGGATGTGGGTGTCCACAGGGCATAGGTGCTTCCTGCCCAGAGCTGAGGCCAGGGCCAGCCAGAAGGGAGGGACAGTAACCCTTTCCTGGCCGTGCTCCTCCCTCCCACCATCCTCCCCCTCCCCCCTCCTGAGGCCTCCAAACAAAGCTGCCTTTATCCAGACTGTAGCTGCATTCCTCAGTGACACATGAGGACAAAGGCGGGGGCCACCGGCAGTGGCAGGAAAGCCCTACCGCCCCAAACCAGTTTGCAGCCTTCCCACGCCCTGCCCCCACCCGCAGGGCCTCCCCGGGGCCTCCAGCCCCGCCCAGGGGAGGTCTGGGAGGAAGTCTGTCCGGGCCTGGGGCCTTGCCTGCCCCCACTGGGGCTGGGCTGTTCATCCTGGTGAGGAGGTGGGCTCATGCAGCTGAGGCCTGGGTCCCTCCACAAGTCTCCTCCTCTCTGGGCCTCTGTTTCCTGGTCTGTAAAATGGGGGTGGATGTCTGGGAGGGCTCAGTGAGATAATGCATACAGGGAAGGTGATTATTGTTGTTATTACTTGTTTCCCATCTGCAGCCATTTCTGAACTGGTTTCCGTCCACTCTCAGAGCTTTGCACATGCCGTTCCCTTCTACTCCTCCCCTGCTTAACTCCCACAGGTGTTTCCCTAAACACCCCCTCCTCCAGGCAGCCTGCCCTGACAGCCACCACCCGCAGCTGATTTAGGGGCCTCCTATGGGCTTCCGCATGCCCTGTGTGTCCCCATCACAGCCCCCAACGCCCTAAATTATCTTGTCTACGGACGTACTGTCACCCCCCACCAAGCTCAGAGTCCCTTAAGGGCAAAACCACAGCTGTTTTGCTCCCTGCTGTATCCCCCAGAGCCTGGCATGGGCCTGGCTTAGCCCTGTCAGTGCTTGTGAGGTAGATGGGTGTGTGTGGTGGATGGATGGGTGGATGGATGGATGGATGGATGAATAGGTAGATGAGTGAATGGGTGGATGAGTGGATGGATGCCTAGTTGAGTGGACGGACGGATGGGTGCGTGGATGGATGTGTGGGTGAAGTAACAGGTGAATGTGCAGGACCCTATTTTCTGGACGGAAGGAAGGAAGTAAAGTAGTGGGGTGAGGACCCTGGGTGGGAAGGAAGGGCAGGGATGGTTCTCTCTCCAGCCCACCAGAGGACTGTGGCAGTTTTGGGGGGGATGGTTCTCTGAAGCCAGAGCTGGCCCCTTAATCCCACCCCATCTCCATTTTGCCCTGCCAGTAGCAGAGGCTGAGGCTGCAGTGTTTCCATGAAAATAAGAAGTGCAGCAACCTCTCCCATTCCACCCCCTACCCTGGTGCAGCTCTACCGGGAGAATGAGCTCCATTCTGCCAGCCAGAGCCTTCCAACCAGATCTGTACAATTTGGGACCCAGACATGACCCACTCACCTCATCTCCACATTCCTTCTTGGAGCACCTTCTACGTATCAGGCAAGATAGAAAGATAGAACGGAGCCCAGGTCCCCCAGGAACTCACAACCTGGGTGGGTCTTTGAGAACAAGCCTTTGAGATGATCCAACCAGACCAGAGAGGGACAAATATTCACCCAAGGTCACACAGCAGGTACTGCAAAGTGAGAATGAGGACCCAAGGTTCTAGACTCCTGGCCCGGTGCTCCTCTCTCTACAGCACAGGTCCAGGTGGGGAGAGAGGCTGGGTAATAGAGACCAAGAGAGATGGAGATGGAGCGGGACGAGAGAAGAAGAAATTCTGAGCTCCTACTGCGTGCCAGGCTGGTGTCAGGCATTTCTCTCCCATCCAGGGTGTTGGGACAGCCCCCACCCCCACCAAACAGTCATGCTTGGAGACTGGCTTTATCATCCGCATTTAGTAGACAAGGAAGCTGAGGCGCTGCGGGAGGGGTGGGACTGGGATTCAAGCCCAAGTCTGCTGAGTTTCAGAGTCTGGTCTTTTAACAACCAAAGGTTGCCCGTGGATTATTTCACACAGAAAACAAAGGCACTGGCACTGCAAGCACCTGGCTCATAGTAGGTGCTTAATACACGTGGTTAAAAGCAGGGAGGAAGAAGGGAGGGAGAGAAGGCTGCCCAAGTACTGCTCCCAGTGGAGGGTGGAGGGAAGGACCTCACACAGGACAAGTCCAGGGCTGCCTCGATGCAGGAGCACGGGGCGTCCTCCCTGGGCTCCCAGAGTGACCACCTTTCAGTGCGAGCAGCCCCACCTGGGCCACCACGCCCAGCCAGCCCCAGCCTTGGGGTCAAGGTCCCCCAATCAGTAACCCCCAGCCCCGGGACAGTCTTCAGCCCGGCTCCAGCTTGGATGGGTGGCTCCAGGGAAGCCGGTGGCCTTTTAGCTGGACATAAAGGCTGTGTCTAAAAACAAACAAACGACTTCCGGAGCAGAGGGCAGGGAAGCGGTTCCAGTGGGGTGTTTGGGCAGCACGTCGGCCATTCAGTCAGACCCGCTGGGCTGTGAGGGAAACGGCAGAGAATCAATCATGGGCCATGTGTGTTTGCTAAAGGACGTGTGTGGCTGTGACAGCAGCAGAAGCCCCCGGGGAGGCCCCCCGGGGACACGCGTCCACCACCTGGGCTCCCATGGCCGCTTAGCCCCAGAGGCCGAGGCTGCTGAAATACAGATTCCCAGGCCCTGGACCACAGCCCTACTGCCAAATTGCCCGAGTTGCAGCCTAGGACTCTGTAGTTTCTTTGAGGGTCTCCCAGACACTTCTGGCGAGCAGCCACGCTTGGGAACCCCTGGGTCCACCAGCAGTAGTTGGGAGCACCCCATCTCCGGCTGGGTTTGGGTTGCTCTATGGGGTCAGAAAGGAATGCTGGGGCTGAGGAGAAAACCTGTGTGCTGGAGAAGCTGCCCCCTCCCTGCCCCAACCCTGAAGCCGTAAGCACATTGCCTGAACCCAGGCTTCCATCTTGCAGAAGCGTGGCCTCTGTCTTCATTCCAGGCAATCCTTCCTCCCATCACCGTCCTCTTCTGCAGCCCTGGAACCCACCCCTGTCCAGCGCCACAAAAAGAAACCCACGGGACCAAGCCACCCACTGCACAGATGGGGAGATGGGTGGGGAAGGGAACATTGGTCCAGAACCACCCAAAAAGTCTATGGCAGCCCTTACAACCTGGGTAGTGGGTGGTTTTGTCTCGCAGAGGGCAGCTTAGAACCCCAGACTCTCAAAGTGGCAGAGGGCACCCATTTTATTCAAGTCCGTGCCTCCCGCCGTTTACAGATGAGGACACGAGACCCAGAAAGATGTGACTCGCCTGGGATCACATTAAGACCACAATTCAGGTTTTTTGACACAACCCTGATGCTCTGGATGGTGTAGCGGGCATTGGAGTTAGCGGTGAAGAAGAGTCGGTTAATCAAGAGTTAAATCCTTCATATGCTTGGCCTTGAATCATACGTAAATTGTTAAATTTAATTGTTAAATTGAATTAAGTTCAATTTGGTTAAGGTGAACCTAACTAAACACATTGGCTACCCCCCTCCCAAGGGGGGAGGTTTATAGGATGAGGGATTCCTCACACCCCCGGCTTTGAGGTGTGTCTTCCCCAAGCCAAGACCTCACCTCCCATCCCACACGTCCCTCTGGGTGTGAGCACCGACAGCTCTAGCTCCTGTGACAGTCACAAACTTCTACTTCATCTGGAGTCTGACAGGAGAAATCGTAATCTGTCTCAACGTGGAAGGAAACACTGGCTACACTGGATTTATTGGGACATGGCAGTTGACTGTACGTGAATTTCCCCTTACACGCTTGTCCTCCCCATAAGATGTGATCCCATTGACTTACTGGCAATTAGAAAAGAAACAAGAGAAACGGCATTTTTTTATCTCTACCAAGGGATAGCCTATATGCATAGAAATGCACACGTCATAAGTGTACAGCTCAACAAAGATTCACCAAGTGGACATACCCAGATAACCAGCCCCTGGAAGTCCCCCCACATCCCCTCCTAGTCACTATCCCTCAAGCGTAAGCACTATCCTGACTTACCTCATCATAGATTACTTTCCCCTATTTCTGCACTTTTTGTATAAGTGGAATCATACAGTACACACTCTCCTTTGTCGAGCTTCTTTTGCTCTGCAAGGTGTCTGAGATCCATCCATGTCCTGCGGAGCAGCAGTTCATTCATTCTCTATGCTGTACGCAATTCCATTGTGCAACTGTCCCACAATGTATCCATTTTACTCTTGACGATCAATGAGCTATTGCTGTGTAACAAAGCATCCCAATGCTTAATGCCTTAAAACAACGGCCATTTATTTAGCACATGCTTCTGCTAGTTGATGTGGACTGGGCTCGGCTGGGTGGTTCTTCTGGGCTGGGCTGGGCTGGGCTGATCGCAGCTGGGCTTGCTCATGTGTCTTCCATCTGCAGCTGGGGCTGGAGGGTCTAGGATGATGACAACTGGGAAAGCTTATCTCTGCTCCACCCGTCTCTCATCCTCCAGCTGGCTAGTCTGGACTTTTCACATGGTGACCACAGAGCAAGGAGAAGTGTGTAAGGGCTCTGGAAGTCTGGCCTTGGAAGCAGCACACATCATTTCTGCCACATTCTATTGGCCACAACAATAGATTCAAGGGGAGAAGAAATAGACTCTGCCTCTTAATGAGATGGACTGCAAAGAACTGGAGCTGTTTTGCAATCTACCGAGATGGGCATTTGGTAATTTCCAGTTTTCAGCCAAGATAAATAATTCTGTTGTGAACATTTTAGTGCATGTCTTCTGATGACAATGAGATTCATTTCTATTGGGGATTTTCTTAGGGGGTGGAGTTGCTGGGTTATCGAGAATGCTTTCACTCAGCCTACATAACTATTTGTCAGGATGAACAGAAGCTGCTATGAGATTTATCTTAAGGAAATCCCCCAGAGGGGCATGTGCACATTCTGAAGCCTCTCCCACCTCCAGACAAGGCCCCCCTCATGAAAGAACTGCCCCATCACCCTCTGTATTCCATTGAATAATGCCCCCCTTCTCAAAATTCATGTCCACCCAGAACCTCAGAATGCAGCTCTATTCGGACATAGGGTCTTTGCATAACTACGTTAAGATGAAGCTCTTATTCGGTGATCAGTGTCCTGAGAAGAGAAAGGAGGGGAACATTTGGATACAGAGGCAGAGACACACCAGGAGAATGCCTGGTGAAGAAGGAAGCAGAGATTGGAGTGATGGGTCTATAAGCCAAGGAATAGCAAGGTTGAGGCAACCACCGGAAGCTAGAAAAAACAAGGAAGCATTCTCCACTAGAGCCTTCAGAGGGAGTACAGCCCGGTGAGCACCTTGATTTCAAACTTCTAGCCTGCAGAACTATAAGAGAATAAATTTCTGTTGTTTTATGGTACTTTGTTACAGCAGCCTTGGGAAACCATCTTCTTCCTGCTCTGTCTTCTGGTCCAGAGCAGGAGCAAAGGACAAGTTCCCTTTTGCCCCTTGTACTTGACCTTTTCATGCTGCTTGGTCCCCAGGGTCACACGTGTAAGCACGTTACTCAGAAGATTTATCCCAAAGCACGCACAGGGCGCAGGCCCCGTGCAAACACTTGCTGCTGGTCTGCTGTGATTTACTCACAGATTATGCTCTGATGGGGGGGGGGGGGAGTGCAGCTGACGAGCCTCTTTCATATATCAAAAAGGAAATCCTGAAGACATCCCTATAAACGCAGCGGGGAGGAGAACCTGCCGACGCCATAAAGTTACACGATGTGGTGGAGTCAGATGGGCCATCTGCTTTGCTCCCCAATCCAGATGCTTACAGCAGAGTGGCTTGCTTCTGAGACGCCATGCATACCCCAGACACGCCGTTCTCCCATCTTCTCTCTGCGCTATCAGCAGCAGGGCAGACCACAGGAGGAGCCCATCAGGGCATGGAGTGGATCTGAATTATAAAACAGAGCATGTTCAAACCTTGGCCACGCCACTGCTGTGCCATGAATCCTGGGCTTGTGTCATGCCTTCTCTGAGTTTCAGCCACCCTATCTACAAAATGAGAATGCCCCCCAAGTTCACAGGGTTGAGGGGAAACTTGAATGAGAAAGTGTCCTGCCTGGCTCAGTACATGGCAACACCTCCCCTGCACTACTTACTGCTAGATGGCATTACCAGGACTCCTGGTTGCAAGTAACAGAAACACAACTCATTGTAGCTTAAGAAAAACGCAAATAAGAAGAATAATTTATTTTCTCACACGTATCTGAAAAATTCCCGAAACTACTACTTCAGGTATGGCTGGATCCAGGGTATCAACAATGCCCACAAGAAATTTCCTGTCTCTCTTTTTTCATTTCTTTTTTCTTTATTTTCCAAGTTTATTGAGATATAATTGACATATAACATTGTGTAAGTTGCTGCCTACCTCTTTCAAGTCAACTTTCCTCCTGATTCACTTTGTTCTCAGACAGGCTCCCCTTGGGGTAGCTAAGCAAACCCAGCAGAAGAGAGATCTCTCCAGTAGACCCTGGACTGACATGAGAAAATTCTGATTAGCAACGAGGATATTAGGAGGTGGGAACAAATGCCCAGACTCATGTAACAGGGTATTTGTGAGATATTCACCACTGCTTTTTCACCCTAGTCAATCTTTGCCCCCTCTCCAAAGAAAATGTGCTCATCTACAGGCCCATGCCTTCTGCTTACTAGATGAGGTTCCCATTGCCCTCCATGGGGTACTGTCTCATCTCCCTCTGCCCCCAGCCCAGTTGCTGCCCTTTCTTCTGGGATGACAATAATCACCTTTGCCTGAACAATCTTCTACATGGTCTATTATAGTCAGAATTTTGTGCCCTGGGTCCTTTAAGACTTAGACTACTGAAGCTCTGAAGCCAGAGTCTAGCAACTTAAGACAGACTTTTGAAATCAAAACGCCACAAACTTAACTCTTTTTTATTCTTCTTTGTTGTTAACATCCATCCCAGGCCAGAAAATGTCCTGTGGCTGCCTGAAGTGGAGGAAGGATGGGTGGGAGCAAAGGAGACATTCGTTAATGTATTGAAGCATCACCCTGACCCGCTCAGCACAGTTCCCACACGGAGCTGGGGCTCGCTCTGAGCCAAACTGCCTGACCACAGTCTCCTCTCAGGGAGGAGACCCCACCCCAATGCAGCTCACCTGGGTCTCTCTCTCTCTGCCCTCCAGTCAGTGGAAATACCTTTTCCTCCACGATGCCCTCCTTGGTTTGCCCAAGTGAGAATGATTCCTCTATTTCCTTCCTTCTCCATGCTTTAAGCAACCTGGCATTTACAATTTAGTGTTATAGCATGATAATAATATGTCATATGAAATCTGAATATATCTCACTTCTCCTAAAGACCCTGAGCTACTTGCCAGCAAGGGCCTGTTTTATTCTCCTTCGTGTCCCTGACACCTGGAACCCAGTAGCCACCCTGCTCCCATAAGACAGAGGGAGTGACTTCCTTATTTACTCCCAGAGCCACTGAGTGAAAGTGAAAGTCCCCAGGAAGCAACTTGAGGAAAGACTTTGAACCATCATAACTGCAGAGATGCAGTGGCCTGCCTCCTTAAAGGGTGAGCTCCCTGTCACTGGAGACAGACAAGCAAAGGCAGCCTGGCAGGGACACTTGAGAAAGGATTCAAGTATCAGATGGTCAGTAGGTTACCTAGAGTCTGAGCAGGAGAATTGGACAGCCGAATGAATGAAGGAAGGAATGAAGGATGGAAGGAAGGAAGGAAGTGATCTTTCACGTATCTTCCAGTTCAAGATCTCTCATAAGATTCCAAGTCCTGCTGGTCCAGGAAATCTGTCTGTTCTGTTTCCTCCACACTGCCAGAATGACAGAAGGCCAGGGCTCCGGGCTGAAATGTGCAGCCCAAGGAACAGACAGACAGAGCTTCTGGGACCTCCTGGCCCTAGGTCAAGGCAACCCCAAAGATCTGGGCTTTCCCAAGAGGTGCTTACAAGGAGCAGCTCTCACCCCTGCAGAGCAAGGGAGAACTGAATCTATTTGCTGGGGGTGACCCCAGACTAGGCTCCACCTGGAATCCAGACGGCCTGGGGGTTTGGGGGGCAGCCCTGGGTGTCCCTCCAGGGCCCCCAAGGAGTTTAGCCCCAAAGGCATCAGGAAGCATTTGAAAGCCTTCCCTGTGCTAGTTACTTTCTGCAGGAGTCAGTCCAGGGAAGTGTTTGGAGGAGTGCCTGGTACACAGTAAGCGTTAAATAAATGTTTGCTGGCATTACCTTTGTCACCTTTGTCACCCTTCACGGTGACTCCATGCATCTGCTCATCCGCCTAACATCTATTACACGCCACTGCCCTGCACGATAATGAACAAGAGAGAGCCACATGGAGAGTTACAACAGACATCAACCTTGCCGGGCGGAGCTTCCAGTCTGGAGGGAGACCGACGTCACCCAGGAAAGACACCAACAGAAGAAATAATGCCAAGTCGTATGTGCTACGTACAAGGTGCCAGAGCTACTAGAGAGAGCCCGGGGGCTTGACCTGGCCTGTGGAGGGGCAGAGTCCGGAAAACACCCTCTGCCTCTTTCTCTCTGATTTTTCAGTCTGCTCTGGGGTGCACTTTCAGGGCAGAGGTTCCCCTAGACGAACCCTTCATCCTGGTGAGTATCCAGAAGCAGACTGAAGCTGGCAGTTCCAGCCTATTCCAGCGCCCACGGGCTGGTCCTCCCCTCCCCGGGGCTGCTGCAGCCACCCTGCAGTGGGGGGGGACTTGCTGAACTGGGAGAAGTCACCCCAGAGGGGTCCAGCGGCCGCAGGTCAGCGGGCAGAGTAGAAAGCAAGGCTGGTCTTGGCGCTTCCTGGACCTGTAGCCCAAGATGGAATTGCCCAGTCCCCGGGCCACCTGAGGAAGCGTCCCGACCCCTGTGTGTGTCTTGCTGTGCACCCCAGTAGCTGAATTTCTTCCTGTGTACCTCTGTGTGCAAACCATGTGGCTGTCTCCATTAGTTGGGGCCCTGGGTTCCCTAAAACCTCTCTCTCACTATTCGCTGGTGCTCTGTGGACCTTTCTGCACAATTGGTTGACTATCACGTTAACCTTGATTTTGTAAAGGCCTTAGAATGAAAGAGGGGCAGGCATCTGGAAGGGTTGATCCGAGGGCTGAGAAGGGGGGATCTCGTAAACCTGGCATTTTTGAGACCCCCGAAGGAAACCCCATGGAATGGGCCAAAAGTGGCAAATCTCTCACCTCCATCGGCAGCTTATCTCATTGAAAGTCGCCTGGCTGTGTGCTCAACTGTTAGGAGATAGAACTAATGGAATTTTTCCATAAAATTCTGGAAAAAAGGCTATCAGTGACTTTGCCTAAACATGGTCTCCTCAGGGATTTAATAATACAGTTTAGCTCTCTGGGAGTAAAATCCTCACTTTTTCTAACATACGAGCTTATTGCTCAATTTTCACACATTTGAATTTCATATCATGCACGCACATCTGTAACATAAAATTGGGGTGTTGGAGGGAGCTGTGTCCTCAGCACAGGGCCTCCCCCAGGGCTTGCACAGTGCTACCAAAAGCCCAGGGACCCTGGAGGTCTGGGAGGAGCTGGAATTGGGACCAGGGCCCAGCCCCCAGCCCCCAGAAAAGTCTCCTCAGGGAGAAGACCACCGGATCTGGAGGCCCTGAGTCCACCCCCAGGAACACAGGCCAGCCAGCCTCTACCTGCTGTCTGCATCCAGCCCCAGGAGCAGGTGCCGGGGCCATGTGTCCCTCCATGAGCCCCCAGAGGAATGAGGGAAGGGGTGGAGTCTATAAGGAGCCCGTCTTCCTCGGGAGGCCAAGGGCACCCGGGACGTGGAAATTAAAAAGGGGGAGGGGAGGCCCAGCATATTAACCTCCTTAATCTTTCATTTCTGACACAGATTGTGGTCCCTCATTTCAAAGAATTTCAAGCTAATGTCTGGAGGGCAGAAAAATCTATTTCCCAATATGCGGCTGCAGCTTTTTCACCAATCGACTGCCCTTCCTGGTACAATCAGCCGAGCATTGATTTTTTTTTTCTTTTTTTTTTTCCTTTCCCTCTCTCTCTCTCTCTCTCTCTCTCTCTCTTTTAATCCTAGAGCATCATCCAAAAATCTATCAATACAAACAATATCTTTGGAGAAAATACCAGCAGTCCCAGGCTGCTTCTCCATTAACCCCAAAGATTCTGGCCTGAGATGGTGGGGCCACTTCCGGGACACCCAACTCTGGGGTGTCCCTTCATTTGTGTCCCTTCTCAGAATGTTAGTCTCTCTGAGGATGTGTGGATGTTGGAATCTTTAGATTCCCTGGGTTGGACCCTTTAGCCCTGGAGCTACAAGAGGTGATTTCAATGTAAATTAATTTGCATTAGATTAAAAAATACAGTTTCTCAGTCAAATGACCTACATCTCAAGAGCTCAAAAGCCACGTGTGGCTCGTGGCTACCATATCAGATAGCATGGGCCTAGAATATTCCTAGAAAGTTCTGCTTTAGAACGGGTTTCAACACATTTTTTTCTCTACAGAATCAGATATTTTTGACTTTGTGGACCATACAGCCTCTGTTGTAGCCACTCACCTCTGCCGTCGCAGCACAAAAGCAGCCACGGACAATATGTAAACAGATGGTTGTGCCGCATCTCAATAAAACTTTATTTACCAAAACAGGCAGTGGGCCCCGAGTCCGGAGTCGGTCCACAGGCCAGACTTTGCTGATTCCTGCTTTAGCGGCTTTTTCAGAAAACTTAAGGATCTCAGAAAGTTAGAAAAACTTAGAACACTAGAAAGGGGCATGTAGGAGCTGTCAGGGGCTGGAAATATTTCTTATCTTGATTCAGGTGGTGGTTATACAGGGGAAACGTAATCTTTGTGCATTTTATTGTGCACAAATTGTCTCTCACTTTTAAAAATTCCTTAGAATGTTAGGCTGTCTTAGGAAGATAGCATGCCTTGGGGATACGAGGCAGGACTTGGAGCCAGAATCCCTGGGGATAGGTTTGTGGCGGGTATGGGGCTGGGCACGGAGGTCTCTGGTACCCCAAGTCTCACTTTGGCCAGAGCGACTCCCATCTTCTGTATTTGCATATTGGGTTTCTGAGTAAGAATGTGGCTGTGGAAGGTCCAGCTGCTTTTCAAGAGTTTGGTAACTTCTGCCTTTTGGTCTTGGAGTCAGAGTATTTTAGCTCAAAACAAGCAGCCGAGTAGAGGGCTAAAAGCACAGACTCTGGAGCCAGAAGAAAGGTTTGAATCCCAGCTCCAGCTGTGTGACTTTGGGGCAGTCACTTCCCCTCTCTGTGCCTCAATTTCCTCCTCTGTAAAATGGGTTTAATGATAGGACCCGAATTGCATGTTGCTACAAGAATAAAATGCATTCATGTTTGAACAGCACTTTGAACTGTGCTAAGCATCTCAAGTTTGCTAAAGGAAAAGGATGTTGGAGTCTGTCTAGGACCACCTCCTCGTTCCTCAAAGATTCCCTTAACAATCTTTACTCATGGAGATGCCAGGCCTTGAGAAAGGGGAGTCCTGGGCAAGTCGTAACAAACACTCCTCTCTCCTTACTCCCAGGTCCCACCCACTTCTCACCTTCCAGCTGCCCCACCACACAGGTCCCTGGAGCCAGTCCCGACAAAGATCAGCAGCTCAGCGGGACACTGAGCCCTCAGCAGGACGCTCAACCGGCCCTGCTCCAGGAGCTGCCAATGTCTGATGTCCCCTGGCTGAGCTGGAGAAAGGAGAGGTCATCCTGTCCCTGACCTGGACCTGGCTGCCTTCAGCATCCCTGCACCTGCCCTACTCCCTCTCCCAGGACTTGATCCTGCTCCCCGTTCCCTCACAGCTGGAGGAGGCCCCACTCCAGGGCACGCAGGTGGCCTGAGGCTCTGTTCCCGCAGACATTCACCTGCCCGTCCATCCTGGTGGCTTCTTGCCCCTGAGGATCCCTCACCCTCAGTCAGTCACTCACTGAACAACTATTTATAGAATACCTACTATGTGCCAATTTGGCTCCCCAAGGCCACAGGGAAGAAGAGAAACACAGTCTGCCCTCATGGAGTTCGCATCTAGTGGGGGAGACAAGAAATAAACAAGTAGAGATCATTTCACCTGGAGATCAGTTCAGAGAAGAAAATAATCTGGGCAGATTGGGAATGGATGTGGTCAGGGAAGGCTTCCTGGAGGAGGTGATAATGACACAGACACCCAATGGAGGGGAAGGAGCCAGACATGCAGATCTATGTGAGGAGCATGCCAGGCAGAAGGAAGAGCACATGAGAACAGTCAGGGCCCTCAGCACGCCTCTTTCCTGCCTGCTCAGCTGAAGCTCTGTTTTGATCTGCAAATGAGCTACTAGCTACCATTCATAGACAGAGCCTGGTGGTTACCCTCTGAAGGCTACAGCTGCAGGGATCTGGGTTCAAATCCTGCTTCAATCACCTCCTAGCTGAGTGATCTCAGACAAGGCCCCTCCCGGGCCAAGACACAGTTTCCTCAGTGGAAAATGGAGAGGCTCCTGCAGCTGCCAGGGGCTTATAGTGAGTGTCAGACTGAGGGTGGAGAAGGGCTTAGCACAGTGCCTGCCGCAGAGTGAGTGCTCAGTCAACATGAGCCAAGACAGAAAATTCGTCACCCCTGACACCAGGCAAGGCCTAATTATAGATGCCCAGAGGTCACTTTTCAGCCCCTTGTGAGTCAGGACCAGGGCCAAGGAAGCTTGGGCCACCCACCCAAGGGAGGTTCTCCCTCCGGTCACATGGTCTCTTCTCACAGGCTGGCCCACTCCCATTTGTTCCCAGCTCTGCAGGACCTGGACCACAAGAGGCAGCACCAGGCAGCTGACAGGGCAAGGGACAAGGAGCCCGACAGGAGGGGAGTGCCTCAGTTTCCCTGTCGGCTAAGTGGCGCCGTCAACGGAGCCTACCCCCCAGAACTAAATGAGGATTCAGGGGTCTAGCACCTAGGAGGGGCTCTGTCAACCTCCACAGCCCATAGCAACGCACACAGACATGAACGCCGTTGTCATTTGGATAAATTTTCCCTCGAGGCTTTCTTTTCTTTAATTCAGCAAATAGATGTCGAGCCTCTTGGTGTGTGTCTGGCTCCGGGTTAAGTGCTGGATGGACAAAAATGCCCACGACAGCCACCCAGGGGTTTGCAGAGCCGATGAAGAGGGTCCGCGAGGTTGCGGGGTCATGTTTAACCTGCTCAAAAAACAAACTAGAGGTTCCGGAATGAACAAGCTTTTTTCTTTGTTCATCTGCTGGTTTGTTTGTTCAGCCTCGTAGGAGCCAGGCCTTGTCCATCAAGCCTTGGTGTCTGAAACCTGCTGGGGGGTGGTGGAGGGTCCCCTTCCCCAGCCCCAAGTATGGGACCCTCTGCGTGACCCTGGCCTCCAAGATGACCGGATTCAACTCGAGATCTGAGTTCAAGTCCTGGGTCTTCCCCTGCCCCTCTGTGATACCTTGGGCAAGGCATGTAGCCATGCTGTGCCCCAGTTTTCTCATCTGTGGCATAGGTGATGGTACTAATAAAAATGCTCCTTTGGGGCTATTTAGGGGGTAGTTGTGCTCGGTGTCCTGCAGGCTCCAGTGGGAATCAATGGTCTCATTACTGTCTGTCTAGGGGATGATGGTGATTCCAGCTCCAACATCATCCCGGCTCAAGGAGGGGAGACATACCCCTACACAGCCCCCAGTTCCAGCCCACTGGATGACTTTGGGCAGGACTATCCCACTCTCAGGCCATTTCCAGGTCACCCTCTGGAAATGAGGGTGCAGGATTAAGTGGAGGTGACCACCAAGGAGTCTTGCTCTCTTTCCATATCATAGAGTTGTTGCTGGGAAGTGGCTGATCAGGCTGGGACTACATTTCCCAGCACCCCTGGCATATAGGTAGGGTCATGTGACTAGCTCTGGCCAATAGACGGCAAGAGGAAGTGGTGTGCATCACTTCAGGACTGATGTAGTTAACAAGTGAGTGTGTCTCCCCAACCTTTCTTCCCCATCTGCCAGCTGAATGGGGTGGACTCCAAGCCACATGTTGAAGATGGTAGAGCCACAAGATAGAAAGAGCCTGGATGCCTGAATCACTGCATGCTGAGGGCCACCCACAGCAGTGGGCTGTGACATTAGCAAGAAATCAACTTTTATTGTGTTAAACTACGGAGGCACCGATTTTATCCCTTAATGCAGCCAGCATTGCCTTAACTATTACGTATACATCACACGTATATTTTTTCAGCTGTATACGCATTGTCTGCTTTAATACTCAGCAAACTTTTAAACTTAATTTGTGCCAAGTCTGGAACAATCTGGGCTAAGTCCTTTGCACATATTTTCTTCTTTGTCTTAACCACAATTCTATAAGGTGGACTCACAGGATTATTATTATTCCCACTTTATAGATGAGGAAACTGAGACTCAAAAACATTCAGAAGCCTGCCAGGGTCATCAGCTAATAAATAGAAATATCTGGATTAGAACCCAAAGTTTACATTCTTGGTTGCTACACTCCTCGTCCCCCCCCCCCCGCAACCCCACCGCCAGAGAACCCAATAAAGTAGCTATTACAAGCCCTGATTTACAGGTGAGGACGCCAAGTCTCACAGGAGGTCCATAACTTGGCCATGGTCACAGAACTAGTAAGAAGCAGTGACTGGCTTAGAACCCAGAGTTGTCTGGCTGCCAACCTAGTGTGCTTGCCTTACCCACACTGCTGCCTCGGTTGCCCTCTCCAGCGGGCATTTAAGCCCTGACCCTATTTTCACTCACCAGCATTACCGTGCCATGGCTGAAGGCAAACTTGGCAACCACAGAGCCTGTTATGATGCTAAATAAATTTTTCTCTTGGCAGCCTTGGCACTTATTAAGCACCTGAGAGGCTGTTAGTGCCTCGTGCTGTCCAAAACATTCTTAATTACTGCCTAATGAAGATATCTTTCATTGTAGAAAAGGAAAATAAGACAGATGAGAAGGGGAAATGTTCGTGCACGCAACTTTCGGGTCCTTCATTGTGCATTTCCCCTAAGCCATCACATCCCCTGGATCTCGGTCAGGGAAGCAGGTAAAGAAAAGAAGATGGAGGGAAACTGTCACTGAAAGAGCCTTTGCTTTCCCCCAGCAATGCGACTTCCTGGACTTGATCTGGAGGTAAACTAGAATGGGTGAATGGTGAAGATGGACTTACATGGCTTCTGGTCACAGGAGTGTTGGTCATAACGAAAAACTGAAAACATCTGAAATGCCCACTGACAGGACATGGATTAAATAAACTCTGGTGCGTCCATGCAAGGGAGTCCTATGCAGCTATTAAAAAGAATGACCTGGAGGGCTTTGGGCTGATATGGGACGATCTGCAGAAAAAGCAAGATGCAGAACAATAAACTTCCTATGTTCCCACTTGGGTAAAAACAAAAGGACATTTGTTATCATTCCCAGCATCAAGGGCTTAATATACCACATGTATTGCTTCACTTAACCCTTTCAAGAATCCTATGATGGAGGAACTGTTACCATCCACAGATCGGGGGTGATGATATCGTGGCAAACCAGGCAGAATCAAATGCTAAACCTCCCCAGAGAGTACCAGACACACCCTCAGCCACAGCACGCAGGATTTCCACAGATACAGCCATGCCAAAGATGAGCTCACAATCCCAAATTATAAACCGTATGAGAAAGCAAACCACCACACAAACGCCTGGCAAGACACAGGAGGAACTGACGGTAGCTGTTGCCTTTGAAGAGCAGTAATGAACCATTAAAGTGGAGCCAGGCTGTGGCTTTTCACTTAATACACATCTAAGGCAGGTTGAGTCTCTTAAAGTAATGAGTTTATACTGCTTTCCTCCTTCCATTTTAAAATAAGAGATACCTGAGTTGAAAAGAAAAAAAAGGAAGGAATGCAGGAGAGTGATGGGGAAACAGGGAGGGAGAGCAGCTAGCTTTTTGTGCCCCCATCCCCCCTACAAGTCCGCTCCCCGACTCTACCCTTGCCAACTGTGGCTGTAACCTCTGGTTTTAGTGACGCTTCATAGGATAGGGCCGGGAACCTTCCTATTTGCCAATGATGTTTTCATACACAGTGATCAACCACTTTATCTAAAATCCATACTTGGGGTCCATGCCCCCAGATTGCCTCCAACAGAAGGGAAGCCCTTTTTAACTCCTCTGCTGGCATCCATCCATCACCAAGCTCCTTCTTTCTACCTCTGAAATATTCCTCAAGCCCCACCACCTTTCTCCTTCCCCAATCCCTCCTCTGTCCAGAAACCATCTCAGGCCTTGCTGAGAACACTGTTCTCCTAGCTCTTCGGCTGACCCCACTAGCCCACCCTCCAACCAGCAGCCCGAGTGATCTTCCCAAGATACAAATCAGATTACCCCCTGCTTGAATTGTTCCATCGGTTTCCCTCATGCTCAGAATAAACTACAAGTCCCTGGGTGACCTGGTCCCCACTGGCCAGTCCTATGTCATCACCTACTTTGCCCCTTCTACCCACCTCCACTCACCCTGCTCCGTTCACGCTGGCCTCGTGTCAGGTCTATGATGACATCAGCTCAGGCCACATGAACAGAGGCACGTTCACTGCCCAGTCACCTTTCCCTACAAGGAATCTCCTTTTCACCTTTTAGATTCAGCCTAAATGCCCTTGCCCTTGGAAGGCTTCCCTGCACCCACCTACAGGTGCTATGGATATCTGTGATAAATAGAATAAAACGGCCCCCAGAGATGTCTGTGTCCTAATCCCCAGAGACTGGGAATATGTGACCTTACCTGGCAATAGGTTTTTTTTTTTTAATTTAATTTATTTATTTTTGGCTGCATTGCATCTTCATTGCTGCACGCAGGCTTTCTCTAGTTGCAGCGAGCGGGGGCTACTCTTCATTGTAGTGCACGGGCTTCTCATTGCAGTGGCTTCTCTTGTTGCAGAGCACGGGCTCTAGGCACACAGGCTTCAGTAGTTGTGGCTCGCAGGCTCTAGAGCACATGCTCAGTAGTTGTGGCACACGGGCTTAGTTGCTCTGCGGCATGGGGGCTCTTCCGGGACCAGGGCTTGAACCCGTGTCCCCTGCATTGGCAGGTGGATTCTAAACCACTGCGCCACCAGGGAAGCCCTAGCAATAGGTTCTTTGCAGATGTGATTAAGATAAAGGTCTTGAGATGGGAAGATAATCTGGATTCACTGAGTGGTTCAGTGTCATCACGTGGGTTCTTATTAGAGGAAGACAGGAGGGTCAGAATCAAAAAAGGTGATGTGATGACAGATGGAGGATGGGGCCATGAGCCAAGGAATGCATGTAGCTTCTAAAGTAGAAAAGGCAAAGACATGGATTCTCTCCCTGGAGCTTCCAGCAGAAACCATCTCTACTGTTAAAAACAAGACACCAGACCCCAAATGAAATCTCTGATGCTAAGCCCCGTATCACCAAACCTAGATTAACGTAATTACAGTTTCAGCTCTACCAGAAATGGAATCTTAAACCAGTCAATCAGGAATCACCTGATCAGCACTAGTTAGGTTATCTGCCTGATAGACTCCATGCCCTAAAGGAAGGTAAGCTTGCAATAACCAACTTGCGTTTTTGTCCAGGACAACTTCTTTGTTCCTGCTCCTTCCTACCTGTAAACATCTTCTATTCACAGCTCTTCAAAGCTCCTCTCTACTGCTACACCAGAAGCTGCCCGATTCATGAATCACTGAATAAAGCCAGTAAGATATTTACAATTTTACTCAGTTGAATTTTGTTCCTTAACACTGCTGACATCTTGATTTTAGAACCTCTGACCTCCAGAACTATAAGGGGATAAATGAGTGTTACTTCAAGCCACTAAGTTCATGATAATTTGTTACAGCAGCAACAGGAAACAAATACAGTGCCCCCCTGTATTCCTCAGACCTGACCCTCTCCGTATTCTCCAGGAACGTCCAGCTGCCAGTCCCAGCATCACTTATCTGAGGGTTTTCCAGACCTGCAGAAGGCACAGCGGAAGTGCTGGGAAACTAACGTGTCTGGGAGCTGGTATATAAACACCGCAACTCCCTCTCCCTGAAGGGGGCACATCTCTGAGGGGCATGCTCTACACGCCCCCCCATGGGTCCTCCCATGCTGGAACTTCACTTGCCCAACTTCACTGGCTCAACTCACCCACCTTCTATGAGCTGTCTTCCCCTCCCTGTCTCACTGCCTCATTCCTCTTTATGTGCTCTCTAAAATCATCTCTCAAATAAATCACTTGCCCAAACCAAACCAAGTCCCTTCCTGACCCATTTTCTCTCTCATCACCCCCTCCTCTGCCCTCCCAGCGCCTAACACAACTGTAATCCCGTGTCTTCCGGCTGGGAATGTCAGCCCCATGGAGGCAAGGCTGTGCCCCTCTCCTTTACCATGTGTCACTGGAGCCTGGCACAGGGCCTGGTGTGCTGGGCACCCTGGATAAATGTTTGTCGAGTGGCTGAAAATAAATCAGCTTTTTAGATAAAGCGGAGCATCCTCCGGAAACCACAAGGCACTCACACTGCCAGCAGCCTCCTAACTAGTCCTTGGGGGCCGCTTTAATGGAGCCCAAGTTCCTGCTACAATTAGCGGCCTCCATTTGCATGCAAATAACGGAGATGCCAAAATACTCCAGGGAGTTTGTTCTCCTAACTGGATTAAATGTGCCCCCTGCAACTAGTACCTGCTAGTACAGACCAGGCTTCCTGACCTCTGTGGGTAGTACTAAGCCGCCCGGGCAGGGTCACCAGCTCCTGATGAGGGGCTCCCAGAAAGGTCTCTCCTCTCAGCCAAACTCCCTGGCCTGCCCCCCAGGGCTTTTCATGGCTTTGCACCTGCTGGGCTTGCTTGCCTCGACTTCCTTGTCCCAACTTCCCCTCCTCATTCCAGCTTCACCAGACCAGTCAGCAGTTCCCCTTTATCCTCTGCACCTTTGCACATACTGATCCCTCTGCCTGCAACATCATTCCTCTCTTTCTGACCCTGGAAAATTTATGCTCAATACTCAGCTAAAATGTCTCCTCCTCCAGGCAGTCCCTCTGTCCTGAGTCTGTCTCTGGTTCCAGCCTGTCATTCTGGGTCCACCTCTCTCATTGGCCTGGGAGGTTCTTGAGGGTGGGGACTGTGTCTGACACCCTCATGGTCGGCCGGCACCCAGTACCGGGAAGTCCTTTGGAGCCTCACACTTTAAAGTCCTGAGCCTCGGTTTCCTCAACTGGAGAATGGGATCATCACGCAAACCTCTCAGCACCGTGGGGAGAAGGAAATGAACGAGGCACGTGAAACCCCCCATGGAAGATGCACAGGTCAGGAGAAGCCACTGGCCACCCCTCCCCGCAGCCTGGGAGGCCGAGCAGGGCTAGACCCCACCTGGGGTAGGGGTGAAGGTGACACCTGTGTGCATCAGACTCCTGCTGGGAAAAAAGGCAGCAAGTACAAATGCAGACCATTCACTCCTCCAGGCCACCTTACTCTTCCGTCCTCCCCGTGATCCTGCCGAGCCGTCCCTGCCAGGTTAACACTCGCTGGCCTCATACCACACCGGGCAAGAGACCAAAAGGAGAACTTGTCCCCAACCCGGGGCCAGCTGTCCTCACAGACGTCACAAGGCTGGGCACAGGTGAAAACTGAGCCCAAGAGTCACTGAGGCTCCTGCCTCCTGCCTGAGGCCTGGCCAAGACCGAGACAGAAGCAGGCAGGGCACCACCAGTTCTTGAGGGCCTCCTGGAGCCACGAGCTTCCCAAACGCCGGCCCAGTGAGGTGTGTACCCTTAGCATCCCCACTCTACAGATGGGGAAACCAAGGCTGAGTGTCGAGTGATGTGCCTAAGCTTTCACTGATAGCAAGTGGGGGAGTCAGAATGTGAGCCCGTGTCTGTAGGACATCCCGACCCTCCATGCTTCCTAAACTTGGCGATTTCTGCTGGTGGTGTGTTCAGCCAGGGAACACCCTCCCCCACCCCCAAGTTCGCACTTTTGTTCTGTGTGTACAGCCAGGAGGCCTGGGAGGAATGGCAGATAAAGATGTGGGTTCTCACTCAAGGCCCCTGGGGAACGTCTGTCTCCACCAAGGTCCAAGGGCTCCTCCTCTCAGGACCCCAGCTGAGCTGCCCCTGTAGTTCACAAATGGAGGGGACTTGTACCAG
The DNA here is from genome assembly GCF_949987515.2 of Delphinus delphis. NCBI lineage: Eukaryota > Metazoa > Chordata > Mammalia > Artiodactyla > Delphinidae > Delphinus > Delphinus delphis. The sequence goes on from NC_082695.1 coordinate 20,862,493, forward strand.
AGGTTGAGCCCCAGTTGACCCAGCTGCTGCCTGGGGAGGGTCAGGATGAGGCCCAAATCTACCCTCCCACCCATGACCTGCATTTATTGAGTACCTACTGCGTTCGCCGCCCAGGGCGTGGCTTTCTGTCACTTCCTTGCATGTCCCTTTCATGATCCCACCTCCCAGACTTTGCACTCGCACATCCTCCCTCATCCTCTCAGCATCACATCCATTAGGACAGAACAGGGCAGAAGATGGACACAGTCCTTGCTCAATCATCACATAGAGGAGGCAGACAATACACAGGTAAGCGAACCAATCGCTAAATAAGTAAATGTTGGGTGAGGCATGGGAGAAATGACCTGGGCACCGTGTAGAGAGCACAGCCCATGGGGAAGTCAGGGAGGGCTGCCTGGAGGAGGAGGCTCCCAAGTTGAGAGCTCAGAAATGAGAAGGAGCTGCCATGCAAAGGTCTGGGGGAGGAGCATGGGTGAGAGGAATAGAGTGAAAGAAGGATTTGCCCAGCCCCTGCTCCATCAGTGTCAATCTTGGTGTCTGCCTGGCTCTCCACTATGTGACCATACCATCCTTCAGCTGCTGGTCTCATATTGCAAAGCCCTTCATAGTTTACAAGGTACGTTCCTACTCAGGAACTTTTTAGCTCCTCACATCTGCCCTGAGGAGCATAGATGAGGAAACTGATGCTCAGAGAGGAAAATGTCAGCCAAGGTCACACAGCCAGGTGTCCCCCTCCTGGTCCAAGCCCCTACCCCTCTCCACCTGCCTCTCCACCTTCTCCAGAGGGCAGTGGCTGGAGGACCCTTGCCCACACCCCTCCCAAGCCCACCAGCCTCCCGGGAGAGGAGGCGGTTCTGCACCAGCCCATATATAACCCACTCCACGCGCCTTCTCTGCATTAATAAATGGGGAACCAAAGGGTTATAAATCCTGGGGCTGCCAATGTCCCTGGGACCAGCTCTTTCTCTGGCCACGCACTAGTACTTTTTACAACCCATTAATTAGTCCCTCTAATAAAGTTTGACAAAATGATAACTTGCCCATAAAAAGTGTTGTAATAAATACATTTTCCCTAACTTTCAGCCATTCGAGCATGGCCACGTCATAAACCCTCTGCCATGGTTCACTGCCTTATTGTCTCTCTATATTTCTCCATCACCATGGAAGTTCAGCACCTGGGGCCTCATGGACCCCGGATAAGCCTGGGCCTGACTACAGGTCCCTGGCATCTCCAGGGAGACAGTCATGGGCAGCCCCTCCCCTGCTCCCAGAGCTGCAGTAGCTCCCACCGCCCAGGACAACGGTCCCCAAACTCCAGTCCCGCCTTCCTGAGTCCTGCTTCATCCACGGGGCACCTGAAGGAACAGTGTCTGGACATTATTTTTTCTTCAAATTGATTCCCTTACATAAATCTATTTTGCAAGAAAACTTTATATCATCATTAGAGGAAACTGGAAAAGCAGAATAACAGACCGTGAAGAGGAAATAAAGATAAATCCAATGAAACAAAAGGATGTCGCTAAGTCCCAGGCAACTAGTACTGCTTTTTGCTTCACACGCTGAGCCGGGGACCTGCCTGCTCTCTCTCTGAGGTAAGTGGGGGTCAGCCAGAGCTAGAGAGGCGCCTCCACACATGGGCATCTCGTGGAGACGTTCTCCTCAGTGTAGACAGAGGGTCTGAAAGAGGATTTCAGGCACAACCACCTTCTCCCTCGGAAAATATCTGTGGTTGAACCCGGTGTGCCACCCAAGAGGAGTTTCACAGCTCGGGTGGCACCCAGGTGGGCCTGGGGGTGGGAGGGGCTGGAGACCCGTCTGGAATCCCCAGGTGCATCGCCAGCCCACCGTGTTTCAGATCAGTAACATGAGACACATTTTACAGAAAGTGGAGAGAAGAGCCATCATTCATATGACAGAGTAAGAACCCCAAGGTGTGGCTTGTGGGGTGCAGTCTGGAAGAGTATCAACGTTCACTCTCAATCCCCCGAAATCATTTGTCCCTTCCCTCCTCCCCGTGGAGGAGAATTTAGGACTACTCCTAAGCTTGCCATCAGATGAGCACTGACCGCTGACCTGCCTGGGGTCCCCAGATTCCAGGCCCAGGATCTCTTAGACCTCCCACACCCCCCCCCACCATCCTGGCAGCAGGACCGGGTCACCATCCGCCTCCGGGCACCCAGCAATTCTCGCTCCTATCACCTAAGGTGAGGATTTGGACGTAGGGTTGCTATTCTGCATCTGTTCTAGCACCCGACCCTGCACGGAGGAGGGGCCCAGTCAGTGTTGCCTGAATGAGTGACTGAGGGACAATTGGGACGTCTGGTGATGGGTCATCCCCATTTCACAGATGAGCAAAGCAAGGCCCAAGAGTAGGAACGATGGGCCCAGGACCCCAGTGAGTCTGGAGCAGAGCAGACACTGAAGCTGCCCCTGCCCCTGCCCGGTGCTGCTTCTCCTGTGGCCACAAAAACCACCAGGACATTTTGGCTCCAATCACTGTCCACATCTTGGGACCCAGCCCCCTTGAGCCCACCTGGACAGGCAGGGGCTTCCTACTTCCGTGCTAACCTCAGAAATTTGCAAATCCACCAAACCAGCACTCCTCATTGTTAAACGACACTTGCTGACACAGAGAGCCCAGCCTCAGCCCAGGCCCTCACCCATCACAACAATGGCCTTGAGTTCTGTGAGCCACGTTGATGGCGGGTGCCCTGCCCATGCTTGGTCCAGTGCCCCAGGCGGGAACTGCCCATTTGTCACTGCTGAGCCTCTCAATAATCCTTCCCAGATGGGGTGACTCTGCCCATTTAACAGGTAGACAAACTAAGGCTCCAAGAGGTGAAGGCACAGCCCCAGCCCCAAACACATTGGTCCTCACCCCTAAAGGATAATCATCAGGGTTGGCCCTGTTCCGATAGTGTTGCACAAGAAGCATGACTTGTCTGCCACCCAATGCCTAAAATCCCACCATTAGTCTCACCCATTTGGTATAAAGCAACGTATTGCCTGAAAGCCTCCTTGGCATAGCAGCAAGGGAGTCTAGTACAGTAGAAAGAGCCTTGGATTAGGAATTAAAAGAACCAGGTTCTAGTGGCAGTTTTTCTATCAACTCTGATCTCAGCTGAGTCTATCCCACCACCTATCCTGGCCTCAGTATTCCAGGAGTAGAAACAGGGGAGGGGGTTGGACGAGAGCGTGGTTTCCCATGGTGTGCCCTGAGAGATGATTTTAGGGAGACATGTGGACCCAGCATTAAGAATTACCTAATGAAAACACTGTCTCCTTTCTGATCACTTCCCGGATTTCTAACAAGAAGAAAGTTTCAGTTTGGTGCTAATGTGTCTTTAACACCTCCCCTTTGGCTATCTCTCTTTTTAACAAAAACTCAGCAGGGCTGAGAGCCCTCTGCAGACTGCAACGCCTGGCTGGATTCTCAGAGAATTCGCTCTGCTCTGTTTTCATTGTATTTTGGTTTAAGGGTGCCCTCTATTTAGGGCAAGTGAAACGCACTTCCCGTTTACTACAGCAGTATAAAATGTCTTTTGTAAATACACTCCTTTGAGTTGAAAGAATGAATTGACGTAAAGAAAAGCATTGAATAAATGGGAGCATTGGTGGATGTGAAATCGGGGAAACTAGCAAAGTGGCAGATGAGTGTGGATGTGGGGGAGACCCCGGTCCAGGGGCTCTGTTTGGGGCACATGGGGGCGGCCGCTACCTGGCCAGCTAGTCATGAGCAAGCCCTCGCGTGACAGCTTACAGAAGCCCAAGCGTGGCTGTGGTTGATGCCACCCATGCCTAGTGACCCCACTTTATAGGCCCTCGTCCACAGCCACGTCCTGTAAGCACCCAGCTGTCAATCACAGGCTGTGATGGGCATCTTGCCGCCATCATTGAACTGTGCCTTACTCCTAGCCTGGGAGTTGGGGAGCACATGAACCCCACCTGCCAGAGGAGGAAACTGAGGCTCAGAGAGGCTGAAGGACTGGCCCAAAGTCACTGCCATGTATTAGTGTCCTGTGGCTGCTCTAACAAGTGACCACACACTTGGTGGCTGGACACAGCAGACCTCAATCCCTGCACACTTCTGGAAGCCGGAAGTCTGAAATCGAGGTATCAGCAGGCCCACAGGCTCTAGGGAGAAACTGTTTCTTGCCTCGTCCCGTTTCTGGTGGCTCCAGGGCTCCTTGGCTTGTGGCTGCATCACCCCAATCTCTGCTTCCGTCTTCCTGCGCCTCCTCCTCTGTGCTATTTCTTCTTCTTCTGAGGACACTTGTCATTGGATTTAGGGCCCACCTGAATCCAAGTTGATCACATCTGGAAATGCTTAACATAATTACGTCTACGAAGACTCTTTTTCTAAATAGTGCCATTCATTGGTTCCAAGGGCATCTTCTGGGGGGACTGCCATTCGATCCACTATAAGTGGGATCAGGATTGAGGCCTAGAATGAAGCCTCCTGGTTCCCTCCACTACACACACACACACACACACACACACACACACACACACACCCCAGAGCCTCCCTCCCCTGCCCATGCCATCACGGGCTGCCTGTCCCTCCACCCTCATGCCCAGGGACAGGGGGCTCCGGGAGCAGCGGGGCCCAGCTCTCAGGTCAGCCTGGCCCTGCACAGGCCCATGTTCCTGTTTAATTAGGACAGAAGACTGAACTCTGCTCAATGATACCAGCGTCAACCCACCCACCTGCCTGGGGACCCACCTCTTTGAGGAAATTTGTGGCCATAATTTGGTGGGAAAATTCTGGCTACCAGCACCTGAGCTCTGACAATCACCCAGGCACATTAAACCCACCCGCTGATGCCCCTTGATGCCAGAGCCACCCTTACAGAGCCTGTAAAACAGGGGGTGGCAGAGAATGGGGGCCCTCGGGGGAGCCACTGAGCCCCCAGGACTGCAGCAGCCTCTGGAGCTGGGGACAGAGGCCTGGGTTTCCTCCCAGTGCTGCCTAGCTGGGTGAGCTGTGGTGGGCCCTGTGCCCATCCTGGGTGCCAGTGGCCTGGCGGCACCACGTGGTGGGGGGGCGTTGCATGGAGAAGCAGCGGCAGCGTCTCGGAGATGGTTAGAGATGTAGGAACTCAGGACCCCACCCTGACGGCAGGCCCGTGTGAGCACAGTCATGTTGGAGAAGCACCAGGAGAAAGCACAGGTCAGAGCACAACCCACACAAGCGCAAAGCGCCCAAGAATCCAGACACCCCCACGGCCCCCCCCCCGGCCCCCACCCAGCTCATAGCCCCGGCCACACGCGTGTGGCCTCCCCTGCACACAGAGACACAGAACACTCTGCTCCCCACCTGGTGCACACACGCCCACCCATGTGCACTCCAGGCTGCCCACGCACAACACACACACACACACACACACATGCACCTGTGCACAACCCGTGCCCCACGCCCAAACGTCTCCCTGATGGTGGAATTTCAGGCAACCGAGGAAGACGGTCTGAAGCTTCATTCACGTGCATTTGTTCCTTCAGCAAATGTGTACTAGCCAATGACCAGATGCCAGGCACACACCGGGTGCCCTGTGCGGAACTGAATGTGGAGATGAGGAAGGAGTCCCTGGCCTCACTCATGGTCCCTATGTGTCTGATTGATGCAATATCAGGTGGACATGCATAGTGATGGGGGGAGGGGAAAGGGAGGGGGAAGGAAGAGAAGAGGAGGGGAGGGGAGAAGGAGGGGAGGGGGAGGGGGTAATCAACCCCGCCTGTGGGGAGAACGTGGACCAGAGAGACTTTCCAGAAAAAGACACCAGAGCCGGATCTCAATGAATAAGTAGGAATGTCCTTGGCAGACAAAGTGAGGAAGAGCATTCCTGGCAGAGGGAACAGCAGGAGCGAAGGCCTGGAGGCATAAGTAGATGGCTCATTGCAGGCAAAGGTGCGGGGTGTGTGCCATGCCCTGATGGGAGTCAGCCTCCCAAATAAGACTCGAGCCCTCCCATCCTCTCCACCCTCTGCCACGTCACCCCCGCCTCTCCCTTGGACCCCAGCAGCAGCCCCTCCTGAGCTCTTTGCTGGACTCCAGTCTTACTCCCTCCAGACCCACTCACCTCCGTCGCAGAGGCAGGGAAATTCCTAATATGCAGATCTGATCATATCACCCTCTGCATAAGCTCTGCCTTTGTTGCCCAGTGCCCTCAGACTAAAGACCAAACTTTCCAGACCCCTCAAGTTCTGGCCTGGTCTTATATTCAGTTGCATCTGCCATGCTGTTTCCACCTTCCACAGAGCACACCTTGTATGTGCTGTTCCTTCTGCTTGAGAAGCCCTCTCCCAACCCCTTTCTAGAGTTGTCAAACTCCTACTCATCCTGCAAAACCCATGCTGGCAAAGGTCTCCTCATCCACAACACCTTCCCTGACCTTTCAACCTAAGAAATGCTTGGGAAAGGAGAAGTAATTAAGCCTTGGGGTCAGATCTTTAGTTGTTTCTCAGCAATTCAGACTCCAGGACAAGACAGGGACAGGAACGGGCACGAGAGCTAAGGTTCAAATACATGCACTAGGTGACTCCAAAACTTCTTGCAGTTTTTCTTTCTTCTTTATTTTTAAATTAGAGATTCATGTCTTAGAGGTTAAGAAGCTCAAAACATTTTCGGTGATAACCTTTCTCAGTGCCATTAAGACTGCCACACTGATTTGACTTTTTATTTCCTCAGACCTGAGCTTTTAAAAAGCTTAGGATAAATGAAATCCTATTTCACGAAGAAGATAAATATACAAAAGCCACTGCCCTGTGGCACTGACTAGATTGAGGACAGAGGTAAATAATACATAAATAATAATAGGTAAATAACAGCAATAATGATAACACAGGCTACAGTCTCCTTGAAGGGGTGTTGTGGACAAGATCTCTGACCACAAGAGAGGTTACTCAGATCCTCATAAAACAACCTCAGACCACTGAGGCAGGAGGCCACAAGCTGAACTGGGATGTGGGGAGATTCCAGAGGCTGATGGAGGGGGCGGTGGCAATCTAGGAGGACTTCTTGGAGGAGGGAATCCTCTCCTCCCCTACCTCAGTGACCTCCACTCCCTCCTATGACAACAGATAGGCCTTCTGTCTGCCCAGATGGGGCCTGGGCCTGGGTTTGCTGTCTCCTGACCCACGTAAATCGCCCTCTGCAGCTAGTTCCAGTCTCTTGCGCTTGATCGAGGCAGATGCACTCAGAAGTGAAGTCCCAAATTAGGTTGTTTGGAATTCCTAACCAGTGCGATTAACAGATCCCAAACACTGTTAATTATGTTTCCCATGGCCAGTGTACACAGAGGCTGATTGATCCGCCCAACACTGCCAATTATGGAGGTATCAAGACTCCTGGGGGGGGCTCCGAGCAAGGCTTCAAGCAGACCCACCAGCATGCCTTTGGGGTGTGGCAACAGCAGGGTCAAGCTGGCCAGAGCTGGACACTCAGACCCAGAGAGCAGGAGGCCGTGAGACCATGTCACTTGAGAAGGAGCAAATGTCCTGATTTCTGTGTGATCTACTGTGTGTGAGCATTAGAGTGTGCATGTGAGATGTGTGTGTGCAGGATACGTGACTGCAGGTTCACGCATGCAAGTGTGTGCAGGGGCGTGACTGGAGGGATATTTGAGGGCGTGAGTGTATGTGTTTGTGTCTGAGGACTAGATGTCACTGTGAGTGTGGGTGCTTGTAGGTGTGCGGACCAGGCTGAGCGTGGGAATGTGTGTGATATGTGTGCGTGTGAGTGTGGGGCCCAACCAGGAGCTCACAGACTACTGGGAGAGATAATGTTCGTGGAGTGTTTCAAAAGAGAGATGTATGGAGGGATGAGAGTGTGTATCCACTTTTTTAACTCTTCCTACTTAAAGAAAGTTCTTCCCACTTTCTTTATCTCCATAGCCCAGAGGCAAAGAACAAACTTCCCCCTGGAGAAACGAGCGCAGAAAAGGGGGTGTTTTTTAAATCAACTTATTGGACGAATGAATGGGCCTTGGACATCCAATCCATGGATATCACTCAGGCACAAAACTGCCAATCCCATGCCCGTGGCAGACATCACTAATCAATCCCAGCATGCTTTGCCATGGAGCATTGATTTGGTTTCTATATTCTCAAGTCAACACCCCAGGTAGCCACCTCCAATCAATATCGACACAGAAGAAGAAATGAGATTTAGTTGAACCTATCTATCTTGCAGATGAGGAAATAGAAACAAAAGAAAGTCCCGTGAGAAGTCCATATGGACCAGCTGGTGCCCTTTGGCTGCCTGATTCACCCAGCCTCTCCAGAAGCTCCAGAGAAGCCCTTGTCTGGCTGGACAGGCAGGGATGCCAGAGAGGAGCACAGCTGGGCAGCTGGCGTGGGCTCCTTGCAGCACTGCCCTGCACGTCCACGCTGTGATCGCCGCTCTGGCGACGTCCCTTCTGTTTTCTGTTGCCTGCTCCCCACAGCTGCTCTTTTGAAAGCCCTGCATGGGAAGCTGTTGATGTGTCTCTCTGTTCCCTTTTCAAACCATTGTCCCCTCATTGGCTCCAGCCGTGTTCTTCTCTTGGCCGCTTAATTAACAGTATTATTAATGCCAAGAGGAAAGAGTCACCCAACTCCTTTCTCATAGCAACTCATGCCTGTGAGTACGAGCTGCAGGCAGACAGGAAACAGGGGCTGATGCCAAGAGATGCTCCCCTCCCTGCCTCTGGGGCCCTTCACTTGCCAATGCCCAGCTGGACCACTTGGCCCCACCTCCCAGGGGCAGCCATCGAGGGTCAGGGAGGAGATGGTTTGCAGCAAATCTGTCTAGAGGTGCCCATGCCTGGTTGATAAACCCTGCTCTGAGCAACGGGAGCAAGTTAAATCTTTGGGGAGAGGGGTTAGGGCCCCATCTCTGGGATGGGCTCAGAACCCAACAGTCATGCCTTCTACTTGTAGAGAAGAAGCAGAAGTAGATGGAAAACATGCACAGTCGCTGTGTGACCTTGGGCCAGTCCACCACTGTCTCTGTGCTCAATTTCTCCTGGGTAAAAAGTGTTTCCCACGCACGTGGTCCTGGGTTAAGCCCCCTATGTGCATTATTATGTCACCTATTCCCGTTCCAGTAATCTACTGCTACATAACAGATCACCCCAAAACTCAGTGCCTTAAAGCAATAACAATCATTTTGTTTGCTCATGAACCTGTAATTTGTGCAGGGCTCAACAGGTATAGTTCACCTCTGCTCCACACAGCATCAGCTGAGACAACTCAACTATGGGGCGGAGGATCAACTTCCAAAAGGGTTCACTCACATGGCTGGCAGGTTGGTTCTAGCTGTTGGCTGGAAGTTCAGCTGGGAGGTCTCCATTCCTCTCTCCAGGCTGCTTGGGCTTCCTCACAACATGGTGGATGGGTTCTAAGGATAAACATCCCAAAAAAAACAGGCACAAGTATCGATAAATGACATTTTGCTGGCCTAGCCTTGGAAATCATACCATCACTTCCACTGTACTCTATTGGCTGAGGCAATCACAAATGCCCATCCAGGTCAGGGGCAGGGGACTTAGACTCCACCTCTTGCTGAGGGATTGGTGAGGTTCTCCAAGGGCATGAGAGATGGGAAATAATGTTGGGATCATCTCTGGAAAATATGGTCTGTCACGTCCTTCAAAACAGTTGTGAGGTAGGTAGGATTCTTATTCCCATTTTACAGATGAGGAAAAATGAGGTTCAGAGAAGTTAAGTAATTTGCCCAAAGTCACACAGCTAAGTGAGCTAGCAGAGATTTGAACATATGCAGCCTGACTTGAAAACTTAGGTTTTCAATCATTTTATTTTTCTCTTTAGCTGCAAAATGTTTCTTTCTAATAAAATCTTCTGGGGAAAGATCTGTGAAAGCGGGAGGAGGGAGGCAGTGAGGGGAGAGCTGTGATCACATTTGGTCTTTAGGAGGAGTCCTCTGGCCATGGTATGGGTGATGGATTTGGGGAGAGAGCGTGGCTGGACTGGAGGGGGTTTGGTCATCCTGGGGCTGAAAAGAACAGCACCATCAGCCCTTGGTGCTCAGTGGAGGCCAGGACTCCGGTTAGAGGATGGAGTGGAGGGTCCCTTGTCCTTAGGAAACTCCAACAAGACAGCCCCATGGATAGAAGAGATGTGAGGAAGAGCAGATGACTCATCAGAGCCCCACTCCAGGCTGCCAGCCGGGCTGCTCTGACGTCAGCCTGAGGCCTCTGTCCGCCTGATCATCACTTCCCAGGATGCCTGGGGTGCTCCTTACATGGTGGCTTTGACGTGAACATGTTTTAACTATAAAAAGAGGGGTTTAAAAATAGCCACCTTGTCACGAGGTGTAGGGAAGAGAGACACCCCCTCCCCACCCACAGGAGTGAGGTGGAAAGTCACCATCACGTGGCAGAGCTGTGCCCGTCACTGCCGCCCCCTCCTCACCACCCAGAGCTGCATCGAGGCAACTTTGCGGAGATTTACTGAAGCCCTGAGCTCGGGAATCTTCCTGCTGCTTTAGGCAAGTCATCCTGGGGATCAGTGATATGACGCCTGCCAGCTTCTTTCTCTCTCCTCTCAGGACTCAGCGAGGCTGAAAAGAAATGCCTGCAGTCATCAAGGGGCCAGCTGGTATCCAGGGGAGCCTGGGGGGTTGGGGGTGGCACTCATAGCCTGGCTCTGAACACCAGCGCACCTGGGTTCAAGTCCTCTCCCTCTCCCTTCCTTGCTAGGTGATCTTGCACAAGTGATTTGACCTCTCGGGGCCTTGGTTTTCACATCTGTAAAATGGGTCCCATAACACAAGGAGACCAGAGAGGCATTGGCAGAGAGGGGAAGGGGATGTGGGGGCATCTAGAAGGTTGGAACTGGAATTCCCCACATCCATCACGCAGGTCCAACGAGACCCTACTTCCCATCAAGATACTCGGCAAAGAGCATGACCCATGGGGACAGCCTGAGCGCCTTCATGCTGCTTGATTAACGTTCCATTTAGTGAAATAAACAATACAATTACTCAACTCCTGCAAACTCCACTCTGAGTGGGGTGGACAGTCAGGACAGGCCTTCTGAGTCAAACGTGCTATTAATTAAGGCACTTAAGCGCAGCTCTAGAAACCTGTGTCATACCTTCTCAGCTGTTGAAAGGGTGGGTGTATGACGGGGGATGAAGACGGTATCTCGTGATCCTTCATTATGGCGCCCACAAAGAAGGCACAGCCAGAGCTGGCCTAAGAAAGATATTCTCCCCTTCTCCCCCACTGTTACTTCTTGTTCTCTTGGTCCCAATAAATCCATGTGACAAAAGAATGACAACCTCAGTGGCATCCAGTGCTTGGCTGGGTTTCCCCTCTGGTCTGGAGCTCAGCTGGCTGTTGGCTGATCTAGTCTGGCCTCGGTGACTCAGTTCTGTTCCACGTGACTTTCACGCTCCAGAAGGCTAGCCCAGGCTTATTCTCATGGCAGCTGGGCAGGGGTCTGAGAAAGAGTAAAACCGACAAATCCTCTTTAAACCCAGCTTGGAACTGGCATAGGCCCATTTTTAACACATTCTGTTGGCTAACACAAGTCACACGGCCAAACCCAGATTCAAGGGATGGGAAGAGACTCCGCCTCTTGATGGAAGAAGATGCAAAGCCACATCAGAAAGAGGCATTGATAGAGGAAGGGGCCTGGATAAAGAACTGAGGTCTTTTTCAATCAATCTAACAGCACCACCCACCCCGGTATAGAATTTACGTGCACCATCTTGGAATAGCATAGGCATCCCGAGTCTGCCATTTTCACACCATGTGACATTTGGTAAGTTGCCAGCCTCGCTAAGCCTCTTTTCCTCATCTGCAAAATGGGGATAAAAATGGGATCTACCTCATGAGGTCATCATGAGAACTAAAAGACGTTGTATTTGAAGTGACGGCCACACAGTATGTGCTCAGTAAGTCTCTGCTCACCATCATCAACACCACCCTCACAGACCAGTAATAAGAGGGTTGAAAACTTGACCTGAGTTTGAATGCTGGCTCTGCCACTTGCCAGCTGTGTAAACTTGGGTGAGTCCCTTAACCCCTGTGCATCTCTATTTCCTTATCTGTAAAGTGGAGTTGTTAATAAATACTACCTCCAAGGGCAGGGTATAATGCAATAAAATATTCCAGCTAGAGGCTTAGTTCAGTGGCTGATACAGCACTGAGTTCTTGGGAAACAGGAGTGATTATGATCATTAATATCTGTAAATAGGAATGTTAATACTTATCTCAGAGAGCGGCTCTGAGGAACGATGAGGGTAATGAACCATGGAGACACCTTGGAAGCCAGGAAAAGCTTGCATTTATCAACACTGTTTTAGTTTTATGGGACAGAAACACAAGTCCAATTAGCTTAAGCAAAGCAAAAGATGTTCTTGGCTCTTGTCACCAAAAATTCTGTGAGGACAGGTGTGAGGCAGACCTCCAGGATGCCAACCTCACCTGGACATTTCCTTTGTCTTCATCTGCTTCTCTCCTTACTGGTCACCTTCTTTCTTTCAGACCAAACTCTCCACAGAGCAGGGAACAGCTCCCTCTATGGAGGAAAAGGAGTTACCTTCACCCAGCCCAAGAGCAGAAATCCCAGGGAAGGCTCTGATTGGCCCAGTGTAGGCCACATGCCCATCTTTAGCCCAGTCACTGCAGTCAGAGGGTGGGATATTATGATTGGCAGCCCCCATCAAAAGCACGTGTTAAGAAGAGGAGGAACAGATGCCTGGAAGGAAAAGGAAGTTGGATAAAACCAGAATACTTGCTTTGGCTGTGCTTGATACTCCCCAGTTCTGCCTGCCCCATTTCACAGAGAGAGTCCCTTAAGTTTAAACAAGGTCAAGGGACACAGGTCACACACTGGAAAAAAAAACCCTCACTCCCGACACAATGTGATACTGTGTTTCCAAGAGGGAAGAGTCTCTCGTGTCTGAGCAGCCCTGCTCAGCACCTCACCCAGCCTGGCTGAATTCCCCTGCATCTTGGTCCCTGTCCACGTGTCCCTGGCACATTCACAGGATGAGCCGTGGCATTTGGTTCCTCATGTCTGGACCGGTTGCCACAGCCCAGTGCTGCCGGCCATTCTGCTGAGTCTTGGAGTTGTCAAACATCTCAGAAGCGATTGCCCACATATTTTAGGTCCAGCCAAGGCCGCCTGCCTTTGTCCAGCATCATTTGCTGTATATTCCAAGAGAAATTGGATCCACATGGACCAAATTCCTCTACACTCATCTCACATGGGCAAGGTTTTGGCACAAAAGAACTAAGGACTATGGAAAGGCTTCTTCTCCTTCCCTGGGGACCAGAGAACAGGCTCCAAAGCCAAGAGGATGACAAGCTCCCAGCCAAAGGTGCAGTCAATGCCTTCAAAGTCTAAACTCATATGGTCAGAGAAGGACAAAGGCCACAGATGAGGGAAACCTGTTATCTCGGTGCCCTGGGCTGGGGGAAGGCTAGGGCACAGCCTCTCCGACCTACTGCCTGGAAGCAGGAGGCATGGAGTCCAGAGCTCAGTGCTCAGTTGTTAGGCCAGCCTGGCACCCCACCCCAACTCTGCCATTCTTTAGCTAGCTGGCCATGGGCAAGCCTCAGTTTCCTCATCTGAAAAATGGGGATAAAAGTGATGTCAATCCCATACAATAGTGGTTTAATAATATCAATGAAGTGAGGAATATAAAAGTCAATGTCAGCTGATAGTAGTGTTTATGCTATTACCCCCACAATCACCACCACCATAGCCAACACCATCATTACCACCATCAACATCATTACCATAATCACCATCATCACCATCATTACGATCATCACCATCATAATCGTCATAATCACCGGCACCACCAGCACCAGCACCACCACATTATCATCACCGTCTCATCACGACCATTATTGTCACCATATCATTACCATCATCAACACTATCTTCATCACCATTACCATTAGGCAAAGCCTACTTGTCAGACCAGCTCTGCTATCTTCTTCCCCAAAGCCACCATCCTCCTCCAAGTCAATATCATTGTTAGACTGCCTACCTACCTCCAGTCTCACTCTGCCCAAAACCCCTGCTTCTGCTCAAAGCCCTTCCCCAACTCCCATCAGACAGAACAAATCCCAAGCCCTTTTGTATATGGTACTGGGGCCCTTCCCCCTCGAGACCCTTCCCACTTTTGTCACCCACACCCTACAGTCCTAGTCACATCAAATAGTAACCCCTCTCTCCCAAATACGCCACACACCCCCAGGCGGCCAGGTCTATACCCCAGGTGTTCCCTCCACTCAGAATGCTTCTCCCTGTTCCCTGGCAAACTCCCAGTGACCTTTCTGGGATCAGCTCAGATGGTTCCTTCTTAACCAAACTGTCACTAAATTCTAGCCAGACAGCACTGCCTGCAGAAGGCTCTGGGCTTCTTTGTTAAAAAGGGAGATGAGTAAGAGGTGGAGAGAGATGTTAAAGACACATTCGCACCCGCAGGAGTCCTTCCCTGATGTCATGGAACTGGGAAGAAATAGCCGTCTCACTAGGGAATTCAAAATACTTCATCACATGTCCCACTGAGGGGACTGCACCCCACCCTTCAAGACACAGTGGCAGCTGTGACGTGCCCCACAGATGCTTCATGCAGGACTCTATCTCCCCAACATCCTCTGAGCAGAGCCAGTCCCACACTTTTAGAAGTTTCGCCTTATTTACGGCTGAAGTTACATCATTTACCCTTCTCCGAAGCAGACATTCCTAGTTTAAATCCCGACTCCGCCTTTTCCCGTCTATTTGAAGGACCTAGTCTCCTCAACTATACAGGGGTTGGTTGTAGCAAAGGACCTCAGGGAACCCTTCCTGTCCTGAACAGGGAGATGCAGGGTGTGAAGCTGGCAGACCTACCTGGCAGAGTTGCCCACCCTTAACATGAGAATAGGAGTTTCCCTGCCAGTTTGCTGGACGCGGCACGCTTTGACCTGTGTGGACAGCGGCCTCCACCCTGTGCCCAGCTCTCGTGGAGACTGAACAGTACTTTTTGAACAAGGAGCCTGGCACGGGGGAGCCTCCACAAACGCTAGCTGTGCATGACTCATGGCTCTTATCCCCTCTGCTCCAAGAGTGCAGCTGCCTTGGGCAGGAGAAGGGATTGGAGAGGGAGCCCAGTAAGGCTAGACGCCCAGAGGGGCCACACCCGATGCCCACTAGCTCCCCTGATGCTCCTTTAAAGCTGTGGCCTTCGTGACAGAGCATTTGGCTGGAGCCGTAAAAACTAAATGATTTCAGAGAAAATGCAAATGACACAGGAAAATGAGCTGCAGATGGTGCCTGCCTCCCAAAAGAGTGCCTCCCTGGCACTCTCTCGGGTCCTACATCAGCACCCCTCATGCCCCCCCCATCCAGCTGACCCACTGTGCCCCTCAGGAGGTGCCCCGAGGGGGCAGCCAAGTGGGGAGGGCCCAGCTGCCTTCCTGAGCAGAAGAGAGGAGGGAGGGGGCAGAGCTGCCTGTCACCTACCTGCTGACCACCTCCTAGTGTCAGGCCCTGCTCTGGAGACACCAGGAGGATTTAATCTGATCTCTCTGCTCCAGGAGGGAAGCAGAGACCCCAAAACCTCAGTGCCTCAGGGGACGACTCTATGTGAGGCTTGCCCATCTCATGGGCTCATCTCCAACCACCCTTTCTTCTCTCCTTCCAGTCTAACTGCCCTGGCCTCCTTGCTGTTCTCGCACACATCAAGCACTTCCTGCCTCAGGGCCTTTGCACCTGCCAGTTACTAGGCCTGAAAGGCACTTTCAAATCTCACCCCTTCAAAAGAACTTCTCTGATCACCTAGAGTAATCCCAACCTATCATTCTTTATTAAAGTGCACAGTTCATGTCCTTCATACCTGTTTTCACAACTAGTAACAATGTATTGGTTTGTGCTTACTTCCTACTTACTTGGCAGAACCAGGTAAGTTTATTCATCAATGTTTCCCTAGGACCCGGCACCATGCCTGGAACATAGAGGAACTCAAATATTTGCAGGAGGGAGAAGTGGAATGGTCCCTGCTTGGGGGCTTAAAGACACAAAGAAAAGGCCCTTTGAGCAGGGTTCTGAAGAATGAGTAGGAGTTCAATGGGTGGAGGGAAAAGAGGTAAGGAGGCAAAAAGGGCAGGGAGATGGGAGCATGCAGGCCTGTGACAGTGTGGCCTGGTGGTTCCAGGCCCACAGGGGAGCACCAAGTGACCTGGGCTTAAACCCAGTTCCCCCATTCACAATGACTTTGTGGGAGTCACTTCAGCTCTCTGAGCTCAGACTTCTCATCTTTAAGATGATGGGGTTCAGAGGATCTGGGGAGAAGACACACAGGCTTGGCCCAGCGCTTAACACACTGTCAGCTGGATAAGCAAAGTCACTGGTATTTTCGTGCAGGGACTCAGTGGAGGAACTTCTAGGCCCCAGGCCTGGGAAGGAAGGAAGGAAGAAAGGAAGAAAGAGAGGGAGGGAGGGAAGAGGGAAGGAAGGAATAAAGAAAAGAAAGAGAGAATAGAGAAAGAGAGAAAGAGGAAAGAAAGAAAGAAAGGAAAGAAAGAAAGAAAGAAAGAAAGAAAGAAAGAAAGAAAGAAAGAAAGAAAGAAAGAAAGAAAGAAAGAAAGAAAAAGAAAGAAAGGAAGGAAGAAAGAAAGAAAGGAAGAAAGAAAGGGAAAAAAAGATAGATCTGGCACATCTAGGCCATGAGCCAGGGTTGTCAGGGATCCTTCAGCTCTGTACAAAGAGCCAAGTTCCAAGGAGAAATCTTGGCTGGAGGCCTGGCCCAAGAATTGTCTGGGTGGGGGATGGGATTTAGAGTCACATGACCCCTGAGGCTCTCCTTTGGGGTCTCTGGCTCAAACCTCCTTCTTTGCCTACACCTCTCCTCCTCAAGGTTCTAGGCTTTGAAAGTTTTCCCCTGAAACCCTTGCTAACCCCTAAGCCTTTGCCCGGGCCATGCCCTCTTACTGAAATGCCCTTTCTTTAGCTGTTGAAACGCTCAGCAAATTCGCAGCCTGTCCCCAATGACACCTCAGTCAGATGCTGGCATCAATGTCCCACCCTCTGGCCACTTATCAAGGGGTGATCAGAGTTGTGGCCTCTGGTTTCAGGGTCTGGACAGGGTCTGGACTACACAGTGTCTCCAGGCTTGGAAGAAGGGCCCTGTCCCCAGATGGGAAGTTCCTCAGGGCTAGGATCAGCACATAGTAAATAGTCAGCCAACATAATGAAGAAATAAGCAAGGGTTTGAAGTGCAGCAGGCAGGAAGATTATTGTCCTCTGTAAACTCAGTCCACTTCTGTCCCTCACCAGCACCCGTCCCCATGAGGCAAATCCAATCCAGCCATGAGGATGCTGAGGTACAGAGAGGTCCTAGTTTGGCCATCTATGACCTCATCTGGGTCCCTTCCCCTCTCAGGGCCTCAGTTTCCCCATCTGCAAGGGAAGCAGTGTCCCTGGAACAGGGCCAGCTTCACAAGCATGTGACGTGTACAGCCTACACACCCCACGCTCACCAGGGCCCCACGCTTGGTTTAATGTTTTGCTGTCGCCGTCTTAAAATTCTTCATAGTTTTATCTGCAAACGTGTTTTGTTAAGTGAAGTCCCATGGGACAAAGGAGAATGTGTGCAAGCAGATGAGATATATATAACGCATGTCCGCTGCTGTTTCTTGTTGCCCGGTACCCGTGTAGCTTTCACGATGCTCTGTGAGCACAGAACTTGGGCAGACACCCCTACATAATGGGAATTCAGTGAGAGACAAATCAAGTACAAGGTAAGCAGTTTGCATCTGAGATTGAGTAAGTGCAGGTGCTGCCAGCCCGGAGAAACGTCCCTTTCCACCAAACTTACTTCAAATACAGAAGGCACTAAGAAACACAGACAGCCAAGGAACACAATGGCATCCTTTCCAATTTGTGTTTACTGATGCCGAAAATGATGGCAAAGGAAGGAGAGAGTAACCCACAATTCCTCTTCATTTCAGTAAGCCTCTCTCCAAGGGGAGAGTCTTGGTAGAATGTGCGTGTATCAAGAAGTGAAATAAAAACAGTTGAGTTCCAAGAAAAAAAAAAAAGACAGTTGAGTTCATTTTCAGCAGCATCTCCACAGTTCTGGTTGAAACAAAGTACACATGCATGTACCAAGTACAAATACAAATTGTGTAATTTCGATGATTCCACACGTGAACTAAATGCTCTTATATTTGTTCTTTGAACTGGCATTGCACAATATAAAGATGAGTGATGAAATTCATGCTAATAATTCAAAAGTTTAATTTTTCTTAACTTAGACCCACATTAAATAACAAATAAAAAACACCGGAAGTTGAGGGAGTCACCACAGAAGAAAGGGAGAAGCTCTGTATGTTAGTGCCTTTTTGTGTGTTTTTTTTCCTGCCTTTTGAAAAAGGGGCCCACGTTTTTATTCTGCACTGGGCCCCCCAAATTATGTAGCCAACCTATCCTGAATGGTCAAGAAGCCAGCCCAGCTGTGTCTGAGCTCATGGTCCACAGCCCTTGGTCCTCTATCCCCATCCCAAGCTGGCCTGGCCACCCACTCTTCTCCCCACTACAAAGGGTCAGCTGTCACCAGGACCGAGCTGACCGAGCTGGGGGTGGGAGGTGCTCTCAACCTGAGGTTCACCACATGGCCCATAAGTCAGCATTTCAGACCCCACAACCAGAGGATCAGGTCAGAGCATCTGGACGGGGACCTGGGCCTCTGTAGCCTCTTATATGTCCCTCTGCCCTTGCTCCAAGTGGTACAGCTGCTCACTGAAGGGGGAGACCCTGTTCCAAACCCCAGAGACAAAAGCCACTTTGTTTCAGAGTTTGAGCTGCTACAGGCCTAAAGCATCCAGCTCAGTAATTCAGTTTTCCGGAAGCCCTTCAAAGGAATCATTTAGCCCATTTTACAGGTGAGAAAACTGAGGCCCCAGAGGCAGCCTCTCCTGCCTAAGGTCACACAGCCAGCAGGAGGTCCAACAGGACTCAAACCCAAGCCCATCCAACACCCCAACACCCACACAGCACTCCTCCAGCCCCAAGTGGGGCCGGACTCTGGGAGCCGCAGACCACTCAGGCCCTGCCTTGCCTGCCGTGAAGTGACTTCATGGCAGGCCTGTTCCCTCATCTTCAAGCTGACCATGACCATGGGGTCCACTTCAGAAGCCCATCACTATCCCATCCCCATGTCCACCTTTAACATGATACAGGGAAAAGATTCTAAGAAAATGTGAGTGTTCGGTGTGCCCAACACTGGCTTCCTCATCCGTAAACAAAGTGTGATGACCCCACAAACCTGCAGGTACTTGTAGACGCAGGCATAGCCATCACTCCCCCAGACCCCAGTGTGAGCTCCATGGGGCAGGGGTTTGCTCTGTTCCCTCCTGGGTCCTCCAGACTTGAAGCGGTGTCTGGCGCACAGCAGATGCTCAAATATTTGCAGAATGAATGAATAAATGAATGAGTGAATGAATTATAGCAATAAACGATCACATTCTGTTATATGCAATCCTGAAATCTAAAAGGGCTCTAAAAACAGAAAGTTCTTGTCGAATTCTCATGCCTGGAGTTCCCACTAATCCCACTAATGAGACTGTTCCAATGGTTTCTAACATTTGACTGCAGCCCCCCAGGCGTGTCACTGAGCATGTGATATAGGTCCTACTTTACCCAAATTTTCTAAGTTCTCCCAAATTCTAGATTTGGAAACATAGCTGGTGCCAGGAGTTCCACACAAGATGGTAGGCTCAGTATCTATATCAACAATATTCAACCCCTTACATTAGGAATGTAACAGCTACAGGTAACAAGCAGCCACTGTGGACTCTCGGCACCTCCCAGTCACCCATTCTCACAGATGGGTAAATCGATGCTCCCAGAGACAAGGTCTTCAAGGTCCTGCGGAGTTTGCATGGCACAAGCAGCCTTGTCAGCCCTTGTCAGTGGCTCTGCCCTCTCCCTCCCCTCCCCCTCTGCCTGGCCTGGGAGCCTCAGTGAGCCCCTTGTCCTCCGAGGGGCTCAGAACTCTTGAGGCTTCCTCCCCGGGACAAAGCCTGCTTGGGGTGGCTGGTGGGGCTCCGGAGGCACAGCCAGTAAGAATGTGCTCCCACGGGTGAGATTCCCGTGCGGTCAGGCTCCCCCAACACGGCAGGAGGGGCTATAATGATGGGACCAAGGCTGCAGCCACAGTGCTTGGTGACACTGATCCGCAGTCCCTGCGGCACCCCAGCCCCCCACTCCAGCCCCCATCCCACTGGCCAGATCTGCCAGGCTCCAGCCCCAAGAGGAGGGAGTTCCCACCTCCCACAGGAAGGCAGGAGGGGAGGCTGCCACAGCCAGAGCCAGAGCAAGGGGAGGCATGAAAATCAGGAGGCTCCTCCGCCCAAGCCTCTTCTCCTCACCTCCTGAGCCAACAGCAGTCAAAAGGATGGGAGATTTGACCAGGACCTGGCCTGGGCAGGGAACAGAGAGAGCACTGGTCCAGTGATTACTGCATGCAGGGCACAGAGCAGGGCAGGCAGAGCAAAAACGACCTGACACCTTAAACCTGAAAGACCCAAATTGGGCCTGTGCTCTGTCACTGGCAGGCTGTGTGCCCTCAGGTAAGTGGCTACACCTCTCTGAGCTTCATTGTTATCATCCATTAGGGGCTGGCCAATCCTGGCCCTACGCTGAGCATGACTAGGCCCCAGGATGGGGAGCTTGGCCCAGGTGACCTCGGCCAAGTGACTTCACCTCTCTGTGTCTCGGCTTCCTTCTCTGGAAAATGGGGCTCATAATAGAGCTGGCCTCCTAAGCTGTTATTATAACTCATCAGTGGAAGTAAAATGCTTCGATCAAGCCCCTGCACATAGCATCACATGAGTGTTTCCTATTATTGTTCATTATCACTACCTCCATTTTGCAAAGGGAGAAACCAAGGCACATAATGTTTAATTCTACCACCAAGAGCAGCTGACAGGTACCGGATGCTTGCCCAGAGCAGCCTTGTGCAAAACCCTCTTACTGCATTTAATCCTTGCATCTCTATGCAGTAGGTGCTAAAATCAGCCCCATTTTGCAGATGAGGAAACTGAGGCTCAGAGAGTAGCCGTCAGCCAGGGAGCAAGATTTAGAGCTGATGGGCTGTCTGCCACCCAGCCCCTCCCTTCTCCCCGTTACCTCCCACATCATAGAATGAGGCTAACACCCCTATCTGAACAACAAAGGGGACAATGCCAGACCTGGGTTCCAGTTCCTCCTGGGTCCCCTAGAAAAATCCTCCCTAGAAAAACAAGGTAGTCATAGGACCTTGCAGGAAGGGGAAGGTTATTCCTGCTTGCTCAAATCCCTATAAAAAGTACAAATAGAAGAAGAGCCCCATCACCCCCACAGCCAGCCCCAAGCTCGGAGCTCTGAGCTTCCCAGATGTGCACCCAGCCAGCCACTCACCTCCTGGGTGATCTCAGCCTGCAGACTGCAGGTCCCTAAACTTCACTCTCCCCATTTGTAAACTAGGAAGGATTCCAAGACCGCCTCTCAGGTCTACCTGAGCATTGAATGTGCTGGGCGAGCACCTAGGCAGCACTTGGAATACCGCGGGCGATCAATAACCCTTGGCTGGACAGGTTCTGATAACGGACGAGGGTGTTCCCCCAACTCCCACTGGAGTTCACCATTTTCACCTTTCCCCCTTTCTCTTTTGCTCTCAGGGAAGCCTTGCTTTGGGAGGTTCTGAGGCAGGTACTTGCTTAAGCCTATTTTTCAGATGGGGAAACTAAGGCCTGGAGAGGGGAACCTTGGCTGGTTAGGGGGGAATTCAGCACAGGCTTCCTCGCACCATCTGTTCAAAGCACACCTCGTGCACCCTGCTGGACCGGGGCCTTCTGGTGGTTGCAGAGCAGCAGGCAGAATTGTGGATGGGGAGTCAGGCAGGCCTGGGTTAGAATCCCAGAAAATGGGGACAAGAAGCCTGGGCTTATGGTTGATGCTTGGGGAGTCCCCAGGCATGTGCTCAGTGAACGGCAGTCAGTATCAGCAGCAACAGCAGCAGTATTCGCAATTCCCTCCCCATCCCTGCAAGCCAGAAATTGTACTGAAACCCCAAACCATCAATACCTAAAGTTGAGCTCCCAGCTCAAGTCAAGGAGCATCACAGCCATTCCCTGGAACCTCCCCTTCCCTGCATCCCCAGACCCTGGTGCTGTCCCCTGGGGCCTGGCAACCTCTGCACACACAGATCTTTGTATCACTTCCATCGGCAAAATAAAGTGGGTTGAACGGCTTATAACCAGTGACGTTTGAGTGGAGCCATAGACTCAGAGACCCTGGGACACAGGTCAGGCCCAGGTAATAAGGTAGCAAGTGGGGTCAGAAGCAAAACTCTGGAATCCCAGGAGAGAACGGTGAGAAAAAGAGGATGTTTATTTCAGTTCTTGTCTTTTAATGTACCAGAGGAAGAGATTCAGAGGACGGGGACTAGTTTCTGAAAGCCCCTTGCTGTTCTGCCTCTCTACAAACTCTCGGCCCATCAGAACATTATCATCCTGGCCACCTCACTCTTCCTCCAACGTGCCAGAGATACTCCCACCACAGGGCTTTTGCACGTGCTGTTCCCGCTGTCCTGATATCTGCTTGGCTCGCTCCCTGACTTTCTTTGTCTCTTCCCCTGACCTTCTTCAGGGAGGCATTCCTAAGCAATCCCTTGTCACCCTCTATCTCCTTCTCCTTCCTCTATCTTCCGTCTCATAACAGGATTCATTTATCACCTGTTGTGAGTTTTGTGAGCACAGCCGTGAGTGGCCCCGGGAGTGTACATCAGCCAGAGTCAAGAGTCTGAACAATCAGCTCCCACCCCCAGACACTAGCCCCATTCCCCACCTATTAACCCAACAGCAGCCAAAGGCGAGGAGGTCTTCGAGCAAAAAAGAGGGAACCACCAACAGTGCCTTTCATTCGACCCATATCTAGTGCGGTTCCACTGTGTGCCAGGCCCTGTGCTGGCTGCTGCAGATACTGAGGTGAACAAAACAAACTTCCTCCTGTGTGGAGCTGCCCTGCCCTCCAGTTAGCTTGGGCCCGGGTCTTGGGACAAGGGACAGTTAGTGGCAGGAGGCAGGGAGGCAGGGTATTTGGTTCTGGCTCTGTTGCTGACCTGCTGCATGACCTTGAACTGGACATTCTGAGCCTCCGTTTCTTGCGTATAAAATAGAGAGACTGGGCTTCCCTGGTGGTGCAGCAGTTGAGAGTCCGCCTGCCGATGCAGGGGACACGGGTTCGTGCCCCGGTCCGGGAAGATCCCACATGCCGCGGAGCAGCTGGGCCCGTGAGCCATGGCCGCTGGGCCTGTGTGTCCGGAGCCTGTGCTCCGCAACGGGAGAGGCCACAGCAGTGAGAGGCCCGCGTACCGCAAAAAAAAAAAAAAAAAATGGAGAGACTGAGCAATGTTTCTGGGAAGCCTGGGGCAGGATGGCACATGAGGTGCCCAAATGCAGCCTTGAGCAATCCCCAGCCTCACAATGATGAAGTCACTCCTTTCTCAACTCTCTCCAAGCCTTTCCATTGGTGCAAGGAGTCTCAACATCTTTCAGTCTCCAACATCTTTCTCAGATGAGTTGACCTCATTTTCAAAAAAAAAACAAAAAAAAAAACATGTTCTCAGGCCAGGCCAGGGGCCTTCATCAGGCAACAGTGACATTGTCCTGTTTTCAAAGTGTTTATTTTAGAATTATGGTAGGACACACTGATCCCTTTCTTCTAGAGTCCCTCTCTTGTCCATTCTTCAGAGAAAGCATACCAAAACTCCCATGTGACCCCCAGCTTAACATTTATCCATGTGGCAAAAGAGGGGCAACTAAATCAATAGAACAGAGGGTCCAGAAATAACCCCCCACATATACAGTCAAATGATTTTCAGCAAGGGTACCGAAACAGTCTAATGGAGGAATGGAAAATCTCTTCAACCAATGATGCTGGGACAATTGGATATTCTGGAAATACAGAACTCTTACCTTTGCCTCATGCCATATGCAAACCTCAATCAAAATGACTTCCCTAGTGGTCCAGTGGCTGGGGCTCCTCGCTGCCAATGCAGGGGGCTGGGGTTCAATCTCTGATTGGGGAACTAGATCCCACATGCCGCAACTAGGAGTTCGCATGCAGCAGCTGAGAAGCCGGTATGCCGCGACTAAAAATATCCCGCACCCAGCAGCAAAGATCCTGCATGCCGCAACTAAGACCCGGCGCAGCCGAATAAATAAATAAATTTAAAAAAATGTATCATAGAAAGCTCAACGTGAAAGCTAAATGTAAAACCATAAAGCTACTAGAAGAAAGTAGGACCCCAGGGAAGACACAAATGGCTCTCACCATAAAAGAAACTTGATAAAATGGACTTTGTGGAACTTGTGAAATTTGAAAACGTTGGCACTTCAGAAGACACTAGGAGAAAAACCACAGACTGGGAGAAAATATTTGCAGCACACAGAGAAGGGGTTTGTATCCAGAATATATAAAGAACTTTTAGAATTCAATAACAAAAAGACAAGCAACCGAATAAATAATTGGACAAAGGATTTGAACAGACATTTCACCAAAAAAGATATACAGAGAGCAAATAAACACATGAAAGTACATGAAACATCATTAGGGAAATAAAAATTACAACCACAATGAGATATCACTACACACACACACACACACACACACACACACACACACACACACACATTAGACTGGCTAAGTTAAAAAGATAGATAGTAGCGAGTGTTGGCAAGGATGTTACAAGGAGCTGGAGCTCTCAGATGCTGTCAATGGGAATGCAAAGTGGCACAACCACTTTGAAAAATGGTTTGACAGTTTCTTAAGAAGGAAAACATGCACCTCCTATATGACTCAGCCAAAAAGTTGTACACAAGTCTTCGTAGTAGTTTTATTCCTAGTAACCCCAAACTGAAACCACTGACATGCATATCAACAGGTGAATGAATAAACAGTGTTATATCCATACAATTAAATACTACTCAGCAATAAAAAGGAATAAACTACTGACTCATGCAACCTCAAAAGCATTATACAGAGTGAAAGAAATCAGACCCCTAAGAGTGCAGGCTCTTTGATTCTATTTACAGGACATTCAAGATTAAAGAACAGGCAAAACAAAGCAATGGTGATAGAAATCCGATCCGTTGTTACTTTAGGGGTGGGTTGGTGACTGGAAAGGAGCAGGAGGGAACTTTCTGGGAAGTGTGTCATAGTGTATAATATTGATAGAGTTTTGGGTTACACAGGTGTAGACACGTGAGAACACGTCAGATTACACACTGAGGATCTGCGCATTTCTTTGTACATAAATTATCCCTCAATTTTTTTAACTGTGAAAAAGGGCGAGTGGGGAACCCTGGTTAAGAAAACAAACCGAAACCTCCTTCCAAGCTGTAAAATGCTGTAGCTGCTGCAGCCAACAGTGTGACAGGTAAACACAGAGTTTCTATGACCAGGTAGTTCTGCTCCTAGGGAGATACCCAAGAGAATTGAAAAAGTACATCCACACAAAAACGTGTATGTGAATGTCCATGGCAGCGCTTCCTACAATAGCCAAAAAGTAAAGACAGCCCTAATTACCTTCAACTGGTGAATGGATAAACAAAATGCGGTATAGTCATACAATGGAATGTTATTTAGCCACAGAAAGCCGTGAACCTTGAAAATATTGTGCTAAGTAAAAGCAGTCTGACAAAAAGGCCACATATTATATGATTCCACTTATATGAAATGTCCAGAATAGGCAAAGCCACAGAGACAGAAAGTACATTAGTGGTTGCCAGGGGCTACCTAGGGTCATTGGGATTGACTGCAAATGGGTATGAGGCTTCTCTTTGGGGTGATAAGAATGTTCTAGAATTGGACAGCAATGATGGTTGCATGACATTGTGAATATACTAAAAGCTACTGAATTATACAGGTTAAAATCATTAAAATGGTGAGTTTTGTGTTATACAAATTTTTATCTCAACAAAAAATTTTTTCCAAGGTTCCTGGGATACCTCATCAGACTATATTATAATTGTCATATTAGGGTCTTATCCCCATCCTATGATACTTTGTTATACATGCAGAGTTGGGTATTCGCTCCCAATCACTTCCGGGTCAGGTCAGCCCAGTCTGGTGACAAAAGCTTGGCATCTCTCACACCTTCTATCTCCTTTACAGTGCAGTTGTGGTGCCCCAAGTGGGGTCCTTCCTGCTAATTCCCTCGTCAGTTAGGGAAATCATGTTTTACTCTGGTCTTGGGATCCTTTTCCAATCTTTTTAAAAAGAAAGTGGGATGGGGTACCTTTTCTGTACCACCTCCCAGCTCTGGAAGGGCTGAGGGCCACCTTCCACCTGACTGCTCCTTCATCGTCCCCTGTGAGACAGACCCTCAGCCCTCTGGAATTGTCACGGCTTGGTGGAGGAGACAACCATTCCTCCAACCGTCAAGACACACCAGCCTGAAGCTGGAGTCCCACCCTGCCCTCCCCAGGGCCAACACACACCCCAGTGTTGCAGCCCCATCCGTGTCACATGATTCCCCCCTCGCCAACAATACACCAGTCCGTGGTCCTTAAAACTTTATATTCTAACAAATAAGCTGTTGACCCTTGAACAATGAGGGGTTTTGGGATGCTGACCTGTCCTCAGCCGAAAATCCGCATATAATTTACAGTCGGTTTTCTTTATATGTGTTTCCTCCATATCTGTGGCTCTGCATCCATGGATTCTACCAGTTCTGATCGTGTAGCTCTGTAGTGTTTACTATTGAAAAAAATCTGCATATAAGTGGACCCGCACACATCAAACTCACATTGTTCATGGGTCAACTGTATAAAGAAAACTTTAGGGACTTCCCTGGTGGTCCAGTGCCTAAGGCTCTGCACTCCCAATGCAGGGGGCCCGGGTTCAATCCCTGGTCAGGGAACTAGATCCCACATGCTGCATCTAAGAGTTCACATGGTGCAACTAAGAACCCATGTGCCACAACTAAGATCCAGTGAAGCCAAAATAAATAAATAATATTTTAGAAAAAGAAAACTTTAGAAACTGAAGGGAAGAAATTCAACAAAATTTCTGCCAAATTAGGGTCCATTGTATGTTCGGATGAATAAGGTGAACTCTTTTTCATCCTTCAAAATCCTACCTGGGCATGACCTGCTGGAGGAAGCCTTACCTATGCCTCTTACATGGGGTTCATGGATCTCTCAGAGTGACATTCATCCCTTGTACCACCATGGGTTATTGGGCATATCCCCCTCACAGTTACCTGTCAATTTACTCATCTTGTTTATCTCCTCCCTACCACAGTTCCCCCCGCTGTAGACTAAGGCTCTGCAATGACCTAAGTCTGAGTCTACAGTTGCCAGAGTGAAATTGCTGCCCAAAGAGTGGCCCATAGGACAGCCGGAGCTTTTATAGGGCCTGTGAGCTAGTGCTCATAGTAACCTTCAAGCTAGATGTGATTTGCTCCATTGTAGACAAGAAAATGGAGGTGGGTTAAACCACTTGCCCACAGCCCACGGCTGTAAGCCGAGGAAGCAGCATCCAACACAGAACAGCCCACCTCCAAAACACTGTCAGCTGCGCCGTGAGCTGATCATGGCATGCCGTTAACAGTTTATGCATATAGAGCCCTCCCACGGGCTGCGTCCACACAAACCGTCTCCTATAAAGACTCCATGAGTTACTCATTTCACAGATGAGGAAAAGCAGGAGCTGAGAACCTACGAAACTTGCAAGAGGTAACAAGGCTTACTGGGATCTGAACGCTGGGACCCAAAAGAATAACCATCACACAGCACAGCCATCTGGATGGCTTCCCCCCCTTGCCCCTCCCCTCCCTCCTGCACCAGTGGTTCTCAGCCCCAGGGGTCATGTCCTGCACAGGACATCGGGCAATGTTTGGAGACATTTGGGGTTGTCCCAGGGAGGGGGGAGGAGAAGAGATGTTACTGGCATCTAGTGGGTAGAGACCAGGGATGCTGCTAAACATCCTACAGTGCACAAGGCAGCGGCCCCTCCCCCACTACAAAGACTTATGCAGCCCAAAGATCAATAGTGCAAACTAGAGAAATTCTGAGATGACCCAATTTAGAACAGCATCAACACACACGTGCGCGCGCGCGCGCGCACACACACACACACACACACACACACTACATCATCCAGACCCCCATGGAATTTGAAGAGACCCATGGAAGAAGGGGAGGGGGTGGAGAAAAAATGAAGCAAGCCCCGCCCACAAATGTACCACAGTCACCATTAACGTCATATTTATTGTTATTTAGCTGCTCAGGAAAACATATACAGGTATATACAATATGCATGAATACAGAAGACTGCACTTTACATATTTTTTTTAAAAAAGAAAGAAAAAAATAACACTCAATTTCATGAGCTATTGTCACAGTCTTCCAACCAAGCATTTCAGAAATGAATTTCTTTTAAGAGTCAAAAAGATTACAGGATTGCCTAACACACAGCAGAGTTAAGTTTTCATATTTTACATGTGCAATAACGTTTTCATATTCTTTCCCGAAGAGTTTTGCTATGCAGTACCGATTACCAGTGTTTGTGGAGTCTCGTGGGTTGGGTGTGTTTTTAATCTGCTTTTATTCTTTCCATTAAACCAAATTTAATGAAATAACATCCTTTTGCTTAAGGCTATTTTTAAAGCTGTTCAATTCTGGGGTCGTGGGGAGCGAGAAAGTTTAAAACTTCAGGGGTTTCCGAGGTTGCTAGGACCATGAGACGATGGCCATGTGCTGATGGACTCAACACAGGGCAAGTCAAAGACAGAAGTCAAGACACTTGGCTCCCCGGCCTTAAGCAATTAAGGAGAAATCATGCCTGTTTAAGAAATAAAAGGATGAAGCTCTCCAACAGCTGTACGTTGTGGAATCAGAGGGGTCGTGGAGTTTCGCTCAGACTATGGCTGGCTCTCCTGCAGCCCGTGGCGGCGGGGTGGGGGGGTGCTTTTCCTCACCTTTTCTCTCCTTTGGTGGCAGAACCCGGGGCTGAGTCAGCTCCCACTTTCTTCTCACTGATCAGTTCACACCACCTGTTTCTGCCTGCCCTCTGTGGGGGCCGGGGTCAACCCTGGTCAGACTGCCGGTGTAAGAACCTCGGACCGTCCAGACTCAGACCCGAGCCGAAAAAGCCAGCCCAAGGAAAGACAGGAGCGGGGAATGGAAAGAGACAGATTTTTCTGTACGCTCTTCTCCCTTTGCTGAAAAGTTCTTTGAAATAAACAATGTGAGTGTTGTACGGTGAGCCCAAAGCCTTCAGGTCACTTGCTAAAAAAAGCCGGGTCTGCAAACTCTGGGGACGTGGGGCGGGGGGAGGATGGAGGGGGCGCAAGGCTCAAAATGCCACATTTAGCAAGATGCTTGTTCACAGAAACTGAAATCGACTACAAGAGTTACTGATTTGGGTGAAGTGATATCAGTCACTTCTTGTCTGGCCCACCCTGGAATCTGGGTGCCTCCCACCACCCCCATGAGTCACACAAGCCCTTGGGAGTCATCAACAGCACCCAAAGGTGCCCCCCCCCAACACTGGGCCTCCACTGACCACCGCCCTGGGAGGACCAGGTGACAGGCCTCAGATGGATCCAGGAGCCCTGCTTTCTGCTGCCCTGCTCACCCAGCTGCTCCCACACCTCCGCTCAAAGAAGTTATTCCTTCATGAGATGCACAGGACGTGGCCCTGGTTTTGCAACAGGCTGAGATTAAATAAAAAGGGGGAGGGAGGATTCCTGGGTTTAAAAAAAGGCCCAAGAATCAAAGTCACTAGTTCCGGTTCCTTTCTCCCTCCTCTAGCCCTCAGGAGTCTGCAAACCCCTGCAGAGAATACACACAGGCTTGGAGGAGGGGGGCTTGGTAGGCAGAGCCTGGGGGCTCCTTCACTCAACAAGCCCCTCGAAAAGTGCCGGCGAAAGCCTGGTCCTTCCCAGGGATGGGGGGCCGCCCAGGTTGGAGATGGAACGGGAGAAGTGGGGGAGATAACCCAGTCCTGTTCCTTCTTCCCCCAATGCCTGGCTGGGAACAGATGTCAGGAAAGGTCAGGGCTAAGAATTGATCCTCAACTCCAGCACCCAAGACCCAGCTGACCTGGCCGTAGCAGAGCCGGGAGCCTGCAGCCTCTAGGGGCTCTGCAAGCTGGACAGGCACCATCCCCACGCGGACGAGGGCTGCTCGGCACAGCGTGAAAATTCAGAGCCTGGGCGTTTGTACAGAGGCCCAGAAAAGGAGAGAAAACACCACTGTTGAACATTCCGGCTCCTTCCCACAGAGCGGACTGGATACGTCATCACCTCCATGGCAGTGAAAGGCAGCTTCCAGCAGAAGAGAGAACGGAGCTGAAGGCTGAGGGTGTGTTTGTGGGAACGAAAATATATCTCTCTATTTTCTTAGGGAACAGACAAAACAAAATCCCAGGCGGAATACCTAAGGGGGGCATTAATTGTTTGGCTCCAGCCTGACTGATGACAGTTGGGTGTCAATATATAATATTGTGATGACAATTTGACTCTCACCCGGCAATATTCCAGAACTACTAGTCTCCAGGATTTCCATTTTAATAAGCAGTGAACAAAGCAAAAAGGGAAAAAAAAAAAAAAAAAAAAAAAAACAGGCAGTGGGGAGGGAGGTGGGGAGGAACAAGACTAAAAGAGAATAAAAAAGGAAAGCAACTCTTGTCTTATTATGAAATAACAATACTTGGACATACAGCAGCACGAAAATAAAACAAGGAAAGAGGTCATCTAAAAAACGTATGCCAAGATTACAGAAAAATGGGAATTATCTAGCAGGAAAAAGGCTTCAGCAAAAGTTTGCTAACTGCAGAAGGGTTAACACTGGTAACATACCGTGGCAGACAAATTTCTTTTTTAAAAAAATTTTTTGAGGTTTTTTTTTTTTTCCCTTTAAATTAACCCTTTCCGGTCCATATGCCACTAAGCAGGTACCAACCTAGAAAAAAAATCATCCACTCAGCAATAGTGGCCCTTTCAAATTAACAGGGCGGGTAGGGGTGGGGTCAGGTGGAGGGGGGAGAGGGGAGAAAAGGGGGAGGGAAGGGCCTGGTTGGGGAGGGGGTATTTCTTGTCAATTCAAGTTAGGGCGGCCACGAATGTCCCGAATCTGTTGGAAATGTCGGAGTGCAGGGACCGCCAGGTGGGCACGGAGGCTCGGGCCTTGGCATCGCCCACGTCGTCTGTGCAGTGGACAGACAGGCACTGCAAGTGGCTGCCGGGCTGGGTTGCCGAGGCCTTGTTCGGAGGGAGGTCGTGGGCTGCAGAGAAAGGAGGAAGAGAGTACGTTAGCTGTGTGCTTGACTCTGCAGGAGGCCCTAATGGGGGTAAAGTAGCAGAAGCAGAAGAGAGGCCATGTCCAGGCCCTCTTTTCATGCCTAAAGATGGTCTAAGGAGATCTAAAGATGTTTGGTTCGAATCCTCCTGCTGTCACCTCTGACTTGGGCTGTGAGACCCTAGCTAAGGGAAGACCTCCTGTTGGGTTTGTTTTTCCCCTCCCCCTTGGGAAATAGGAGAGTTAGGCCGGATAAACTCAGGGTTTGCCCATCTCTGATGGACTAGAGTTCCCCAAAGATTAACTGGACCTGAAGTTAGTTGGGAAGGCTTCCTGGAAGAGACACATCCAAACTGGGCACTGAAGGATGTGTAGGAGTTCATTAGATGCAGTGAAACGGAGGAGGGGAGGATTGTCCAGGTCTCGAATACAGCCCATTCTCTTGTCATCCTCCAGACAGACATTTGCTAAGGGCCTGCTACGTGCTGGTAACTTCCTTACACAGTGCCAAACTGCTCAGAGCCACAGAGACTAAGAGTGTGGACTCCCCAACCACACCAGTGCCCTTTGCCCCTCCCCGGCTGCTGCATGAAAGGACTTTAGGTGATAAGGGTGAGGGAGTCTATTCCTCTCCTACACCCTCAATGAAAATCCCCTAAATTTCCTTCTCATTCAGTCACACAGCACCAGAAACAGCACAGACCATAGTAATGTTTGGATTAGACTCACTTGACAGAAAAGAAATTTGACAGCCATTCACACCTTAGCACGAATTATATTAGAAGAGAACAAGGAATCGGGAGTCCTGAGGCAGGGAAGGAATGGAGCAGTCATTTCAGAGGACTTCTAATTTACTGCTGCCCAGTGACCAATAGTTCTGTTCTGAGGCCTACTGAATCATGATTATTCTCATTATTCCTTTTTCGGGGCCTGACTCTCAGAGAGGCAAGGTGACCTGCCCAAGGTCACACAGCCAGGATGGGACAGAGCTGGGTTTGAAGATGGGCTGATGGTGAACTTCTGACTCAGCAGAAATGAGAAAAGCTGGAATTGGCGGTGGGGGCTCAGCTCCGGCCGAGGGAGCACACCCAGATACTGAACTCCATGACTGGCCCGCCCTCCTCAGCACACTGTGCAGGCCCAGCCAGGGCCTGGTGCCAAGCAGGAGTCACCCCGCCCATCCTGCCCTCTGGGATCCGCCTTGAGGCTTCCCCCAAGAGCTGAGCCATGGCCTGCAGAGAAAATCCTCTCAGAGGGATGGGCCCAGGCAACCAAGGCCAGGTGTGACTAACTGGGTTTGGGGTCCCCACCCTGGAGCCCCAGAGACACCCAGCTTTGGGACCTGCATTCTTGGGAGGAGCTGGGGCTGGGAGGGAAGATTCTCTCCTTTGCCTCTTCCTTCCTTCATTCAATTAATAAGCTGAGTCCCTACTGTGTGCCAGGCGTGGTGTAAGCCTGCAGATTCCAGCAGGAAACAAGGCACAGTCTTCCTCCTCCTCCTGCATCTGACGGTGAAGCTGGGAGACAGTATCGTAGCACAGTCATCTTAGAGTCACAGACTGCGGCTTGAATCCAAGCCCCACCACTGGGTGGATGGGATCCAACAATCTCCCTCTCTGAGCCTCAGTTCTATTCACTGGCAAAGTGGGGGTGATGCTGAATCCCTTGGGGTCTTGTAACAGATGTCCTGGCATATAAAGACAACCCCAGACAGGGCTGCTGGGACTGTCATTCATGTCTGAGGTAGGGGAGGGGAGTCAGGAGGTGAGGGGTCCTTGCAACCATCTAGAAGCCTCCAAGCCTTGTCCCTTCCTTGAGACTGGCCAGCTGGGCATGTTCCTGCCCATAAAGCTGGAGTCTTTGTACCCATTTCATGGATGGGGAAGCTGAGGTTCTGAGCCTGAGGTTCCCAAGTTGGTTAGAGGTGGTGGAGCTGGGATGCTGTGACCCCAGCTAGCTAGAGATACCAGACTCAGGGTCCCCTCACCCACAGTGGGCCCTGGACTCCAGGCATGCTGATGTACAGCCCTCACACCTCTGCTCCTGAGCCCACGCTTGCCTTGCTCCCAGTGACACCCTGCTGCTTAACACCTGCAAAAGGAATTTTGTTCTGAACATTGCGAGATCTAGATTGGGGGAAGGAGTAGCATCTGTCAGAGAGAGAGAGAGAGAGATTCTGAAAGGAGTTCCTTATTTCACTTTACACACATTATTTCAAGGAGCCAACGCAACAACGCTTGTGCCCATTTTACAGGTAGGAAACCGAGGCCCCTTGCCAAAGTTTGCAAGAGCTAAACAAAGACAAGACCCACACGTGAGCTCCTGACACCCGGCTCCCTTGCTCTGTGGCTGAAGCACCAGGAAGGTAGACACTGGAGGACTAAGACACTCATGGGAGCTGGGTTTGCTCAGCAGCGGCTCCAGACTGCTCCAAATGGCCACATTTCCTAAAGATGTTTTATTCCCAAGTTACAGGCGACTCAAACGCATGCCGCGCGCCAAAACCACAGACAGCTGCTCTTCTTACTTGGGGTGGATTTAATGAGGGCATCGCAGGCACACAGTTGGACACTTCCGTGTATTATCTGATTCCATCCCCCAGCAAGCCCGGCAGCTGGGTGACCCTTCTCCCCACTTTAGAGCGGGCATCTGGGGCTCAGAGAGGGTGAGGGCCTTGCCCCACATCACAGAGCATGGGCACAGGATTCCCCAGCCTCTGCCTGGAACAAACAAGCGAGTCTGGTATCCATGGGGAATGTTTTTAGGAGAGAATATGACTCTTCAGTTCTTGACAACCCAAGCATGACCAAACTCATCCTCCCGCAGGATTCATTCCAGCTGGGGGAACCCAACACACCCTAGGACTGCGGCTCCCCTGGGCTGCCGAGTGGCTGCCGATAAATCAGTCCCACGGGAGCCGCCTCAAGTCAGGGCCTGCCCCGGCCTGGCCCAGGAGAGGCCCTCCATCCCCACTACTCAGGGCAGCAGGCATGCCAGCCCCCACACCAGGACCCAGAGATAAAACCGCCCCCTCGCCCAGCTCCCAGGGCTGGGGAGACCCTGGAGGTACTCAGCGCCCGGCACTGGCAGACACCACAGAACCTGAAGGGTGTTGTCCTGTTTTCCACTGTTGGCTGTCAGCCTTCCCTATCAGACTGTGGCTGTGTGGGGGAGGGGCAGATTTCGCCTGTTCAGCTCAGCTGGGGCCTGTGCATTGACTGTGAAGGGCTGCTCAGCCCTATTTGACAGATGGGAAGACTGAGACCCCAAGGGACAGGGAGCTGCCCAAGGGTCACCCGAGGCCAGGTCACCAGCTTTGGGACCAGCCCTCTCCTGTTAGCCCAGGATTCCTCGCAGGTCAGGCCGAGGTGGAATCCCGGGTCCCCCAACCTCGGCAGCTGGCCCCCATTTCCTCATCTGTAACTTGGGGATGGCGATTCCCATGGGCCTGGCTCAAGGCAGCTGGGGGAGACCATACAAGAGAAAGAGCCGATGACGCCCTGCCTGTGGGTGGTCAGTTCCTGAGGCAGGGGTGACATTGACTCAAAATGTATAACCATGAGGTGCCTCACCCCGGGCAGCACAGGAGCTGAGATGAGAGGCTTCCTGGCGTGCCTGCCCAGCAAGGAAGGACCATGGGACTGTTTTTAAGGTCATCCCCCTACTGGCCAGAACAGACCACCTGAGTCCCCACGCACAGGGGCAGGGCCTGGAGCTGGGATACCTCGCTGTCACTCCCCACAGAGTCTCTCCCCGCCCTTTCTCCACGTGCACAAGCCCTGGCTGACCCATCCAGCCCCTTCCCAGAACCCCCTTGCTGAACGCTGCAGACTTGGTATCATGCTATCCAGGTACAGGCTGCTTTGGGCTCACCCTGCCACCAACATGAGACCACATCAGATTTTGTCTTCAGTGCTTCCCTATCCACAAAGGGGATAGTAAATTCCACAAAGGAAAGGAAAGAACCTTGAGCCAGTGCCCAAAAAGTGACTGCGTGGATAACGGATGGAATTCCACCCCTCCTATGGGTTCCACAATGATCATGCCTACCGTCTGGGGAGCACGGACTCCCGTGCATCACTTCAGCTCTCAGAACCTCAGTCCTAGGAAATGGCGGAAATAATAGGACTGGCCGTCATGGAGGCAGTTACGAGGATTAAGTGAAATGATCCATGTAAAGTGCTTAGCACACAGTGCACTCCCACCAGCACCAAGAGGACTGCCCTGTGTGGTTGTCCACCAGCCTGCAGGGACCGGCGGGGCTGGGACGGCTGGCTGGAGTGCTAACTGGGACGGCTGATTGACCCTTTGGCTGGCCACGGCTGAGGTAAAGGGAGAAGGGAAAAGATGTGCATGTCTTTACCTGGGGACATCTCATTGTTAATTTCATTTCTGGAGGTGCCGCCCATGGAGGGGGCTGAGTTTTTTTTAAAGTCAGCAAAACAGGCCTTGTCACTGCCTCGCCCTGCACTCAGTATGCCCGGGAATGGGTTCCAGTTTGGGTGGGCCACATGCTCAGGCATCCTCAGCTCCGGGGGGGAGGGGGTTGGGGTAGCTGCCGCCCCCCACTCCAGCAGCTGAAGTGCTGCCTTGGCGGTACACACAGCCACCACTCTGTCCCCAAACCCTCAGAAAGGGGACTTCTGCCGGGCCACCTCCTGTCCCTCTGCCCCCCAGAGGGAAGGCCAGATTATGGGGGTCAAATGTGGGCTCCAAGTTGCACCCAGGTCAGGGGCTCCCTGGGTGCTAATCCAGGGTATAACCTGAGCAAGGTGTTAACCTGGGCTGTAAAATGGGAACCTACTTCACGGGCTTGGAGGACGATGAAGTGAGATCACATGGGTGAAAACTTCAGCACACGATGAGCCTTCCGAAGAGGTTAGCCGCTCTCAGGATTCTTGTAGTTACTATACTTCAACAGCCCAGGGCTTTGGAGGCAGGCAGAGCTAATACTGCCACACACCCGCCCTGTGCGTGGGGCAGTTTCTTCATTTCCTTGGGTGCCAGGGGCCTGCCCCACCCCCTGCCCTCCGAGGCTGGGAGGCCCCCCGGGGTGCGATCCCAGGCAGAGAGGAATTAGAATTCCGTGAGTATTTTTAACCTGAAGCTTATGTAAGGAGCAGTGTGGGCCCCAGAACACAATAGCGAATGACTCTCACAGGCTCACCCTCGCCAGATTCCGACAAAGGGAAATGTATTTTGGTTTTTCCTTTATTTGGACCTGGCAGGGGGTGTGGGGGGGAAGACGCTGGTGTCTGTGACAGCTGCCACTCAGCTGGGGGCTGGGCCACTGGGCCTGGAAGCAGAGGCAGGCCGGCCGGCCTGGAAACCACAGGGCTGAGCCACCTGTTCTCGGCACCTCTGTCCTGCAGCCCGGGAGTCCCTTAGGGCCCCCAGACACATCCATGTCCCCCCAGAAGCTCCTAGCTCCTAGCCCCCATCTCCAGGAAAGGCCGGGCCATCACACCCAGGCTGGCTCTGGGCATCACGCTTCCCCAAGCCTAGAGTCGAGCACCAGGGAGGGGAGAGCCTGCCTCCAAAATTCATCCACTGCTCTCCCGCCCCATTGCCCCTACCCTGGTCCAGGCCCCCACTCCCGCCTGCAGCAACAACCTTGCTGCTCTCTCTGCTTCTACGCTGACCCACACGCCCATCTTCCACTGTGAGCCGGGTGAGAAACTCTGAAGCACCAACCAGAGCAGGCCCCTCTCCTGCTTAAAACTTCCATGGCTCCCCAGTGCCCCCAAGATAAAGTCTCCAGCTTCCCATGACGTGGTCTGCTTCCATCTTGGGCCTCCAGCCTCACCTCTCAGCTATACCGTCTCTCAAAGTATATCGAGATCCTTCCCACCTCCTGATGTTTCTTCCGCCTAGAACACACTCCTCACCTCTGCTGACTCCTACCATCTATCTACCTGGCTGTCAGCCCCATGGTGATGTTTCTCCAACACCCCCCGCTTGCAAATGGCACCCCACGACCAGCCACCATAATAGTAATGATGCCACCGGCGACAGCCTCACTGGCTACAGGGAAGTGCTGACACATCTCCCCGGGCAGAGGGGGAATCCTGAGTTCCGAACCCCTTAGCAACAGGCCACCAAAGATGGAAGACATCATGGGGAGACTTTGGAGTCAGATGACCGAAGCCTGTAACTTGGTCCCTGGCACTTTTCCCAGCAGGGCGACTTTGGGCAAGTCACTTTTCCTCCTTGAGACTCAGCTTCTTTCCCTACGAAATAGGATAAGGTCAGCACCCGGGTCCTCACTGAGTTCTGTCAGGTTCTATCAGGTAAAGGCCACAAGCAATCAGAGCAGGAGTAGAGAGTCTTGTCGGTGGTTAACAAAGTCCAAGGCTTTTTTAAGGCAACACAAAGGCCCATCTCCTAGAACCCACCCCTGGGATGTGGGGGACCCAACCCTAGTGGAACTGGTCCCCATACCCCAACTGGAACTCTTTTGAAGAGCCTCACAACCCCAAGGAGGATCCCGCCTTGGCTGCCTGTCCACGCTCAGTCCCTGGGTCGTGTCCCCTCCTTCAGAGAGCTAGACGGGGTCTGGGGGACTCACCGGCTCTAGCCTCAGAGGCAGGAACAGCGACTCTAAGCCAGATGTCAGACAGCACAAAGATGGTCTATAACGCCACCAACCGTGCAGGAAGACGGCACACCCAAATTCCCACCCCTCTCCTTCCCCATACCCGGCAGCTTTGGCATGTTCAGAAACCTGGACTCAAATCCTCCCTCCTCCCTCTGAGTCTCAACTCTGCGCTTCACCAGCTCCATGACCTTGGGCAAGCTCAGCTTGCTGAGCCTCAGTTTCCCCACCTGTAGAAGCGGATAACATTCCCACCAGTAGAGATCACACAAGCCTGGCCTGGATGGAGACCCTGAGAGCAGACACGCCCACGGGGCTCTCCGAGGTCTCTCCGGCCCTGGCATGCGGTAGGCACCTGATAAGGATTTGTGAAATATGTGGATGAAGACTCACATTCTCATCCCAGCTCTCCACCTGCTTGCCGTGTGACCTTGGGTAAGTCACTCCCCCTCTCCAGGCCTATCGGGTCCTCTCAGAAATGAATGGTGGTGAGTAAATGTACAAGCCCCCTGAATCTTTCTATCCCTTTGGGGTGACCGGATTTTACATTCAAAGAAGGCAGGAGGCTAAGGCAGGTGCCCTCCCAAAACAAGGGACCGTAAGATACACTGACCTCAGGCTCCCTAGGGGGCCGGGCCTTGGCCGATCTCATTGGACCAACACAACACCCAGGCAGAGAGGGCATTTTACAGGGGCGGAAACCGAGGTTCAGAGAGGGGACGTCACTGGCTCACAGTCACACAGCCGGCCTGTGGCAGAGCCAGGGTAACTCCCAGGTCTGTCTGATGCCAAAGTCACAGGAAAAAGTAAAATGTCGCAGCCAAATGGCAGGTACACCCAGTCCCTCCTCCTCTCTCCAGCTCTCTCGTTCCCACCCCCCTCGCCTTCTTGCTCAGCCTCTCTTTCTCTTGTTCTCTCCCTCCCTCTTTATCTTTTCCTCTCTTCCTCCCCCTCCCCCGCCCTCCCTCCCACCCTCTCTCTCTGGATCAACACTCCTGCTTTTGGGGAAAGGGCCCTAAAGCACACAGATGGGGTGAGAAGGACCCCAGGTGACACAGCAGCCGAGGACAAACCCCGAGGCCCCGTTCAGTGCTTTCTCCATGGACGCTGCCCGAGCGTTTCCACATTGGCCCCATCAGATGGGGGCAGCACACGGCACACGTGGGGGCTCCTGAGGGGCTGGTAGGGCCCCCACCAACCATCGGGAGGTCCCACGAGGGTGAGGAAGGGGCCTCGCTGCAGCCGCTGGGGTAGCTCAGCCTGGGGAGAGGCTCAGCCGGGCCCCCGAAAGCCTTCGGAAATTAATTGGAGTTGACTTGGCTGAGGGCAGCTGTCACTTAGATTGAGAACGGGCTGAGGGCTCCGCTGAGGCGAAGCAGCAAGGGCATCACCGGGACCAGGCTGCTGAGAGCTGGGGGCCGGACCGGGACTGGGGCGGGGGGCTGAATTCCAGGGCTCCTCCTCAGCCCCAAAGGAGGAGGCACTGGGGTGGTGTTTGAGGACCAGAGCCCAGGCCCCTCTCCCTGGCCTGAGCGCCTCCAGCAGGCTCCTTCTCCTGGTGCCTGCGGCCACGTGGCCAATGACCTGTGACAGATGCAGCCCTGTGCATCCCCCGGGCCACTCCCCGCCTGCCTGCTGCCGAGACGTGACAGGCTGGGGGGCCGTGAGCCGACCCCTCAGCCTGCACCTTCCTTCTGACAGCGTCCACAGGGGTGCATCAAGGGTGCTTGTGCAGGGGGAGCTCTGCACCGCGCGTCCAGAGCACCAGGCTTCAGGATTGGCTTTGGGGATGTTAACTCCTCCCAGCCTCAGTTTTCTCACCCATGAAATAGGGCTGGAGACGGTATTATTCTCATAGGGCTGTTGGGAAAAGTCCAGGGATAATGCAAGCAAAGCGCTTAACACACTGCCAGGCACCAAGGCTGCCCAAGAAATAGTAGCTGCTCTTAGTATTTCTAATATGATTATTATATTGGAGATTCTCTCCAGCCCTGTCTCCAGCAGAGCCCTTCCCACTCTGTTTTCTTGCCTTCTCACCCACAGTTCACCCCCATGACATTGGGCCCAGTGCTGTGTGGCCCTGGGCAGGACACTGTCCCTCTCTGAGCCCCAGTATCCCACCCGTACACTGGGGGCAACTTTACAGAAGGGCCAACACCTCACCGAGCTCCCCACTCTGCCGGCTGTGCGGTAAGCCATTCAACCATTATCTTTATAAAACAAGACGAATATACACATGTATTTCTATAGGATTAGAACCGCATTCCTTTTAGCCCATTGGGGAAAAAAAAAAACAGATTCAGTGACAAGTCTGAATTTTAAAAAGTACGTTTTCAAAGCACTGATGCTTTGGGTGGAGGTTCTTGGGGGCATCTGCCCTGGTCACCCATCCACTGGGCTGTGGAAGCTTTGTGCTCTTTCCATGGCAGGTCGGCAGGGAGGCAAGTGGCCCGTAGGCCCAGGTAACTTCCCATAGCGCCACTGCGTCTCGAGGAAGGGCTCTGCGTGGGGGTCAGTCATGGGACAGTCATGCACTTAGGAGACAGAAGCTTAGGCTCAAATGCAAACCCTGTCGCTGCCGGGCTATTTGACCCACGATCAGCTGCTTTTGACTCCCCGGGTCTCCATTCCTTCACCTAAAAAGTGATTTTGGTCATTGCTGCTTTGCGGAGAGGCGGATGAAATGCCTGGTGCCCAGGGGATGCTCGATATCCAGTTACCATAATCATTTCCCCGAACTCGGGCCTGGGGCAGCCTGTAAGAGGGAATCCTCGAGACGGTGATAATAGCTGAAGCGCCACAAGCAAACATGTGCTCCCAGCTGTGTGCTGGGCGCTGGGCTCAGGGAGCCCCAGCCTGGTGGACAGATGTTCTGATAAACACGGAACTGCAGAACAGAGACAATCCCTGTCGGAGCGAAGTGGACCCAGGGGACGCGTGGGGATCCGGGAAAACTTTGTAGAGGAGAGGACACACTAGGGGGACTTAAGGATGAGGATAAAGCTCTGCACCAAGAGAAGCGAGAGGGGGCGCTCCAAGCTCTGCTGTGACTGTTTCAGAAGAGCCAGAGGCCTGCCCAGGGACCCCGATTTAGGGCCTGGGGGACCCAGAGGAAGAGGAGGCAGCAAAGCTCAAATGGAGTCAGTCATGGAGGACTGGGAGCGTTGGGCTTTGTTCCTGCAAAGAGGAGACAAAAAGGTTTTCAAGCAGGGGAGGGGCATCAGGAATCTGTCAGAATTAACAAGAGGCTTGCACCTCATCCATTCCGGCCCTGGCATAGGACACCCGACGTACAAACACACCCCCTTATTGGGGACAAGGTCCCTTGCTCCCCAACTCTAAGCAAGTGGGAGGATTTGATCGCAGCCCCATGAGAATGGTACTCTGACAGAGCTCTGGTCCAGCAGGACCTGCCATTCCTCCCTGGCAGCTTCTGAGTCAGACGCCTGTAACCCACGTCTCCAAGAAATCCAGGTTGGGTCCTAATCCCAGCCCTGCCACGTCTCAGCTGGTGGCCCAAAAGACTCCACCTCTCTGTGCCTCCACGTTCCCTCCGCACAATGGATGAGATCATCATGCCCTGTGTTTTTACATCAGTGAATCCTCTCTGAGGATACAAGTGGGGAAATTGGGGCACAAAGGGGGCAAGAGTGCATC
This sequence comes from Delphinus delphis, assembly GCF_949987515.2. Classification (NCBI taxonomy): domain Eukaryota; kingdom Metazoa; phylum Chordata; class Mammalia; order Artiodactyla; family Delphinidae; genus Delphinus; species Delphinus delphis. Next base: position 20,904,040 of record NC_082695.1, read on the forward strand.
CCAGGTCATCTATTAATGAGTAGAAGGGTTGAGGGCAAGTGACTTGATCCCTCTGCTTCTCAGTTTCCCTACCTGTGAAATAAGACCATACACCAACTGGGCAGTGCTGCTGGGAGATTGGCATTTGATAGAATTAACCAACAGACAAGAACTAATTAGCACCTATCACGTGTTTGTTCTTTTAAACTCACTCCTTCCTCACCATAACTCTGGAGGGCAGCTTCTATTCTCTTAGCCCCGTTTCATGAAGAGCCAGCCAGGGTCAGCACACTACAGCCCACAGGGTATGTCCAGCCCACCATCTGTCTTTATAAATAAAGTTTTATTGGAACACAACTATGCTCAAATGTTTACATTTTGTCTATGGCTGCTTTTATGCTACAGTGGCAGAGCTGAGTCATTGTGACAGAGGTTGTATAACCTACAAACCTTAAATACTTACTATCAGGCCCTTTACAGAGAAAGTTTGCCAACCCCTGAACCTGAGGCTTAGAGAGGTGATATCACTTGTCCAAGTTCACACAAGTAGGAAGGAGCAGCCAGGCACCCAGTAGGTGCTCAATACATGCTCCTGAGAAAGGTGTTTGTATGTAAACAACTCTGATCTGTGAGGACTTGCATGGTGACCCTTCGGGAATCAGAAATGTCCTCCCCATTCATGTGGCCCTGGTCTTCCTTCTCTGGCTATAGTGGAAACCGTCCTGCCTTCCTGCTTAAAAATTAATAAAACAGTAAAATGCTGCTTGTAGAAGAGAGGGGTTGTTGTAAAAAAAAGAAGTTTTTTTTAATCATTCAAAAGCACATCCATAAATGCAATGAAAGAGGAGAAAGGTGAGCTCTCTGCGGAAATGTGAGTCGCCCACATCAGGCGGGAGGAGATGGGCAGCCACCCAGCACTCAGCCCCTGAGTACACCCTCTCAGCTCAGCCTCGACTCAGGGAAGGACAGAGCGATGCGCAAAGTGGACGGTGAGAGGCCAGGCAGGCAGAGCATCCACCCCGGGGCTGGGCCAGGACCTTCTCACTGGCTGATCTCATCTATCACCTCAACAGCCCCATGAGGACCAAGGTCACACAGCTAGAAAGTGGAGAGCTGGAATCTAAACCCAGGTCTGTGTGAGTCCAGAGTCTGTATTCTTTTAACCACCCCGTGGCATCTGCTTGGCCTGGGAAGGGAGCCGGGTGGAGCAGTAGAAGCTGGTCTGGGCTTGGAAGAAGCTGGTTGGTCACTCCCATCCAAACAACAGGGACCAAAGTTCCTGGGGCGCCCGGCCTGGCACACCCACCCAGGGGTTCCAATAGGTCCGGACTTGGGCTTTCTGGGTTAGAGGTGTGTCTGCCAAAAACAAACCCCAACCTGCTTTCCCTCCACACTGGGCTTTCCTCCCCTACTCCAGGAAGACAAGCACCAGCCCTACCTGCAGCTAGCTGTGTGACTTCAGGCGCATCGCTTGCCCTCTCTGGGCTGCCACTGTAAGTGTCAGGAGTCCCGGCTGCCAGGCCTGTAACTCTATGACCTAAGGAAGCCACCCAAGGGACTTCCCTGGTGGCGCAGTGGTTAAGAATCTGCCTGCCAATTCAGGGGACACAGGTTCGAGCCCTGGTCTGGGAAGATCCCACATGCCGCGGAGCAACGAAGCCCGTGCGCCACAACCACTGAGCCTGTGCTCTAGAGCCACAACTACTGAGCCCCCGTGTCACAACTACTGAAGCTCGTGCGCCTAGAGCTCGTGCTCCACAACAAGAGAAGCCACCGCAATGAGAGGCACACGCTCCACAACACAGAGTAGCCCCCGCTCACTGCAACTAGAGAAAGCCCACGCACGGCAATGAAGACCCAACGCAGCCAGAGATTAATTAATTAATTAAAAAAAAAAAAGCCACCCAACTAGGTGCTCCCTACCCTAAATTATACTATAGACTGATGGGAAATGCTAGCTAACCTCTACCTCGGAATGGCGGAGGGGACAGGCTCGGCCCTGTGTGTTCCTGCTGGGCGTGCAACGCACACAGTGTGTCTCTGAGGTCAACCTGGGAAGGCGGGGGCCACTGCATTCCTTCCAGACAGGGAGTGTGGGAAGAGGCAGGCACAAGGGTGAGGGTTAGGTGACTAAGCCGACCCCAGTCTCACCTTCTGTCACATCTTCCCAGGACCAGACACATTTTGCAACACCTGTATCCCACCTCTTGGAGGATTTTCTAGATTTGGCCTATGTCTCAGGTATGGAGAAGCAGGATTAAGACTCAGTGCCTCTCCTCCCATGGCAGAGGTCACAGACCTTTGTCCCTGTGATCTGAGGAAAGCGGAACTGGATTCTAGGAAGACTGGGCTGGCTGGTGCTATACACTGGAGAAACTGAGGCCAGAGAAGGTTAAGTTGGGGGAAGAAGTGTGACCAAATCAGAGGATTCTGGCCTGCCTGCCGAAGCCAGCACTCAGTTGTCTCCTCATTCAGAAGGTTTCACAGTGGAGTCTGCAGTACGCTGTCACCAAGTGGTGGCAACGCTACTCTTGCCAGCTCTCTCCTCTTCCTGGACCACTACTGTCACTTCTCCCTTCACCTAACTAACAATTCCACTTTCCCCTTACTCAGGTAGGTCTCTCCAAGCCTCTCAGTGGGCTCCAATGCCCACCAGGCTGTAACATCTGGTGCTAACCCCAACTTCTCATAATTGTCCTGTTCTGCGCTACTGCCTCTAGAAGGTGAGTTCCATGAAATCAGGAGCCTTGTCTCTCCTATTCACCACTGTGGCCCTGGCACCTGGCACATAGAAAGCTCTCGACCGATATGTGCTGACTGTACCAATTCCTGGGGGCAGGAACAAACCCTAAAGAATCATTAAAATAAGGAAGATTCAAACCACATCACCTGGGCCTCCAGACAGACCTAAATAGGAACTTTTCAAGGCTTCCTGGGTGCCAATGAAGCAAGACCTCATTAGGAGGTTTGCCCACTGCCCCTCCCCAAAATCTACCGAGGAGGGCCACCCCCTCCAGACTATCCCGAAATGGAGGAACTGCCCCCACTTACTCTCCAGATCCCCAACCCAGCCAACAGACTTCCTTCACAGTCCGGAGGTTAGAATTCTCCCCTTTTATTTTAGACCCCACTGGTGTGCGAGGACGGCACAAGAAGCAGGTGCCTTTAATGGAGAGGAAAACGCGAAGGGTCGGCTGACAAATGCCAGCAATTTCCTCCTGCTGGAGGACGATGACACAGGGAGTCCCGGCCACCACCCTCGCTCGGCCACCCTTCCTGCCTACAGACCCTGAGCCTGAACCTGCTGGGATAACCTCTGAGATGAGCTTTAAGTTGACACCAGGCATGGGAATCAGTTAAATTACCCTCCAGGGAAAGGAACCACACCCCGGACACCATTCTACACATTTCTTGCATATCACTGCATTGGGTCCTCTTGTTAAACTTTGGAGGGCGGAGCTGTTATTCCTTTTTTTTTTTTTTTCAGTGTTTGCCCTTGGGTTTTGTTTGGCTCATTGTGTGTACACATGTTATTCCTTTTAAAGGATGTAGAAACAGGTTCAGAGAGGCAGGGTGACTTGCCCAACATCACACAGCTAGGGAGTGACCAAGGCAGAGTGAAGCCAAGTCAGTTTCCAAAGACTTTCTACTTTTGCCCCACGCCAGAAAGAGAGGGAGAGGGAGGGAGGAAGAGAGAAGGGAAGGAAAGAGTAAACAATGACTCTCATTCTCCTAAAGGCCATCACCTGGCCTTCCCTCTTGGCCCATCCACTCTGTGTCTGGAAACACCTGCCTGTTTCCTGGGGTACCACAGGATGAGGAGATGCTGGCCTCCATGTCATGACCTGACGGGGGGATCTGATCCAGACCAGGCCTTGCCCACTGCAGGGTCTGAGTCCTGGGGAACCAGGCCCCCTGGGGAGGCGAGCGGAGCAGAAGGGAAAAGCATTTATCGTCCTGTGCAGAGCTCACCCACCTGAGCAAAGCTCTTGCAGAGGTGGTTTCCAGCTGCCTGGGGGCAGGTGGCTGCTGCTAAGCAACGGGCTTTCACCCAACGACTTATCCAGAGTTCATGGCACGCTTGGGGTATAACAAGCTGATGATCTTGGGGGCCGCTACGAATTCAGGGGCTCTAGGAGTCAAGAAGTAGGCTGTCCAATATGGTAGCCACTAGCCACATGAATTGTTTTAAATTTAAATAATACTTAAACATCAATTCCTCATTCACAACTAACCACATTTCAAGTGTTTGACAGCTGTCTGTGGCTAGCGGTTACCGTACTGGACAGTGCAGATATAGGACGTCTCCATCACTGCAGAAGGTTCTATTGGACAGCGCTGGTCCAGAATTATAATCTACAAAGTCTCTCCCAATCTGCGTCAGCGGCTGCCATGACTACTAGTTTTCTTACAAAAGGAAAGCCCTATCGTCTTTCAGATAGGAAGCTTCCATAGATTGAGGTAAATTTTGGGCCGGAAGGAGCCACCAGGGTCACGTTTTCCAGGATCATCAACCACCTGGGACTCACACCGAAACTTATTTCCTCTTGAGCTCACGGCAGACATTGCTCATCAGCCTTGGCACTCCCTCCCATGGAACCCAGATACAGCCTCAGAGTCTTTCTCAACACAATGCTCTAGGCAGCCAGAACCAATCCATCCAGATTAGCACTTGACACTGAATCTGTAAATCTGACCTAGTCCAATCACAGAGGGGAAGAAAGTGAGACCCAGTGAAATAAAGTGACTTCCCTGAGGTCAGACAATGGGTCAAGGTCAGGCTAGGATTAAAACTCACACCTCCTGGGCTTCCCTGGTGGCACAGTGGTTGAGAGTCCGCCTGCCGATGCAGGGGACACGGGTTCGTGCCCCGGTCCGGGAAGATCCCACATGGCACGGAGCGGCTGGGCCCATGAGCCATTGCCGCTGAGCCTGCGCATCCGGAGCCTGTGCTCCGCAACGGGAGAGGCCACAACAGTGAGAGGCCCGCGTACTGCAAAAAAAAAAAAACAACTCACACCTCCTGCTTCCTGTTCTCTCCATCACATCTCCCCCATGAAAGCTCTGGATAGTCCAAGTTCACAGTCCTCAAAAAAGAGGCCAGGAAATGCAGTGACTAAAGACTAAGAAGAGTGATGGTAATATTAGCAATAATAGTGACGATGCCAGGTTCTTGATCACCTGCTCTGCGGCTGACCCCAAGCCTCACTTCTCACCAGCACCTTCCATTATTCTCATGACGACCTATAATGTACACATCATTATTCCCGTTTTCCAGATGATGAGTAAAGGGAGACTGGAAGACCCACAGGGACCCACCCAAGGTCACATCATCACTAAGTGACAATCACAATCTGATATTGACACCTGGCATTCAGAGCACTCAGCACTGATCGTGCACAGCTCCATAGTCCTCACTCCAACCCAAGACAATCACTGGTCTCATCTTACAAGACACTCCCCCAAGTCCTCTCTGGCCAGCACAGCAGACGGATCCCACAATTCCCCACACTAATTCATGGAATGATCAAAATTGCCCCCATTTTACAGATGAGAAAAACTGAGGTTCAGAGAAAGAAGGTGTTTTGGCCAAAGTCCTAGAGCTGGGAAGTGGTGTTGCTGGGCTTTGAACCCTGGGGAGAAAACACTAAACCTTGGATCCCGTTTCTGGAGGTCAACTATTGGGATCTTCCAGAGAGGTTTGCAGGACAGGACGCGTGGAAAAATGCGTCTGGAAAAACCAAGCCCGGTACTGCTTGCTGAGGCTCCTCAGATATAAAATATGGGGAAAGGGGCTGCTTGTGTCCTCCTGCTCAGGCCTCCCCAGCACTCTCTACCTTGGGGAGAAATCACCACTGCGGGTTTAAGTCCTGGTGCCGAGCACCTTCGGGGGCAGCTCACACCCAGCCACCAACAAGCCCAGCACCTGGCCCAGCAGGCACCAGCTCAGCCTGTTCTCACTCCAATGCTTCACCACCTCTTGGTATAGAAATTGCATCCAAGACGAACTGTAAGTAATATTTAATTTTATCAAGGATAATTACATGAAATTAATTCAGCTTTACCTGGAAGCACTTTGTTATCATTTGCTTTCCGAGGGAGCTGGGGTGAGTACTGAGGCCCCCCCCAGGAGCAACCACGGGAGGGGACAAGGGAGAGGCTGCTGAGATTGGGACTGAACAAGCAACAGGCATCACAAAGTAATCGAGTGAAGATAACGGCTAGCACTTCAGTGAGTGCCAACTGTATGCTTGTGTGAAATGCTCCTCGTATGATGTCACTTTAACTCAGGACACTCCTGTAGGTGGGCATGTTAGAACACACCCCCCGCGCCCTCCATTTACAGAAGAGGCCACTGGATCCCAAAGTAATAGGAGCAGACATCTAAGCGCCATCAAGGAGAGAGCCTGGTTGAAGCCCTGCCTGGCTACTTCCTAGCGGTATGATCTTGGACAAGCCAGCTTGGGCCTCAGTTTCCTCATCTGTCAAATGGGAATAAGGACAGTAAACTGCCCCAGTGGTTTTGGAGAGTCAATAAGATAGTGCAGACGACACACTTAACACAAGGGGCGCTCAGCAGATGCTCAAAGGATGCTGCTGGCACGTTCATCATCGTCATCACCCAGCAGCGCTGCAGGCAGGCTGCGGCCTCCTGACTCCACGGGCCCCCATTTGAGGCTGGGTTGGGGGAGGATCAGGAGAAGAATCTGAAGAAAGCCTAGCTTTCTCGGCCTCCCCACGGAGGCCTCACACACAGAACCTCTGAGCCAAGAAGTACAAATGAGGCCCCGAACAGGCTGGGAAACCCAGGCCGCCCCTCCCCAGGCTCCAGCCCCCAACCTGGCCCTCCAGGAGCCCCCATTTGGGGGCACAGGCTCCCCTGGGCACCAAGAAGAAAAGGGGGCCCCCTCTCCCACAGCTGCTATCGTTGCCAGCCTCCCCAAGGCCCGAGGGGGGTCTGGAGCTGCTCTGAAAGGGCGCCGGGCGCCGGGGGTTCATTCAGCTGTTTTCGGGTGGCTCCAATGAGTTCATTTTACCGCGGTGGAATATTAAACAGCTCCTGGGGAAACAGATGCTGGGCTTTGGCTTCAGAGGGAGGGAGGAAGGGAGGCCACAGGCCGGCAAGGAGAGAATTCAAGTTCCGCTTCAGGCGGCTCCAAAGACCTTTCCAGGCTCGGCTCAGCCTGAGTCGTCACGCTGACCGGTGCCTGGGGACCAAGTGCAGGGCATCATGTGGGAGGCCAGGCTGACACCTTGAATTCCTCACTTCACTTAGGCCTCACAACCACCCTAGGAAATAGGAGCTCTACTATGCCCACTTCACAGATGAGAAAACTGAGGCACAGGGTAGCAAAATGACTCACTCAAGGCCACACAACAAAAGAGGGCACCGAGATTCAAACTCAGGCCCCAAAACATCATCTTGATCCTTTTATCTACATAACTACCATTCACCACCCTCAAGGTACCCTCTCAGGGGCACATACCAAGCAAACGGACCCCTGAACAGATGTGGAGCTGCCGGGTGCTGTGCCTCCCCTGTGCTCAGGTTTCCCGCCGCTCGGCAGAGAACGATCCCACCTCCTATTATTCTAATAATCCCTGACATCTGAGCAGCTTTCTTGGCGGCTGCCAAACACATCTGGGTATATCACGTCCTCGAAGCTTCATAGCAGCTTCCCCATTCCAGACGGGGAAACTGAGGCCCAGCCAGCAGGGTGGATCACAAAGCCGCTGCCCAATTAAAGGCAAAGTGATGAAGCAACCCTCCTATGCTCCCCCTGCAGACTCAAGGTCCAGATTCATCCCACCGCCCACCAAGGAAGTTGGCACTCCCTCCTCACCATGGGAGCACAGAGAGGTGAGGTGACTTGCGCAGAGCCACAGAGCTGGGTTCCATGGTCAACCCCTAGAACTGGGCTGGGTCAGAGCCCCCCACTCCCAACTCTCACTGGCTCCTGGCTATCCGAAGAGGTGCTGAGCATAACATGGGGCTTCTTCCCTTTGGGATTTCATCAGTGTCTACATTTTTTTTCCTCTGTGATTAGGAATAAATAATGATAATAACAACAAGTAACATGTATTGAAGCTTACCAGGTACAAATCACTGATCATAAGACTTAATGTGTATGAATGGGTATAGCCCCCCCTACAGAACCCCACCAGGTCGACACTGCCATCATCCTCACTTCACAGATGAAGAACCGAGGCTCGGGGATCAACACCATATGGTCTCGCCATTGCCCTTGGGCAACTCCATGGGTGATGGAGACCAAGTGGTCTCGAGGCACGAGCTCTGTACTGTTTTTCCTGTTTCCATGGACTGTCAGTGTCCCCATGCTTAGGGGCAGCCTGGCCCAATGGGCAGAAAGATGGGTGTTGGGGTGGGGGCAGATCTGGCTACACCACCTGCCGGCCACACCCACAAGCAGGTCCTTTTCCTCTCTGCATCTCACCCTTCTCGTCTGTAAAATGGGTCAACAGAAGTAGCTGCTTCATGGTGGGGTGAGGATGCCATCGGTGGCTCACAGGAGGCACTGGCACAAGCTCGGCTCTCAAACTGCCCCCCCTGCCCTTTCAATGGCTGCAGAGTGATTAAGGAATCCAAACGCCATCCCTGAGTCAGCCTTCTCCTTTTACTGGACCCTAGAGGTTTAGGGGGGACAACTCCAGTAAATAGGAATCAAAGGTTCAGAACAAAAAGAGCTGGGCCCCAATCCCAGCCCCACCTGTTATCAGCTGGGAGACTCAGTGTGTCAACCACGCCTCCTGGGCCTCAGTTTTCCCATCTGTGAAGTAGGATGCCACCTGGGACGCTGACGGGGTTAGAGCAGTGAATTTGGGAGTCACACTGTGACTCCCCTTTCCCCCAACACCATGGGAGTAGTTTTCAGCCCAAAACCCTAAAAAAGAAGTCTCGGTGACAAAGTCCCCTGACTCTAGTGAAAAAGAGTAGGAGGACGCTCCCAGAACCCACAGGCAGGGGCTGGGCTCCAAAGGGTTAAGCTCAGCTCTGATTTCTCCCGAATGGCAAAGACAGCAGCTGAGGCTGCCCCCCTGCTCCCTGCTGCATGAAGCCTGACCCCTGACATTTCCACTCCCAGCCGCACTTGTATTTAAAAAAGGGAAGGAAAAAAAATTTAACCATCCACACAGACAAACAGTTTGGGTAGGCAAGGAAGGAGGGGGGATGCTGCAGATTTCCTTTAACTGAGTTCAGTTCACCCCCAAAAAAATTTTTTTAAAGAAAGACCTAGAAGGGAGGCAGAAGGGGGAACAGAAGAATGAAAAGGTGGCAGACAAGTTCTCTGGAATCACCGGGTACCACTACATTTTCTGATTAATTAACCCTGAAAGGGGCCTCTCTCCCAGCCCTTCCTGGGGGAGGTTCTGGCTGGCAGAGCCCCGTTTTCAGAGCGGGGCAGCCTCTCTGGGGGGGATTCACTTAGAGGTCCCGGGGGAGCTCAATCCCCTCTCCAGGCCACGCTGCAGTTAAAGCCAAGGATGATAAGGAATTTATCAAATGAGATTTACACAGGGAAACCCTAATTAAGAGGTTAGTCTCCAGTTTAATTGCCTTCAAACCTAGGCAGGCAGGCCCAGGCAGATGGATTTTCAGTCTGACCTCATTAAAAATTAATAATAACCAAATAGAATACAGAGGAAAATCTGAAGTCCACAATGTGGCTAACAAGTAGAGGGGGGCAGGGGGTATGAAGGGCCAGGGACTGGCCTGACCCAGAATGCGCTGGCTTGTGCCCCCGGGGCTGGCCTCAGACCCTGAGCTTGTGGTCCTTCTCTCTCCTCTCTTGCAATCTGGTAGTTCTGGGCTCTCTGCTCCTTGAAGGCTTTTCTCCCCCAGCCCCTGCTCCCCTTGAAGCTGGCAAGCCGAATATAAATTGGAAGCATGCATCTAACCCCAACCCCAGGCGGACGCCACATACCAGACAAAATGACTACAGGCCTTGGTCATCTGGGGTTAAGAATGGTTTTTGTTTCTGGCAGGGAATGTGGAGGAGCCCAAAGGAACTGGCCCGGACAATTGTTCCAGGAATGAAAGGCAGAGAAGGAAAAAAAAGGAGGAGGGGGGAGACGGCAGAGAGGGAGATGGGGCAAACACCTGGGGAACCACAGCTGGAGATGTTTTTCTGTCCCTCGGGGAATGGCCTGCAAAGTTTTTGCACCAGGCTTTAAAACACAAGGGGGACATGGATGTACCCCACTCTGGGCAGATAGGATTTTGCTCTTTATATGTACCCTTTTCACGGCCCCCCACCCCACCCAGCTTTGTTTGATTAAACTATAAGTTAATGCTTGAGGCCGAGAATCAGAAGAGATTTCTTTCCAAGAGCAAAATCTAGGAAAAAGTCTCCAGCAAACAGACTTGCTCATTGTCACGTGGATCTGGGGAGAAACACAAGCAAGAAGCAAAGTCCTACAGGGTACGGGTCACTTCTGTCCCAAGCCGTTGACCCAGGCCAATGACAAAGTAGCAGGTCAGAGTCATGGGTGCTTCCTCCCAGCCGGGCACAGTTTTGAAGGGCGACTCACGGTTTGTCTCGTACACGTCACCATCCACATACAGTGCGATTAATATGCTTTACATGTTATTAGCATTGCTACTGTGATTTTTCGAAGTTTCCTAACATTAGCAAGGGACTGATTTTCCAAACCTTACACAAACAGAGATGCTAAGAAGTGGGTATGCGGGGCCAGGGTATTGAAAACCCTAAGGGGCTTCAGAAAATGCACGACTTTTATCTCAGAGCTGTTTCTCACTGACTTGCATTCTAAAACGTCTAGCCTGCTGTCTGGGGAATTTCTGCCAGCTGCAGTGGCCACCATCGCTACCATCCATGGCACCCAAGATCACCTTCCAAAACTCTGCAGGCAGATTTCCCAGGGTTCACAGGAAAGGAGTGGTGCTGTCAAGGGGCCCCCGCTCCCCTACTTTCTGCAGTGTGCCACCTCTTCCCCTTGCAGGTTCTCAATTCCTCTTGCATCTTACTTACACCAGGGTTTAGTGACCTCTGTGATGTGCCAGACACTGGGCTGAGTGCTCCTCACTGTCTCCCCTGATCCTCACCAAGACCCTGTTTAACCCAAAAAACAGATGAGGAGACTGAGGCCCAGGGCAGGCGGTGAAGGGATAGATGCAGGGAGAGGCCGGGCTGCTACAGCGGCAGCACTGACTTCCTGCGCTGTTCCCCTCCCCAAGGCCTGGGATGCAAAAGCCAGTTCCAATGGCCAGTGGTCAGGTAACTAACGGAGGACATTCCAGCCTCCTCTCACAGCCCACCAGGGTCAGTCAGGCCCTGATGTCTCTAACAAGCCTTGGCTGGGACAGGGGCTATATCCTGGGCCCCTGGGTCTCGGGCAAGCAGAGCCCATGGAAGGGAGGGGCTTCCAGCATTTTTCCCCCAGGACCAGTGTTGGGGATGGAGAGAGGGGGCAAGTGAAGTGGGGCTGAGGAATTCCGATGCCCATGGCTCCCTCCCTTTCCTCCTCACCCCTGCAGAGATGGGGGCTGGGACCTTGACCCTGGACCAGCTTCTCTGGAGGAAACCCCCACCATCCCTGCTAGGTCTCAGGAGAATTCGGGGGGCACTGACTCCCAGCCCTGGGACCACATAAGAATGCACCCCAACCGCTGACAAAGCCCCTTCCTTCATTCATCCAATCACTGGGCATCTACTGGCCATGGAGCCAACGCCAGGTCCTGGGGGAAAAATGCTGCTTCGTCTTCATTTTCCACTCACACATCGGAGCCCCCTGCTATCCTGGCTAATGGGCCCACCCCAGGCCCTCTCTCCTTACACTGGCCAATTTCCTGTGGGTCATTAATGCAACTGCCCTTTTTCTCTACATATTTACTGGGTAATTCCCTCTCTCAACAGGCGTGGCGTCTGTTTTGTTCACAGCACCGATTCCAGCACGGTGCAGGGTGCAGAGAAAGAACGTGACCGATACACAGGCAGATGCTCCCTGCTCGCGGGGCTCTGACTGCTGGGGATTCCAGAATTGACCCACTTGACAGGCGCACTGAGGCTCAGCAAGGTAGCACAGCCTGGCCCCAGTCACACCAAGCCACCTCCTGGCCCCCAGGCCTGGGGCTCTGACTGCTGCCCCTTCACCCATGGGGAACAGATGGTGAAGACTTGGATAATCAGTGACATGACTGACAGCTGTCAGGAGGACAGTGTGCAAGATTGGGAGCTGGTCTTTGGTTTGGTTTTGGTGTTTGGTTTTTTTGGCCAGTCTCTGTTTTTATTTTTTATTTATTTTTTTTATTGAAGTATAGTTGATTTGCAATATTGTGTTAGTTTTGTGTGTGGAGCAAAGTGATGTTTTCAAGCTTCTGTCGGTGAGAAATCAGCTTCTCAGCTCATCCTTAGTGGTTCTGAGCACGGGCTCCCAAGTCAGACAGGCCCAGGTGTGAATCCGCCCTCTGCTCCCCACTTCCCAGTTGGGTGACCTCAGGAAGGTCACCTTCCCTCTCTGAGCCTCAGTTTTCTCAACTATAAAATGGGGCTTGGTGTGATTGGCACTCAGTGACTGCAGCCTGTTAGGATTCCTTTGCAACTCAGAGTCAGGGAGGAAAGCAAAAGAAAACCCTCCAGAAGGTGGACGCCAGGCCAGGGTCACCCGGAGGCTCAGTCCGGCTGGTCCTGTGCCTTCCTGTCCGGTGACCTCTGTCGGGCCTGGAGAACAATGCCTAGGAAAAGAAGGAAACAGTCTCCCTGGGCTCGGACGTGAACCATGCCCTGCCCAGATCAGGGGGAGGACAGACATCCCGCAAGACCCCCACCTGTGGCAGGCTGAGTGCTCCCCTGGGGCCTGAGTCCCCTGTCCTTGGGGAGGGTGCGGACACGCCCTACCCTAACCTGTGGCCCGGCCCGGGTGCTGCCAAACTATTGGAAGAGAGTTTCTGCCTCCTCAGAAGGGGCCAGGCAGGAAGGAAGAGAAGGGAAACACATTTCTCAGCTACTCTGGGCTCAGATGCAACCACCATTAGTCACCATTAATCACACATCTACGATGTGCCGTGAGGTCCCATCCCTCTTGTGCCCAAGGCCCTCCCCTGCCCCCCCATCAAACCCACCCTCCTGACTTGAGTGTGATGACAAGCCCTGAGTGGTCCGGCCCCTCCTGCTTGGACAGGCTCTCCCCCCACACAACCCCTTCCTGTTTCTGGAATTTGCCAGCTCAGTCCTGCCTCAGGGCTCCTGCTCTCCCCTTGTCTGGAACACCCTTCCTGCAGAGCTGGACCAGACTGGCTCCGGGGTGTGGGAACCTATTGTTAAATATTCAGGAATTCTGCAAGCCGGCTGACAGCTGACATTACAGCTTGACATGGGCCATGTTGGGAGTATTTACACCACGGGAATCGGCAAATGCTCTAAGCCGAACTTTCCCCCTCCCTGGAGAGCCAGTTGTCGAACGGCTAGCAGCACACCACTGACTGACTCCTCATGACTCAGGGCTCAGCTTAACCATCACCACCTCACAGAGGCCTCCCTGGTGGCCCCGTCTAGAACCTCTCATGCCCATCCCCTTCTGATTCTCTGTTTGCAGCCCTGCTCACCCTGTGACATTCTTCTTGTTTGCTGTTTGTCTGTCGGTCTGTCCCCTCCCCTAGAATGCAAGCTCCGTGAGGGCAGGAGCTTTTGCCTATCTGGTTCCCCACTGCATCTCGGCACCTAGAACAGCATTGCCGCATGGTAAGTGCTTGATACGCGTTTGTTGAATGAATAAATATGCTGGCCATTTTGCATTCAGACTTTACTACCATGCTTTCAGTATTATTTTGAACCTCACCTCAATCCCTCACTGTAGTTCAGGGATTCTCAACCTTGGCACTTTTGGCATTTGGGGCTGGAGAATTCTTTGTCGGGGAGGAGGTGGAGTGAGGACGGCCCCTGTGTGCTGTAGGATGTTTAGCAGAATCCCTGGACTCTACCCTAATGCCAGTAGTGCCCTCCTTCCCTGCAGCTGTGGCAACCAAAAATGTCTCTAGACACTGGCAAGCATCCTCTGGGAGGTTACATCACCCCAGGGTAAGGACCACGGCCAGGGCCCTCAGGGAGCAGTGTTACTCTCCCCAGTTTGCCACTGAAGACACTGAGGCTGGGAGAGGTGCTGGGACATGGCCGAGGGTCCCCTGTGGGAACAAAGAACGACTCCCCTCCAGCTGATTCCAAAGCCCTCGCTCTGACCAACCTACCCCGCTGCTTGCTGCCCCTAGGGCACAGGGCTCAGCAAACCTCTGAGAGGGGTACAGGGATTACACCTGTGTTGTGGGTCCTGTAACCTGTGATTCACCTGCCCAAGGTCACACAGCACCCAAGTAGCAGAGCTGGGATTGGAACCCAGGCCTGTGCGACAGCTAAGCCCTCCCACCCTCACCTGGAGCAGGGACCTCGCTTACTCACTCCCTGGCACACTCTCTCTCTCTCTCTCTCTCCCTCTCTTTCTCTCATGCTTGCTCTCTTCCTGGTTAGCCCGAGCCTGCCAGGTTCCTGAGGCCCCACCCGAGGTGCCAGACATGGGGGTCTAACTTCTTTATTGCCAGCTCCCAGACTGTTTATGGCTGGCACAGGCTCCTATCAAAGTGCTCGGGGGCCGTGGGTCAGCTCATTTCACAGATTCCTTCCATGAGAAGGCTGACCCTTCCTCATGTGTATCAGAAAACTGTTCCTTCAGAGCCTAGGAGAGCTGTCAAGTGAAAGAAAAATACCAGAGCATTGCCATCCCACCACCAGGGACCCGGGCCTCACCATGGCTGCCCACACCAGGCTGGGGCCAGCTCACCAAGGTCCACACGCAGTCTGACTGCCCCCCACAAGGACAGGGTCTGATGGTGAGGCGTCAGACAGCTGCTGCAGAAGCAGCAGGTTCCAGCCCAGCCCTGCCCTAGGCCATGTGACATGTACTGAGCATGGCCCCAGGCGCCGGGCCCGTGCTAAGGGCCTGATGTACAGACTGGCGTGGCTCCCCTCCAGCCGGCATGACTCCATAGCCCAGGACAGGTCACATGGCCTCTCTGCTATTCATTTCCTAGCCCTTAAGACAGGACAAACGCTAGCAGCAACACCATCTTGCACTTCGAAGGGTCTTATGACACTACAAATGAAACACCGGGCATACAGCAGGAGGTTAATAAAAGCTGGTGCTGGCACAGCGCTTCCTCATTGTTGGGCAGTCTTCTGAGCATCTACTCAGGCATATATTAACTCACCGAATCCTCCCCCACCCCCGCCCCACCCATGAGGTATGAACTATTATCCTCTTTCCCTGATGAGGAAATGGAGGCACAGAGAAGTTCAGTAGCCTACCCAAGGTCACACAGCTGGGAAGTGGAGTTGCTTGGGTTTGAACCCAAGTAATCTGCCAGAGCCTGTGCTCTTAACCACATCATTATAATCATCCTATTATTTAGCTAAAGTCATCCCATTTAGTCTTCATAATACTTCCATGAGATATGCACTATTTTTTTTTTCCTTTTTTCAATTTTATGAGGAAACCAAGCTGGAAGCACTGAAGAGGTGATAGTCACATAGCTCAGAAGAGTCAAAGAGCCAGGCCTGAAATCTAGGCCACCCATCTGGCAGGATCTGGTGCTACTGTGGCTTCCCCAAGGTCAAGAATCATCTCCTATACAGCCTATACCTCCTGTAGCTCTGAAAGAGGAAGGGGAACAGTGCTGCTGTCATCAGGAATGTGTGTCCTCCATTGGTGCTTCCTACAAAAGGTTTGGAAACTTCTGGTTTAAGAAGACCTGGACTCTGGTTTGCACAGGCTCAGCAAAATCAGATCCTAGCTCCCAGGTGAGGGGTCAAGAGGCAGTAAGGCAAGGTCAAGGCTGAAGTTCAGCTATAGTGAAATCCTTGCTGTGCAGCTGTGCTGTGTGACCTTGGCTGAGTTGCTTGCCCTCTCTGGGCCTTGGATCTCTCGGTTGGAAAACGTTGTGGAGAGGGGGCACAAAAATGAGAAAAGTTTTTTTCCCATTCTATAATTTTGCCTAAACGTTCACCTTCCTGCTATTTCAAGAGTGAAAATTACAAGCATATTTTCCAGGATATCCATCTACCATGACACTGCAGCTTCACCCTCCGTCACGTCTGGACATCTCAGTTGCCAACACAAATCTACCCAGTATCTCCACATACGCACACCCTGGCAGGAAAAATTGGGTCAGCAGACAGTGGCCCATGGCAGCCGGCAAAATAAGCTCTCAAACACTTTCCACAGCAATGCTGCCGCAAAGATCTGCTGGAATGGACAAAGTAGGCCTTCTAAGAAGTTCTGAACTTCCACTCCTCCCAAAATGGCCACAGAGGCCCTGGCAGAGAGCTGACCCACAGAACCGCCCCTTGGTGGGTGCTCTGGGGCTAAAAGCATCCTCTTTCACAGCTGTCACATAAAGGGGAGCAGGCAGTGAGCACCCAGGCTTCCTCTGAAGCATTGAAAAAGCAGGGGAGAAAGGGACGCACCAAGAGGATGATGGGGAATTCCCTGGGGCAAGAGAGGTGAGCCTCCTACCCAGGGAAGGTGAGGGGTTGAGGGGCACCAAACACAGACAGTTCAAGTTTCAAGACCAGTTTCTCTATCTGTGGAAACCATCAAACCCTCCCAAACGCACCCCAGGAAGAAGGACAAAAAAACCAAAATGTGGGTGAACCCAGCCCCTCTCCCTGTTCTCAGCCTGAACGTGGACAGGGAAGGGACAGAATCACCATTCCATCCTCTGCAGGATCTAACTTCAAAAATCTTGCGCACAGAGTAGGGAGGCAAGGGGCCTACTGAAAACTGGGACACCAGTTTTTGCAGGCTTAAAAACAGATCAATTTTACTCTAAAGTTTAAAATGAAACATGTTCCTGTTTGGGAAAAGAATTTCATTAGGAGGAAAATATAATATAAAAATACCCATTTAGAAAGAATATGCTGTTAATTCTTAGCACTCTATGCAGAAAGGAAAATTGCATTTTTATCTAAATGGTTTTTCTGCATAAGCCATTTACAATATTCTTTGCCTCTCTATACTAGGCCCTGCTACCATTAGTAGTGGGACGACCAGGCTGAGGACTGAAATCGCCCTCAAACACATTTAATACATAACCCCTGAAAATCTATTCCAACAGGGACCTCAGCAAACAGGCCCAGCATTCCTTTTTTTAAGGAAGAAATAAATATTGCTGAGGGGGTTGGGAGTGGTGTGCTGATGGGAGAGGAAGGGACAAGATGGTTTAAGTTAAAAGCAAGCGCTCTGGGTCCCTTTAGCCAGCTTTAAAATTGCAACCGATTTTTGGCTGCATGATTGCAACCATTTGACTGCCTGCGTGTGTATCCACCCCGAACACACACACACACACACACACACACACACACACACTCACCGGTTTCCATCAAACAAGCAAACAAGGAAAGGATGAAATTCAGGATACGAAAACAAACTATTTTTAAACACTAAAGCAAACACACCAAGATAGCAATACTGCTATTTTCCCATTAAACTAAGTTTCTCTCAATTTGAAAAGTGAGAATAATCTAAACAATACTTCCAAACAAACTGCAGGGAGCTTGGGTGTTGCGGCCTCCGACGGCTTTAACAATGGAAAAATCCTCTCCGTAGAGAAGCAAAAACACAGGCAGGGACGGGGCCGGTCGGTTTTGCCACGTCCTGCCACGTCCCACCAAACGGGTTCCCCCAACATGCCTGAATGCCCAGTGGTCTCCAACTTCAAAATGCAATACTTTTTCTTTTTTCCAAAAAGTTGTTTTTGCTTTTTGTTTTTTTAAAAAAAGTCTTCGAGCTCTTTCTCTCTTGGATTTCCAAAATAACTACTTACTTAATACCAAATGTCGGGGAGCTAAATTAATTCATTAAGGAAATGCAAGGGCTGTGATGGACACGGAGCGTGGGGCCCCCTGTGATTTCGCTGCCATGAGCCAGAACGTCTTGGGCTGCTCTCTTCCGGCAAAGCTCAGTCCATAAATTCTCCCTTTCAAACCAGGAGCCCAGAAATGTCATAATTATAGCTGATACAGGTAACAGGTGTGCCCCTCTGTTCCTCCCACCTCTGCCACCGCCTTCCAGACAAGCTGCTGGAAGATTTAGTGGTCTAGTCAGGGGTGTCGTAATTACCGGAAACGATTCTGGTTTTAAGGGTTAGATAAAGACCCTCTCCAAATTTAAGGCCAGACCGATGTCCATTAGACTTTAACGGGCCCACATAAAAAAAGAAATTGTATCCTCATCTCTCCAAATGCCTGTTTTCCCAGCGCCTCAAGTTCATTTCAGGCTGGCCCAGCGCCGAAAATACTCCTGTCCAGCCCTCGCTCTGCAAAGGCAAGGACTCAGTAGAAACTGACGTTCAAGGAATTAAGCAACTGGGGAGGGGAGGGTGGCTCAGGACACCCATTTGCTCTACAACTGTTAAGCCAAAATCTGTCGTTTAAAAAATAATAATAAAAGTGGAATTTTAACCCATCATCCAGAGATAGAGAGACAGGAAGGCTGGAGGGAGCCCAGGAAGAAAGGGAGGGGGTGTACCCAGCGATGCCTGGCTAAACAGCCCGCCATCAAGAATGACACACTCTCCCCTTCTGAGACTCGGTGTTCAGAAAGGCCAAAGCTGCAGGCTGTTTTGCTCTGGTTTTCTTTTTCCCAGCTTTCGAGACTTACGCATACTTTTTCTTCCTTCTTTGGAAGTCAAACCACGCGTTTCCTTAAAAGTTACACACACACACACACACACACACACACGCACGCACGCACGCACGCACAAACACCCAGCACCACCGTTTGTCAAGGAGCAGCATGGAAGGTGCCCCAGAGAGGTTTAAGATTCTTTACTCTTCTCCACGTCTGTGCTCAGCTCCCAGTCAATTAAGAATTAATGCTTGAAAACTTTCCGGGGACCAAGACACCAGAAGGAAGCCGATGGATGTTCTTTGGCCGTGTCCAAGGCTCTGGGGGGCTGAGTTTGTTGGATTGGGCTTTTCCTCCCTCCTCCCAGACAAGTGATGCTTGGAGGGGCCTCGCCCTCCCTTCCTGTCCTGAGGAAGTGGTGGGAACCTCAACTGGGGGCCTTTATTCCGTGACGGCCAAGGGGGCCCATTAGTGCACACAGTCACACACACACACATACACACACACACTTTTAATCCCGGCAAAATGCTTCACACACACT
The DNA here is from genome assembly GCF_949987515.2 of Delphinus delphis. Classification (NCBI taxonomy): domain Eukaryota; kingdom Metazoa; phylum Chordata; class Mammalia; order Artiodactyla; family Delphinidae; genus Delphinus; species Delphinus delphis. Next base: position 20,923,214 of record NC_082695.1, read on the forward strand.
GAGCACAAAATAAATGCTTATTAACTAAACTGACCCCAAATGGTGAAACGTACAAGTAAATTAATCACGCCTCTCCTGGAGGCCTAACAGGATTACAAATTCGGCAAAAATTGACCACACGGAGATCAATAAGCTTCTACTTAAAATTGAACAGGGCCAAAACTTTGCATGAGCTGCTTCTTGGGGAAAAAATTAATTTATTTTTTCGTTTCTTATTAAGACTTCTCAGGCCTGTGTGTGTTCATGTGTGTGTGTGTGTGCACTCATGTGTATACTCGAGTAGGGGTGCGCATGCCTGCGTGCACAAGCAGAAACCGGCAAAAGGCATCCAGAGCTTTATGCCCAGACAATTTAGAAATAGTCACGGCATAAGGATCGTGAAATTGCTCCTGTTTAAAAAAGCCAAATTTTGGTCCACAGCCTCCCTTCCCTCAAATACTAAACAACCACCAAAAGTTACATCGCAGGAGATGAAAATGGTCAATTTGCTTTGAGCCAATTAGGCCTGCTGATGGCTGGACCGTGGGTCCCCTGAAGGGGAGGAAAGTGAACCTCTAATTCATCCAGCTCCTTTCCACACTCGGCTTATCTCGAGTCAGGGAAATCTTCCTCTTGCTGAATTTGTCATCTACTTGCCTTCCCTTTTTGCCTACTATTCAGAAAATGGAAAAAAATGTATGTATTGTGTGGGAGGGCACTGCTTGCGTTTTAAGACAGTGGGACCTGCCTGCAAGGTCTGTAATAGGCAAGGTTATCCCTAAAGAGGCTCAGTGCTGGGAGAGAAGCATCAGTGGTCACTTTACGGGGTCATCAGGGAAAAGGTCACTCCTTTTTCCCACCCCCATCGTCCCTCTTTTATGGAAAGATCTGGGTGCATCTGTGAAACTCTATGCTTCTGCAGCAGGCCTCGTGGGACCAGCTTCTCTGCAGGAAAAGTTAGCCACAGCCACATTATGAGGCTCGATCCACCCAGGGCCCATCTGGGTCTTCATCCCCGCGCCCCACGCCCCGGCACCGCATGGCTAGCTTGGCCACTAACTACACAGAAAGGGGCTCTGACTGCTAAGAGACCCATGACGTGGTCATCCGCCCCAGGCTGGGTTCCCCACATCTCTTTCCCCCATACATCTGCGGTCACGTGGAAGCCCCAGGCCCAGCAGGGAGAGCTGGGCCAAGAACTTTCTGTCCTTTGTGATGGCCAACACCAGCCCCCAAGCAATTCCCTCACTCCCAGCCTCGCCCGGGAGGTGTTACTATAAATGACTTCCACACTTACAAATTATTTTCCACTCCTAAACCCTGTGTCGGTAAATATTTCGACTCACAGGGACACACTTCTCCCCTCTCCATCCATCCCTTGATCACCTGCCCCCGCCCCCGGAGAATATAAACTGCACCCCCATCTCCATCCAGTCTTCCTAACTGGGGCTGTTTCTCTCTCTGCCTTCCGGCTCAGAGGAAAGGACAGAGTGTCCACATCAGGACTCAGGCCCTTGAATTTCAAGGACTTTTCCAACAGCCCATGCGGTCAGGGTAGAACCCGCTTACTTCCAGTGAACACTCAACCAAGCCTGGCTTTCTCTGGAAGGCTGAGCTCTGGGGATTTCAAAGCAGGCTATGTTTTCTGCCGACTTCCCCAGCCCTTCTCTGATCATAAGATGGTCCCTCAGAAGTATTTCATTCCTGGTGGTCGTTGCCAATCACTCGACAATATTTGTGTTCGCAGATCCAAGGGCATCTGAAAAACACTGCTTCATGGTAACTTTAAAGGGTCATATCTTTTCCGCATCTCACCCTGCCCTGGATGATTGGACGAACAGGGGGCAGGGTGTGTGTGTGTGTGTGTGTGTTGTGTACAAGTGCGTGTGCGTGTGCGTGTGCGTGTGTGTGTGTCTCCTCTCATTGCAGGAGCTCCCAAATATGACCAGGGGCACCACCAATGGATCTCTCAAACTGGGGACAGACAGAGACCTCCAGTCGTACCAGGCAAAGCCAGCTGGGTCAGAAAGGCCCAAGCCCACCCCATTCCAGTGAAAGTGTTGACCCAAGCTCTGAGAGCAAATGAAACCTTCGTGCCCAAACACTCTTTAAATTATCATCAGCAGTTAGAAGGGAAAACTTATTTTAAGTCCTCAGATTGCATCTCCGGGCCACTTAGTTCTCACAAGATGGTCTGCTGGAAGAGGGAGCAGGGTGGGGTAAGGCCCAGAAGGGTCTCAGCACCCAGGTTAGTCCGCATCTCCTCTGAAGGCATGACAATGTCGTCTATTTCTGAGTCTCCCTGGAGCGGGGTTTTGACACGTGCAGGATAAAAACAAGAGCCGGTTCCCTCCAACTTTCCAAAGACCATCCGCGTCAGTGGGCCCCAAAGATGCCTTCACAGAAGGGTCTCCTTGTTTTCCTAAATCATTTTCCAACACACCTGATTCACTTAAACTGAACACTAGCAGAGGTAAGTCATACTGAGACCCAGAAAATCAGAGATCTCTCCTAAGAATCGGAATCCCAGGGCCAATTGTTCCATGAAGAAGCCAAGATCTTCCACAGAGATGTCAAAGACAGGAAGAAGACAGAGCCTTTGGGTCACACAATCCATCCTACCAGCTACAGAGGAAGTGGGGCGAGCTGAGCTCGCTGGACCCCTGAGCTTTAATGATCAGAACGTAAAAACCTGCTTTCCCCCTACCATGTGAGTTTGTGTTGGGATGTTTATTGGAGGTTCCCCCTCTTGGGGGAAAAGTCTATCCCACATAAGATGCTCCATCTGGGACATTCAGAGAGCCAGTTTGTTATCATGAATGCGCTAAGCCCTCCAAACTGTTAAATTCAATTGCCGCTATGTTTAAAGGGCATCTGGGTCCTTACGATGATGCATAAATTGTGAAAGGATCAGCACACGACCACTATAAAGTTCTCCCTCCGATCCTGCTTGGCGAGGATGCGGAGGTGATGAAAACCTACCAGCTTTCTCAGCCAAGAAGGAAAAGGAGAATTTGGGATGCTGGGGCTACGATGGACCCCCCAGCAGTAGGTATCAGGGATGCCAGGTCGAAGTGGCCTTGCGGGGCCAAAACTTGAAGCTATCAGGGCCCACAAAGAGCCCCTTGGATTTCATGATGCTGGGAAGCCTCTCCGCCACTCCGCACCCCATGTCCTTTCTGGGCAAACATCATGTTGGGAGCAGACCCTCCACTTGCTTCCCAAACCTCAGAGGTCACTGATTAAAATGCAAGCCAGCAAACAAAGCAGGCCTCGGAGTCCCGCAATAATTACCCCCCGTGAGAATGATGGCTCTCAAACGCCCCTCCTCGTTCAAGTATATCAAACTTAACTCTGCTTTTCCATCCCGGTCACAAAATAAGTTGGGGGTTCTGGGCCCCTGAAGTGCACATCCGTGGGGTAGCTTCTTACCCACACCCTAAAGTCACTGATGGCCCCGTGAGGCTGCGTGCGGATGTGTGTTGCCCTGTCACTGGAAGATGGCAGAAAATGATCAGGGCCGCCTCGGCACTGGGTGACCCGTCCAGCAAAACGTGATGTGCGAGGGTCCCAGAACCATCTCTTCCTTCCGGTCCCATTCATGAGTTGAGGAGACCATTGGCTGAGCTGTTGTGCACCAGGACACAGAGGGTCCCTGAAGGCAAAGCTGTGACTAATTCAAAAGCCCACCGTCCTCTCCGCCAAGTCGTTGGTACCAAAAGATTACAATAAAGGAGAGGAATTTCCATAAATGAGAAGCAGCGCCCGCTTCCCACAACTGGGAGGGGGTGTGGGGGAGGGGTGGGTGGGCACCGATTCAAAGATTCCTCTCGCGGTTGGAGAGTGGTGTTAGCTGAACTCAGACAGAGAGACACCTCCACGCGCAAAACTCAGCAAGGGGCGACGTACGTCTGCTACCGAAATACTCCAGATCAAAGTCACCCCCAGCCCAGGAGGCCCGGGAGGCCGAGATTTCATAATTAGGATCTTCAAAATCCTCCTCTATTTTTAGGACTTGCGCTCATTCAGTCCTTTACAGAATCAGAACCTGTCAGCTAAGGCCAAAGAGACTGAAGGTTTAGTTTCTCTCCCTGCCACCGCGCGCCCCCCAACTCTGCTTTTGGAAAGCAGATTAACGGTAAACTAAAGGAGTAGCTGGATGATTTGATGGAAATACACTTGGCCATACATATGTATATGTGCGTACGCTGGGGTGGGGTGAGGGGTTTGGGGGTGGGGGGCTCCTTCCCACGCTGAATTGCATGGGCCCTGCTCTCCTCCTGTGGGCTGCAGATAGACCCAGACCGGACGTGGCACCTCAGCCACACCCTTTCAAGCCAGCCCCCAGACCACTTTGCTGGGCCCCAGGGTGTACCAGAAGGCAAGGAAACTTGAAAATTGTTCCCCAAATGTCTCTCTTCTCAATCAGGCACTCATGTATGTATCAACATGTCCGCCACTAGCAATCAAAACCCACACTCAAATCTGTCCACCCAAGACACGCCTAAAAATAGACATCATCCTAAAACAAACACATCGCTGGGCAAGTCAAAATCTGACTTGAGTCAAAACGATGAAGCTGGGTTATTCCTGCCCTTCCAGACGGAAGACTTGGGTGGAACAAGCAGAAGGGCATCGAGGGAAGAATACAAGGTGCACCCACTAGTTACAGGGGACCCCCCCCCCAATAGATCCAGGTCCCCTCTGGCACAAGAGGTTTGGGGTTTTTATATTGCAGTGTGCTTGGGAGGCCTACTTGCCCTTACACACTCCCCGGACATTTGATCCTATTGCATAAAGCTATCGACTTTTAATCTCTAAAATGAACCAAACCGAGGCAAATACAGTATTCCTAACTAGAAATATTTACCTCCTAAATGCTTTCGGCAAAGCATATCACTCCCTGGGCAAAGAACACGACCCAAGGTTATTGTCACTCAAGTGGACAGAAAGGTGATTTTGCTAAAGCTTCCAGCATGGAGTGAGTTCAGGAGATCCTGTGAAATCCCAAGGATACACTCAAGTTTGCCCTTCCAGAGTGGGAAGAATTTCCCTCCTCTAATTTCACCTGGTCCTCCTGGACTGTTTACTAAAGATGTATATTTTATATCAGCAGAGAGTAGCAAGGAACTTCCTGGCAAGGGCAGCCATATTTTCAGGACCTATTAAGATTTTCTTTGGAAATTTAAATACCTCTGTCAGGCAAACAAAATCATATAAGGAATCACAGAATTTCATTTCTAGAAAGAGAAATTAGATTAACCAACCCTCACTCCTTTCCTAGAAATCTCAATAAAATAGAAGTACATTGCAACAGTCTCTTACTTCCGGTCTGAAGGGGCCTCACAAGAAATCTAATTGAATTTAGATTTAAATTAAGAAAGCTAAAGAAAGCAATCCTGAGAAAATGCCTTCAATCTATAAATATTGTATAGATATATATATATAGGAGAATATATAAGTATATATTACATATTAGAAGGCAGAGACTATTTAAAATCAAAACAGCCAGAAAAATCCAGTGGCAGAAACCATAAGTTCAACACCAATAAGCTTCAGGCCCTTAGAAATCCTTGTCCTTTATTAATATTTAGTAGAAATGTATAATTGCAGATGCGTGCTAGGTGGGGATTTTATGTCAGGATGCGGGCAAAGAAGACTGGTTTATTACAACCATGAAATATTGAACAAGCACCAAAGAAGAGTAGTAGTATGTCCCAGACTAGCCAGGGAGCAGGCAGACCCAGACCGTCAGCTGCACAAAGGGGGCTATCTGTTTACATTACCCCTGATTAACACCTGCGAAGTTTTGGGTTACATCTTCCGGATGCTGCAAAAGTCACATGAAGGCATGCAACCCGTGCTGGGTGATTTTTGGGGGAAACAGGAGTGCGAGGCTCCATGACTTCCCAAAACCACTTGGAGGGAGCCTTAAAAATTCTCTCCACGGTGTAAGGAGTGAGGGAAATGACTCAGAACAAGAGCACTAGGAGCCCTCCGGCTCTTACCCCAAGCCTGCCCCATGTCTAAGGAAATTCAATGTTCAAATCCTGCCTGACTAGTATTTCTTAGCACTGCTTACTGTGTTCCGACTGGAACACTGAGAGAAGCATGAAATTCCAAAAATTTCTCCCGCATCACTGTAAAAATATCATACCTCCAAAAAGGGCAGAATTGCATGCAGAAGTGTATACAGAGACCTCTCCCGTTTCACGGTGTGTGAAAGAGCGTTTCTAGACATCTCCGGATTTCAAGATAGAGAACAACCAACGGACTAGAAGTTTGGCAATGGTAAACTTATTACGGGAATACAGTTAATTCAAATTTTGAAAATTGTAAGGGGCTGGGGGGCGCGGGGGACATACTTTTTTAGGCTTAATATCCTTTATCTACAAACTATCATTATTTCTCCTTCCCTGTTTTGAAATTCCTCCATAGCCACACAGCTATTACAAAGATAGGTGGATGATTTTGCAAACTAATTTCAAATTTATGTGATCCTCACTGATTTAATAGATGTCTGAATAGGCCCAAACTCAGGCCGGTTTTTTTTGTTGTTGTTGTTGTTTTTCCCTTTGCACAACCTCACCCTTCCCCCACCCCAACTTTGTGCAAACAGAATCTCATGATGAGACGTAGAGTTTTATGATATGAGAGTTGTTTGGCGGGTTAGGAAGTCAGAGGAAGCATAATTTGGAGAGGATTACTTTCCTGGTTAAAAAAAAAAATCATCATCACATGTGATTCTGGCCTAGACTTTGTGAGAAGTGTTACTTGCCAGTAGAGTTCCCTCCCCTCCAAAGGACATCTAAACCCCATAAGACAATCTGGGCACGTCCCAGTGGCTACACAGCTTGTGCAGTTCTAAAGACTTATTCGTTCTCTCCAACCTGAGCACGATCATTTTGTTAAAGACCGACTAGTATTTTGTCATCGGAGCGAAGAATTTCAGTAACAGTGTTAATATTTAATCACATTAGTACTGGCGTGTTTTATGGCGTGACAAAATAAAATATCATTACAAAATTGGGCTTTGCCTGAAAGGCGGGGGGCAGGCGGTCAAAGAAAGTGCTCGCTGGGGCTGGAACCTGGAAAAGGTATATCCAAAGCTGCTTCATGGCTGATGGGACCCTGGGCATGTGTTTACGGAAAAGCAGGACGCTTTCGTTTCAATTCTTTTTTTTCTCAACTCTATTTCAAAGTGGTGCACTTCACTCTGATTTTCAGCCAGGGCACTCGGGGGCCCGCTGAAGGCTCTGTGTACCTATTTATACAACATATGCAGATGGAGCTGCAGGGTGTTATCATAATGAAAAGTTTAATCATCCTTATTTACTACCAGTAAGGGAGCAGGAATCATATGCAGATACCTTATAAAGCCTTAACTAGCAGCCCCAAGGCTGTAGAAGCTGCGAGTGACCTCAATTCGGGGCTTTATCTAGGAAACTGTCCTTCCCACATCACAGAGTGGAAAACAAAGGAGGTCAAGTGGGTGTCCCTGCCGAGGCTTCTAAGGCGGCCAGCCCTGAAGCGGGTCCCTGGAGGAAGTTTCCGTCTCCCGTATGCAGGGGAGGGCTGAGTTTAGTATACAGGGGAAATCAACCCCAAAGTGACTAGCATCTGTTTCCAAAAAAATATTTTCCTTCGTCTGACTGTGATAATGAAACAAACAAAACAAAACATTTCTTTAATGACATTTCTTCATTCACAGTCTGCATTTTTTTTCTGCAAAGGACATTAGTCAGACTGGGAAGGGAACAGTGCAACACCTTAAAAAAAATCTCGTTAAAACCACCCAATTCCTCTGCACCTAAGGCCCTTCAAACGACTTGCAAGCAAAGCGTTACTGGTTTTTCTTTATTAATTCTCTAAATCGTGGCGTTTTTTTTTTCTTTTTAACTCTTCTCGCCCCATTTTGGCCAATGTGGTCTTAATTACTGTGGGGGCGGGGGGGGGGGGAGGGGGAGAAGGGGGCGGGGGAGGGGCAGCCAGACCAAGCCAGGTAGAAGTGACAGGGGCTGGGATTTGTGCTAACCAGTTATTGATCGGCAGGCCCGAGATGTTGTGTACAAGAAAATAAAAGAGAAGCGGGGCAGAGCAAACAGGATGCTGTGTCCAACTCCATTTTAAAAAGGAGGGAGGGGGGAAAAAGGGAGAGGCAGCGGAGGGTCCCAAACTAACCAATTTATGGCCTTGCCTGGGAGAAGCCTGGAGAATGCTGATGCTGGCCGCAGCGTCTGCTGTGCATGCTAAACACCCAGCTTCAAATGAGAGAGCGGCGTCCCGGGCTGGGCAGTAGGCGAACAAAGAGAAAAGCAGCAAGGCCGCATTCATGAATTAGAAAACGCAAGCGGGAAAGCTACCCGGGACAGGCGGGCGTGAAAGCCCGGAGTTCTGAGCCACCCAACTCCTGCCGCACTTCCCCTCCCCCTCCTCCCGCCCCTATCCCCTTCTCCTAAAACCTACCATCACCTTAAACCCTGGGTCAAGAGATGGCAAGATGCAGGATGTGGACTAGGAAAACTAAGGCAGAGGAAAAGAACCTTAAGAGAAGGCGAGGATGGGGGATGTATTTTTTTAAGACACGGTTAAATCGCCAGCTACTGACTCCATGGTAACATTCAGCCTGGTGAAACCAAGGAAATCCAGTGAGTATTTAAAAGAAAAAGGTAGGCATTGTGGGGGTGGGGGTGGGGGGGTGAGGTAGGAAATGATGTTACGTAAAAAGTCCCCATTAAAAAATAAAATGGATAGCTACCGCAGCCCAGTCGTGTTTGGGTTAAAAAAAAAACACTATTATTATTTTATCGGCAATGGTGGTCCATTTACTGACCCCCACCCCACCCACCTTAAAGGCCTCCAGGCCTGGTGGGGAAAGAGTGCTTAGAATGCAAAGGAGAACCGGGACCGGACATCTGTCACCAAAGCCAGGCGAGATATTGACAAACGCGGGTCCTTTGTGTCTTAAGAATATATATCCATATCCCCATACACAAACGAAGCCCTGCCCGATTGGTCTGGTCTCTGCCAAAGTGGACCCCACTCCAGCCCAGGCCCCCCCATCAAATGTCAGGGAGGTGCACTCTGAAGACTGCCTGCCTCCTACCATCCCGACAGGTCTCCAGTTTTTCAATGAAACTCTAATAGTTAAGAAGAGACAAAACAGTTATTCATTAGGAACAAAGGTCAAATTAGGCGTTGCCTCTGAATGATGCTGCAGACACCAGAACTGGTCACTTTTTTTCCCCAGAGATGCTGGCACACGGAAGGGAACTCAAGCTGAAGGTTGGCTGACTAGGAAAAGGTGGGGAGGCATTAACACAGCTTCCCAGGTGTCCTGCCAGGAAGGGGGGGGGGGTGGCAAACAACTCCTGAAAAGTGGAACGAGCCTCAATGTTGAAGGTGAGGAGGGGGTCTGAGTGTGAAAGGGAAGGGGCCTAGTGCTCTGGGCACCCAGTAACTCAGCTAAAACTTGAGGGGGTGGGGCTCTACAATAATCGCCAAAGGGCTTCCGCCTAAGTTGTTACCACCCTCTGGAACCAGAATCTACCTGGCAGCACCTGGGGGGAGGGAAGGGGTCTGCCCACAGAGCCCTAGGTGTAACCAAAGGAAGGGCACCCAGCTCTGAACTGGGCATTAGGAAGGCCCTGCGCCCTCCTGACCCCAAGGGACACCACCCTTTCATGGAGCCTTCAAGGCAGAAGCTAAGGCCTGCAATGGGGGTGGGACGGGTATCCACCAGGTGAGAAGGGAACAGGGAATGAGTGCATATACCTTCTTTGCTGTTGGGGTTCTGGGGTTTGGCCTTCTCCCAGGGTGCCAGCGTCTTGTCCTCGTCTGCGCCGTCCACCAAAGCCTTGTCGGCCGGCAGGTACCAGGTGGCGCTGTGCTCTGCCATCAGCGAGTCCAGATCGATGGTGCTCATGGCGCTCTTGACGGCCTCGGAGCAGCAGCTGCCCAGCTCGCTGTCACCATTCTGCGCACCAGAAGCCCCCACAGCACACTCACCCTTCTTGCCACCTTTGAGCCCCAGGGGCTGGTCCTCAGAGATGCTGAACTGCTGCCTCTGCAGCTGGATCTGTGCCTGGAGGATCTCCAGGGGGTGGATCTCGTCAGGCGGCGGTGCGCCGCTGCTGCTCGTTGGGGTCCGGACCTGCTCCAGGCCCGGCGTGCCGGGATGGCCCGTGCCCCCGCCGCCGTAGCTGTCGGGGGTGGAGGTAGAGGTAGACAAGATGCCCAGGCCAAGCGGGGCTGGGGGCGCCTTCGGTCCATGTTCCCCGGCACCCAACCCGCGGGGAGGGAGTTTGGGCGAGCCTGTCACCAGAGGGCTCCTACTCGCTTTGGCCAGGGCTGGGGGGTTGTCGGAGCTGGATGACACCTCGTCCTCGTTGGCGTAGCTCGTGCTCACCTCGTCCGAGGCGAACTCGCCTGCGTGCGGGGAACTACCGTCCGACTTTGCCCCACCGTCCAGGGACGCCATGAGGTCCGGCTGGTCCCCCAGGAGCAACTCGGCCCCCTTCCCCCACGAAGGCGACGTGAGCGCCTTCTCATGAGGCGTAGGCGCCCCGCGCGCCTCGCCTGTGGAGCTTCCCCCGACGGCTGCGCCTGGCGCCTGCTGTTGCCCTGGGCTCACTCCAGGCGCGCCCCCGCTGTCCGGCGCTGCCGAGTACTTGTCGAAGAAGGTCCCGGGGCTCACGTGACCACTGTCCCTTTTTCTGCGACCCCGTCCCCGGCCGCCGCCCCCGGGAACCGGCTTGCCGTCGTTCCCCGACGTTGATTCCAGGGTGTAGTTGGGGGAGAGGCTGGTGCCATCTCCCTGGGCGGGCGGATTGGGCGGCCCAGAGGCTTTGGAGCCGCTGCTACTGGTCCCCGACTGGCCTCCGGGCCCTGCGGCCCCAGGAGCAGTCCCTCCTGGGAAGTAATCCGAGCCCGGGTTGCTGGCCATGGCCGCGCCGTCGGTCTCGTTCTGGCTCAGTTTCCTCTTGCCCTCGGGCGGGTTCTTCTTGTTGAAGGTAACGTTGAGGTTGGGGGCTCCAAGGCTGGCGATCATGTTCTGGCAGGCTGTGGAGAGTGCAGCCAGGCAACTCTGGCCGAACAGGTTGTCCTTGGAGCTGGGCTTGTTGAAGGAGCCCAGCGAGAGCGCGCCCAGCTTACTGGCCGAGGTGCGCTGGCTGGGCTGGAAATCAGGCTGCTGCGGGTATGCGCCCCCGCCGCCGCCGCCGCCGCCCGTGCTGCCGCCGCCCCCGCCCGCGCTCGGGGGCGAGTTCACGCCTGGGCCGCTGTGCGGCGTGGCCTGCCGGTTCGCTGCGCCGAACGGGAAGCCAGGCTGGCCCCCGAGCGCTGGCGCTGTGAAATCGGGCGGCTGGGGCCGGCGCTCGGAGGGAGCGCTGGGCAGCCCCACCCCAGCCCCGGGCGACTGCAGCTGCCCCAGGCTGGCCAGGCTGCCCCCGAACTGCAGGCCAGGGGAGGGCAGCGCGGGCACGTGGCCCTCTCCGGGCATCCTCAGCGGCTCCTGCAGAGAGCCCCGGAACAGCACCCCCGAGCCACCGGGCGGAGGGGGCGGCGCCAGTCCGGGGTCGTGCGGGCCGCAGTCAGCGGGCAGGCCTGAACCTCCCATCCTGCGGGGCAGCAAGTCACCCGGCGGCGGGTGCGGACCTGGGAACCATGCACTCTCCTGCGCCAAGTGCTGAGCCTGCTGCTCGAACGTGCCCAGGCGCCCGGCGCCCGCGCCGCCGCTTTCGCGCTCAAAGTTCGGCTGGGCCAAGCCGCCCACTGGGCCGCTGTGCACCAGGCCGCCCTGGCCCACGTCCCCGGGGTGGCCTAGCTGGGCCAGGTTGGGCTGGCGCAGCCGCTGCTGCTGATTCCGCGACGCCATCTGCTTGATCATGAGGGCCGCGTTTTGGCGTTGCTGCTGCTGTTGCTGCTGCTGCTGCTGCTGCTGCTGTTGCTGCTGCTGCTGCTGCTGCTGCAGGGACTGGTGGTCCGGGGCCGGATGCTGCAGGGGTGGCCCCGAGGGGAAGCTGTCGGGCACAGGCGGCGTGAACTCGCCGGGTAGGCCGGAATAGGCTGAGGGCGAGAGGTGGTTGTCCAGAGCGCCGTTGTGCATGCTGCCGTTCCACGAAGCGCAGCGATCCACTCCCGCGCTGCCCGGGAAGTCAAAGCGCGGCCTCTTGGCCACATTCATGTAGGGGGGTGCGTCGAAATGCTGCAGCCGCTGGTTGGGCGTCTGCTGCGGAGGAGGGTGCTGCATGTTGAATACAGGCTCAGAATAAGGGTGCATGCTCCGGTTCTCCAGCCGGTGGATGGGGTACTCGAACTGCGCGTGTTGGCTGGGCAGCATGGGGCCCCCGTCCTGCAGGCCGCCGCTGGGCGTGCCCGCCTCGCCCTGCTGGGGACGCGGGAGCGCAGGCGGACACGAATTTTGCCGGACCAGAAGCCCAGGCGGCGGCGGCGGCGGCGGCGGCGGCGGCTGTTGCTGCTGCGGAGGCGGCGGCGGCGGCTGCTGCGGGGGCTGCTGCGGAGGCGGCGGCGGGGCCTGCTGAGGAGGCTGCATTAACGGGTGCCTGGAGCCTACTGCAGGCTCCAGACCCACGGGCATCTTGCGGGTCCCGCCGAACCTCTCGAAGAACACTCCGTGCTGCTGCTGCTGCTGTTGCTGCTGCTGGGCGTGCATTTTGGACAAGCCCACCATGCCTGCAGCTCTAGGCATGGCCGAGGCACCCGGGAAAGAGCCCCCGGGAACCTGACGACCCGCTGCATAATGAGGCAGCTGCCCCTCAGAATCAGAGGGGGAAAACATGTCGAAATGTCCCGAGGGCGGCTCGCCCGGGTAATTGTATTCCAGCGAGTCGACGGCTCCTTGGTTCGCCACCCTCCGGGGCTCCAGACTGTGGGAATCGGAGCCACTGGAGGCGGGCAGGCCATGGAAGGAGGCGGCTCGGTTAGGGCTCTGGTCCAGCGGCAAGCATGGGGCAGGCACGGCGTGGCCTGAGGCGCCCGAACTGTGGAAGTCCGGGAGGTTCCCAGGTCGCTGCGGGCCGAAGCTCTCCGGCCCCTGGCTCTCCGCCAGGTGATCATAACCCTCGGCGAAGGGCGGCTGGCTGCCCAGGCCGCCGGCCGCGCCGCCGTAGCCGAGCAGACGACCCCCGTGCAGGCACGAGGCCCCAGGATCCGACCCGCCGAAGTTGCCCCCGAAGTGGGGGTGATGCTGGTGGGGGTGGTGGCCTCCCGGGTGGCCGTGGTGCGGCTGTTGGCCTCCAAAGAATCCGTGCACCGGCTGCGCCTGCAGCCCCCCCGCGTGCAACTCCGAGTGGCCGCGCGCGTGAAAGCCATAAGGCTCCATGTTCATGCCCAAGATCGGGGATTCGCCCAGCCCGCTCATGGCAGGGTCCACGGGGCCAGGGGGTCCCCCCGCGTGGAAAGCCGGGGCCTTAAAGTGGGCGTTCATGCTTAGTCCGGCCTCGTTAAAGTTCCTCTCGCCCTGGCCAGCGTTCCTGCTGTTGATCTGGGGCTCGAATTGGTCCAGCCCAAACATACTTGGCGGGGGGCGGGGAGATCAATAGGGCATGACAGCCTGATCTCCGCGGCGCGCCTCCGGCCAGCTACTCGTTCCGGCCCTGGGTTGGGCGCTCCGGGACGCTCAGCAGCGCAGGGACGCAGCGCGCACCGCCACCTCGCCCGGCTTGTGAAGGCTGGGGGTTATCAGCTCCTCTCCCGAAGCTCTCGCTCTGCCCGACGCGGGCCTCTCACATCTTGCGGCGCCGCGGGGCCTCCAGGAGCCGTGTTGGGGGGCCCATGCCCTGGGACGTTAGCACGGCCGCGGGTGGGTTTGTGGGGAGGGGACGGAGCTGCGGGTGACTGAAGACAAAAAGTTAAGTGGGGGGAAGGAGTCGGGAAGGAGGGAGGGAAAGCAGAGCAATCACCTTCTTAAGTCCGATCGGTTTGGGTGGGGAGCCCCTGGACGCTGCCTGAAGCCTCCCGGAGTCCGTGGCGGAGTTGCTAAGGGGCCAAGCAGAGAGACCCTTCAAAGCCGTGGCTGGCGCCGGGGCAAAGACCGAGCGGTCCCTCCCCCCTCCCCCCGGAGTCCCCGCGCTCCGCAGCCCGAGCCTCAGCCAAGCAGGATCCGCTCGCACAGTCCCCGTCGGCCCGAGCAAGCGGCTACTGCTTCTTCAGGGAGTCGGAGGACTGGAGGCTCCGCTCTGCATCACCGGTGCCGGTCCCAGAGCCGAGAGCTCAGCGGGGCTGAGGAGGAGGCGGGTGCCCGGGGTTGAAACCGAGGGTTGGTGGAAGGCGCGGCTCCCCTGTTCCGCGGCGGGTGCGCTGCACCCCGGCGCGCCGCTTCGCGGCCACGTCCGCCGCCTGACGCTTCTGTCCTCCGCTGTTAGGTCTCTGAGTTCGCAGGGATCTCCGCGCCCCGTTCCAGGCGCGGGCGGGCAGCAAAACGAGGGGTTGGGTCGCTCCAAGGCTAGGGTTCCCTGCCTCCCCGCCAAGGTGCTTCGCAAGTCGCCCTCGGACCCAGGGAGGGGGGCGTACGCTGGTTGGGGGCCACGCTGGGCTAGCAGGCTAAGGCTTTCCGGCTGCGCTCTCGGAGCCCGGAATGGGAGGGAGGCGGGGGCAGCTCTGGGGGGTCCGCGCACCCCTCTCCTGGCTGGCGGGGGGGCTCTGCGTGGGGCGTTCCGAGGGTCTCGGCTCCCCTCTCTGTGTCTGCCTCTCGCCCAGAGCCCGGAGAAGCAGCAACAAGTTTTGCATTTCAGCAATCAATTTCAGCCATTACATTTGCACCAATCAGCGCAGCCCGAGCTCCGGGTCCGGGGCGGGGCCCGCTTTTAAGGTGGTCCTGGGTGCTGACTGCTGAGGCCCCCACCACGAACCCGCACTTCGCCAGCTCGGGGGTCCCCAGCGCCGGTCAGCCTCGGGGTCCGGTGCCAGTGCGCTGCGGGCGCACCCTGGCCTCCTCGCGCATCGGTCTGGAGAGGGCGCAGGCAGAGAATGGCGGGAGCTTGGCTTTGTTCACCCCCCTTCCCATTCACCACAGTTCCCAACTCCCCACCCCCAACTGAAGTGAGACCTGCGGTGTGAGTAAGGGGCGGGGAGGTGGGCGGTAAGCGGTGCGGGGCGCTCAGACAATGGGGTCGCCAGGCAAAGATCCTGGACTCACCGCGGAAAGTCGCTAAGTGTCGACTGCGCTTCAGCTGGAGCGAACCCTCGGCTCTCCACCGCTGTCTGATTACTTGTCGCACCCAAGTTAGCCGGACCTCGGATTTCCCTGGAGGTGAAAGCAGACGGGGAACCCCGAAGTTAGGGATCGCCTCCCTCACTAGGGCGCGCATAATTGTTTCCTATCTCCACTGTCTAGGGTTCCCGGTTCTCAATGGCCGGCTTCCGCCCGGAGGAACCATAACCACTGGGCCACTTTATGGGGGGCATATCGGAGCAGCCCAGCGCCAGAGCGGCCAGGCAGTTAGGAGCCCCGAGAAGACCAGCGCGCAGAGGGCCACACTGGCCGGCCGGAGCACCCTAGTTCAGGCACCCCGGTCAAGGCCCAGGCCCTCTTGGGGCGCGAGGTTGGCCTCCTTAAGAGATCAATTAAACTGAAGAGCCCAAAGAACGGAATTGGGTTGTGATACTAAAATCAATAGGAGTAATTTAATATCTGCCCTGCTCTTTATGAAATATTTATCCCAATAATCTTAGTTAAAATGTTTAGATCTTCCTGATCCCCACTGAGTCTGCAATCTATCTTGCAATTAGAAGTTGGGAGTTAGAGGTGATGGAGGGTAGAGGAAGTATTTATTCTCTGTGCCTGCATGTGTGTATTTTCCTCCCTAAAGCGTCTGTACGGGAGGAAGGGGGAGCAGGCTTTTAATTTTCCTTGCCATAAAATAGCACGAGGCGATTTTGCTAGCAGACCAGCATTCTTAGGAGAAGGGGAGAAAAGGGAACTTTCTTTGAAGTGCCCCTGATATCGCTATTAAATCTAAATAAAATTAAGCATGGTGTATAAAAATGCCTTTTCCCCCCAACAAAAGAAAGTGTTTATCGCCCAAGACTGTCTAGCGTTTGCTAAATTGCGCATGAAATCTGAAATGAAATAAACGTTATAATAAAACCAACCCCTGAGCCCTTTTTATTTTAAAACCTCAGATTGCACTTCACCGTCGCGGGGCGGGGAGTTAAAAAGTTACCAGGACGAGCGTGCGGATTCATCGCTCCCCAGAGTTACTGCTGGGAAGGCAGACGCTAGGTGTTCCAGAACCGAAAATGCCAGGAAAATGGGCTCAATTTAGACGGAGGGGAGGAAGAAGCAGGGTCTTCAGGGACTCCGGGAGAAAATAACACCCCCCCTTCGATAAGAATAAAAATAAAAGCAAACAATAAAAACCTGCAACTTTAAAACTCAGAGAGCAGAAGCAAGCTCAGATCCAAGGCCCTTCGTGGGACCTCCCTGTTGTGGATGTCTACAGATATTTTTTTCCTTTTTGAAATTAAAAATGAAAATTACCCCCACCAAAAATTAGGTCCATAAATAAGCATCCGGGAAGAAGTATTTGTACAGGGAGGTGGAGTTTTAAAAGGATTTTTCTGCAGGATCAGGTTGTTGGTCTGTGATTAAATATTGATTTTGTGTAATTAGTTTTCATGTGAACTATCCTCTTGCTGATAGCTTAGAGGTTTCAGAACTAGAAAAGAAATGGAATTGGACATGGAAATTATTACTTAGCAAAGTGACAGGGAAGTGAGAGCCGAAGAAAAGACTGAGGCTTGGCTGATTTCGGCACAAAGAAATAAAGGGCGTGGGTAAGCCTCCAGTGACCTCCCCACCCCCACCCTGGGGCCCCAGGCCAGAGCTGGGGAGACCCAGAGCCTCCTGGGCAGGAAGGAGACAAGTAGAAGGAATGGCTGCCACAAGGAGGACCCTGCATGGGCAAAGACCTATGCAAAACCCATGACATCTGGTCACATACCTGGTCCAGAGTGGTGGGTTCTGGGTTCTGGGTGCCTCAGGAGGCACCGTTTAAGGGCTTTATGTCTCTGTGTGTCTGGAGAGAACAGGGACAGTTGGGGCCTGTCTGGAGCCCTGGGTGGGCCAGGGCGGTGGGAAAAATGACCCGCAGACCTGCAGGTCTGGGGAGACCCCGGATGGGGTGTGCTGTTGGCTGAGGCATGACTTCACACGGGGCTGGGAGAGGGTCCCCTGAACACCTGGGCAGGTTTCCTGTGGAATAATTCTGTGCGTTCCAGGGAGGGGTGGTGTGGGAGTATTTTTCTGGGACTGTTTCCAAGAGTTAAGTCTACAAGGTGTGTGAGTGTCTGAAAGCAGAGTGTGTTTGGGCCCGGCTGTGTTTCTGTTCAGAATGTGTGTCTGGGTCACCTTTCCTTAACACTAAAGAATGTTGTGCGGGTGTGTGGCTTGTGCCTGCATTTGTGTCTTGGCCCGTGTGTGCCGGTGCGGGGCACCTGCGCATGTTTGTGTCCATGCCTGTGTGTGCCCACGTTCCTGTGTCTCTGGGTGTCTCCGTGAGCGTCCCTGTCTGCCCCCCAGACCCATGCTCCTCTCTGTGGATGCCTCTGTGTTTGTACCTCTGTGTGTGTGGCTGCCTCACACCTTGCGTGCCTGCATCTCTGCTCACGTGTGTCTGTTTTCTCTGCGAGTGTGAGAGGCCGTGCCCCTGCCTGTGCCCATCTGTGCCGGTGGACGTGCTGGCGTGTGCGCCTCCACGGTGTGGGCGCCCCTGCGTGTGCCTGTGTGTGCATTCTGCCTGCACCGGCCCGCAGCTTCTTTGAAACAGACACATTGCCCCCTAGTGCTCAGACACATTCAAAGTTCCCACCCGCCGGTGCAGAGCCTGGAGCAACAGGAGCAGCAGGGGTTCCAACCCCGGGGCCTTTCCCTCCTCTTCCCCTTCCTTCGGCCTTTCCCTCGAGGGGCGCTGAGTGTGCTGGCACCAGTCAGAAGGGGTCTCCCGGGCAAGGAAAGGAGGAGACACAGCTGGACTGGGGCCCCAGAGCTGAAGAGGGATGCTCCCAGCTGGTGACAAGTGGGGAGCTGCCCCGAATGGCCCCAGGAGCCCCAGTCCCAAAGGGGACTGCAACTAGTGAGCCCCCCACTCCACAAAAAAGCACAAAACAACCCACACTCAACACCCTTTCCTCAGTAGGCACACAGCCTTCACCCTTGCCCATCAGGCCCCCAAAACCAATGCAGGCACACGCACTCACAGACACACTCACACATACCCCCATAGTGGACAGATCAGCACACTGGCTGCTGGCTATTGAAGCCTCCCTGCTTTACATCCAGGGTCCCATTACATTTCATTTCATTTCATTTCATTACATTACATTTCATTTCCTCCCTGCTTTACATCCAGGGTCCCATTACATTACATTTCATTACATTTCATCCTTGTAGCAACCCTTCAAGGTTGGGACTCTGAACCTGTTTTACAGATGAGGACATAGAACCTCAGACTGGGCAAATGGCTTTCCCAAAGTCAAAGAGTGGCAGAGCTGGGATTCCAAACCAATCTGCCAGACCCTGACCCCTGGCTCTTAACCACCACCTGTTCTACCTGAATGTACTAGTTCAGGCAAAGCGATTAGCACAGTACGGGGAACGTGGTAAGTGCCAAGAAATGTTGGCTACTTTTATCACTACTGCCATTATGATCATCATTAATATTATTGTGATGATGATTAGCACTATTCTCTGGGTGTCTCTCTACCACACCAGTGTGAGAAATTAGTGCATGTGCACGTGTGTGCAAGCGCACGCACGCACACACACACACACACACTTTTGTTCTCAGCCCGCTCCCCACTAACCCCCATCCCCTTTAGAGCTTGGAAGCTCACAGGAATCACAGCAGACCTAGTCTCTCTTGCAGGCAAAGTCCCCAGGAGGCCTGGAGGGGAACCTGCTTCCACTGACACCTCTCTCTCCTGAGTCAGCGGTGGAAAGCATGTGAGCTTTGGCATTGCACACCCAGATTCAGATCTTGGCTTCACCACTTCTCATCTGTGTGACCTTGGACAAAATACTTTCCTCTTCTGAGCCTCAGTTTCCCCTGCTGGGAAGGGGACTCATAGCCAGTTCATATGGAGCATAAGGATTGGCTCATAAGGAGACAAGGTTTTAAAAGGGGCACAGAGCATGGCAGATGGCGGGCATTCATTAGATGGTAGCCTCTTATTACCATTAGTATCATTATTATTTCTTCTGTGTTTGGATCCAGGGAGGTGAAAAGCAGAACAAGGATGCCAGAGAAACTGGGTTTATTTAACAAATCAGCCTTGCCTCACCAGCCAGTCTTTGAGAGAAAGAATGACTCTCTTAGGTGGTCACCTCAAACTCTCTCACCCCCGACTGTGCTGGCGTAAGCGGGTGCAGGCTCAGCATCTGTTCAGGGAGCAGCCAGGGCTGAAGCCTTTGGGGAAGGTCCAGCTATGGCCAGGATAGAGGATATGGTAGCTGGCTAGAGGTTAGAAGGCATGAGACCTTCATGTAGCCACAGGCTGCCAGTTGCTAGGCAACAGTATCCCCTCCCTCTCTCTATGCATGATGCCTGATATCTTTTGGGGTCTCTTCTCCATTGAATAAATACATATTGAATGCCTACTGAATGTCAGGGTTCAGCCTAGGAACTTGGGGAAAAAGTAGAAGATCCAGTCCCAGCCAGATCAAAGGAAACCTCGTATTCTATGCAAAAGAGACTACATTACACACTATAAGGGATAAAATAACTGTCTTAGGAGAGATGGATAATTGAGAAGTGTTCCCAGAGGTGGGTTTTGAAGGTAGAATAGGAGTTTAACAACCCAACCAGGGTCAAAAGACTTCCCAAGCAGGGGAATCAGATTAGAAGGAGTGTGGGAAGTTTTAGGCAGCACTTCGTTTAGAGTAGGACAAGGGAGGGGCAGGGTCTGAAGCCCAAGAGGTCAACAGGAACCAAGATCAGGAGGACCACAAAGGCAGATGGGACATTTTGGACATGGTTCTGGGGAGCCAGCCATGAAAGGGTTTTAAGCAAAGCCAAGTGACATAATCAGAGGCGAGTTTCAAAAGGACCTCAGGATCTCCCTTTTCTTTGCCTTCAAGGTAACCCCAGAAGCCATCTTCACTGGTTTCCCAGAAAACAAGGCCTGGGAGAGGGAAAGTCCCAAGTTTGTCCCCAAGCAGCCAGCACAGATCAAGGCAATACCTGCTGGCTCTCCCACCCCAGGGCTGCTTGCACAGACAAGGGTCCCCTCCTGCCTCAGGGATGACAGATGCTGCTTCCTGCTGAGTAGGACTTCCCACCCTCAGCTGGGGGAGGCCAAGGGGCATTTCCAAGAGAGACATTCTAGGTTCAAAGCCCAGTTCCGCCACACACACAGTTCTGACCACATGACCCTGGGCAAGCCCTGGACTGGAGCTCCATTTTCTGGATCTATAGTAATACCTGTGTCCCAGGGTGTCCGGAAGGCTAAAAGTGTGGGAAAGCACCCAGCCTACACTCTATAACATGTACCATATACAATAGATATTCTCACAGTATATTATATATTCTATTATTATATTATATAGCTACCCTGTGAGGTGGGGTTTGTTAGTTTTCCCATTTTACAAAGGAGGAAGCTGAAGCACAGAGAGGTGAAGGGATTTGGCCCAGGTCATCCAGCAAGTGAAAGGCAGAGTGGGACTCACACCAGCCCCAGTGTGACCCCACCATCAGCCTGCAAACCAGTCCACAGTCTAAACAACTTGGGCCCAGGTCTGAGTCCCAGAGTTTGGGGCTAGGGAGGGGCATGGGAAGGGCCTAAGAAACGCCCCCTCCTCTGCCCCAGGAGTGCCCAGCCTGAGGAGGGATACCCCTCCTCTGCTTCTTCCTGTACCTCCCTGCTTCCCAGAGGCCCCCGGGGCCTGACACAGAGTTTCAATACAAGGGAGCCACTGACCTTCCCCTTGAACAATAGCTGGACGAGAAGTGGCTGTTTCCCAGCTCGCCTGGCCGAGTAGGGCCACCTGCACAGGACGAGAGCTCTGGCCACCATAAGGCATTTCGACTTCCCAGGGAACCAGACACACAGGGGCCTGCTTCCAGCACCAAACCCTCCCTGACAACCTAGCCTTCCCTCAGACACACTCCCTTTCCAGGATCTAGCTCAGAGCCAGCATGGACATCCAAACTGCAGGGCAACATGCCTAGCTGTGACCTGGAGGATCAGAAACAGGGCCACTGCCTGGAAGTATGAATAGCAACCTTGATAAGAGCTGCCCCTTATCTGAGCACAGAAGCTCTCCCAGACCTCGTTTAATCTTGAAAGCACTTGCAGGAGGACAGAATCTCCGTTATCCTTGGGAACTTTCTGGAGGCCACGAGGCTTGTCCATGGCAGGGCCCGGTCTCAAGCCCGGCCCATAGGATCCTGAGGCGATTCAGCGGACCTCCCCATCTATGAGGATTTCTCTTCCCCAGATGGCATCCAGCTATGAGCTTCTATTTTCCATTCTCTAAGCGGAGTGCACTGAACCCAGGCCCTGGTCCCAAAATAACTCAAACCAGCCCCACGAGCTGGAACTGAGGCCCCTGGCGACTCCAGAGCCCAGTCCAGCCTCCCCCTGTAAAAGTTCCCATTCAGCAAAAAAAAAAAAAAAACAAACAGGCATCATACATAAAGCATCACGCACCACACAATTAGTCAGAAAATGGGAAGTTCGGGAGGGTTCGTGATTATTCAACAAACCTATTTAGCTTGATCCCCCCCACCCCTACGTTTTCTCTCCCTGCAGCAATCAGCAATGTGGGCTCATTACCACCGAGAATCTAGCTGGCAAACCAGCTTCATAAACGGAACCAAACAAGCATACATGATGGGAAAACTTTGGACCAGCCAGTCATCAGCCAAAGCTTTTCAAGTCATGTCTCTGTTGCTCCCCCATCCCCACCCCTCCTCTGCTGGGGAAGGCTGCTGCACGCGGTATCTTCATGGGGCTGGGACGGGGGCTGGGAGAATCACCCCCGAGGCAAGGGGAAGGTCACCCAGACTTGGTCCCGCAGTGCCCAGGGCCAAGGACTTGTCTCCCAGAAGGGACCCGCTCTGTGTATCAGCAGCAGCAGCAGCCGCAGCTGCCAGGGTGGCCAGGTAGGTCCCTATTTGCTCAGCATTGTCCCATCCTTCTTTGCTTTCCGTCACCGAGGGGCAGGCTGGTGTGGCTCACAGCATCACACAGATCTGAGATCTGTGACCTGAAACAGGTCATTCCCTTCCCTGTGCCTCAGTTTCCTCATCTGGAAAAGCAGTTGTCAAAGGGCACTTGTGAGGATAGATTAAGTGTCACAGTCTCGCATTTCCCCTAGGAGGTAAGTGGAGGGGTTATAAGGACACGGAGGTGTCCTCTATAGGGCTTCCTGGAAGTGTGAACCCCCGTGTAGGAAATGCACCCCCTCCTCCAATGACTCACAGTAAGAGGGAAGTGGTCTCCAGTCTTGACGCTGTGCTGAGTTCCATGCGGAGTCCTTGCCATAAGGTTATTTCTAATTCCCACAGCAACCTTACAACAGGGTCCTTTGTGTGTGCCCATTTTGCAGAAGGGAAAGTAGTGGAATGCACACCGCTTTGGGAAGGAGCGTGGGGAGAGTTCCTCCGAAAACAAAGCCCACACCTGGCACCCAAAGGGCCCCAGCAGGAATCAAACAGAACTCCCCAGGGAAGCCTCAGACTCCCCCCCACCCAACCCCCAACCCTGGCACTGAGGCTGTGAAGTGGACCCGGGACCAGCGGGCTTTGAATGCCCTTCCCACTCTGACGAGGAAATAGAGTCCAGAGAGAGTAAGTAATGTGCTTATTTGAGTCAGATCCTTGGAAAAGTTCACAAATTCTCACTGTTTGGTCCGTGACAGTACGAACAGATCTTCTTCTGAACGTTGTTTTGCGTGTAACCAGGAGGACAGTACCGCCTAGGAGTGAATGGGGTCAACCTCAAGCTCGGCCGCTTATAGTGGCTTATAGTGGCTTTCCCTCTCAGAGCCTCAGTTTCCCCATTTGTCCAATGGGGAGAACGATAGCTCCTAGGGTTGTCAGGGAGAGGGGATCCAGCAGAGAGAGCACTTAGCACACAGTTAACACTCAATAAACAGCAGTGCTACTGCACGGAGCGAGGCCCCTGCCGGGCGGGCCGGCTCCCACAGGGCGGCCCTGAGATGGATTGATGAGGTGCCGGTGTCACAGTTTTGCTCCCTCTCAGACCCTGGCTGTGCGGTCCCAAGGCTCCCAGCTTGCATCCAGAGGCCTCGCAATGCCAACACGCTGCCAGCTCCGAGGAGGGGCGGCGCTCCGGTGACTCCACCCTGGGTTCTCCAGACTAGGCCGCAGCTGTGCGAGGCCCACCCTCCCCTGGCTGCCGCCTCTCCAGCTGAGGCCCAGCAGCCTCTGACATTTGCCACCGGGCCACCTGGTAAGCTCCGGGTGGGTTCCAGGCGCCAGCTGCCCCCCCACCCCGATCTCTGGCTCGGATGAGCTCATCTGGGTTTGGTAACTTCCAAAGCAGCCAGGAATGTTTGCTCAAATGTTCCAGGCCCAGCGAGCAAAAGAGCAAAACTCTGCCCTCCACCCGCCTCGAACACGCAGAAAGCAATCTGCTATAACTCAGACAGGCTGGCTTCACCAGGCCCGGGAGATGAATGTGGCATTATGGAATCTATATCACCCCAAAGGAAAATGCCTCTTAAATCACAGGGAGCCGGGAGAGTACAGGGGCAGGAGGAGCAGTGATTCTCCAAATGTGGGTCCGTGAGGGAGAGACTGTTACCGGGCGCCAGACCTCCTCCCACCATTGGTCACGGCCGCCCCTCCTTCGGAGGAGTCTCAGGTGGAGGGACGAGGGCCTGGAGGTGCTTGTCCAACGTGGACGCTCACCGGGGGTGTGTGGACCTGCACATACACACACAAACACACACACACATGCACGTGCATGGGCACACTAATCCTATCCCTCCCCACCTGGACAAGAGCCAGGATCTAAATCTGATCAAATCCAGTCACACCTGTCCCTCCTCCGGCTCCACCTACATCGTTAAAACAGCCAATGGGTCCCATCATTTGGGAATAAAGATCAAATTCCTTGCCACAGTCTGCCCAGCCCTGGAGACCTCACTGTGCCCACCCCAGTCTCCCCAGTGGAGTCACACTGGCCCTTACTCTGTCCTTCTTTCTTTCCCCCTTCACAGGACTTTGCAGGTGCTGTGCCCAAGGCTGGAGAGCTCCTTCCCGCCCACACCCCCTTTGCCCAGGTAAGAAGGCACAGCCATCCCTCTGCTTAGCTGCCACATCCTTCGGGAAATCTTCCCAGCCACTTCTGTCAATCAGCCGACTTTGGGATGCTCTCCCAACCTGAGGAGCAGGGAGTGTGACATCCAGTAAGTAGCATTACCGCTTGGGATCCTTTAATGAATCTCTGTCCACCCCACTCAGTAGCCGGCGCCCGGTGGGCAGGGACTCTGCCTGTTTCTGGGTCCCTGCTGTTTGCTGGTACCATATAGGTACTCCAGAGGCATTTGCTGAATGAATGAATGAATGAAATGAGACACTTTCTCTGGGCCAGACAGAGAAAGTGACAAGGTTAGGTCCAGAGCAGCATATCTAAGACTTATTAGGTCAAACCCAACAGATTTGCCGGCCAAGAAGGGCCCTTACATTCCAGTTTTCCCTGTTCAGCCCCATCCCCTCTGTGGCCTTTTTCTCTGGTCTCACTGTTACTTTCCCTTCCAGGCCCAATAAACTCCTATTCACCCTGCAAGGGTCCACTCCGTGCTTGTCAAGCTGCAGGTTGTGAACAGTCCGTAGATTAAAAATCATTTAGGGAGTGTGGTATATACATATAATGGAATATTAACCATAGAAAGAAGTGAAATTCTGGGGGCTTCCCTGGTGGCGCAGTGGTTGAGAGTCCGCCTGCTGATGCAGGGGACACGGGTTCGTGCCCCGGTTCGGGAAGATCCCACATGCGGCGGAGCGGCTGGGCCCGTGAGCCATGGCCGCTGAGCCTGCGCAACCGGAGCCTGTGCTCCGCAATGGGAGAGGCCACAGCGGTGAGAGGCCCGCGTACCGCAAAAAAAAAAAAAAAAAAAAAAAAAATAGAAGTGAAATTCTGGTACATGCTACAACATGGAAATACCTTGAAAACATTATGCTAAGTGAAATAAGCCAGACACAAAAGGACAAATATTGTGTGATTCTGCTTACATGAGGTAATTAGAATCAGCAAACTTGTAGACAGAAAGCAGAACAGAGATTACCAGGGGCTGGAGGAAGGGGGCAATGGAGAGTTATTGTTTAATGGGGACAGAGTTTCTGTTTGGAATAATGAAAAATTTCTAGAAATGGACAGTGGTGATGGCTGTACAACATTGTGAATGTGCTTAATGCCACTGAACTGCACGCTTGAAAATGGTTAAAGTAGTAAATTTTATGTTATATATATTTTACCACAATAAAAGAAAAAACCATTAAGCTAGCCAAGTAAGTACACAAGTAAGAATTATCTGGTGAAACTTTTGTTTCATGTGTGTGTTTGTGTAAAATATATTTCCAACGTAGGGTCAAGGTCAAATAATTTTGAAAAACATTGCACTCAGGGGTCACGGATCCTCAGAAGCCTGCCCTGACCTCGGGCAGAGTGACGTTCTGCCCCCTCTGTTCCTAGTCCCCTTTGTGCTGGCTCTCAGCACTCGGCAAGCTTCCCCTTGTGGTCTAATCTCACGTTTATCTGTTGGTCACAAGAACTGGACCACAAGCTCATCAGGGCCAAGGACTATGTCTTATTCCTCTCTGTGCCCTCGAGATACCAAGTTCAGTGCCTGGCACATAGTAGGTACTCAGCATTTTTTAGAAATGATCAGGGTGTAGGTGAGTACAGCAGTCCCAGCTTCGGATTCACTGTGATGCCAAGTCCCAGCTCTGCCACTGATATGCTGTGTGAGCTCAGACGAGTCACTTCACCTCTCTGGGCCTCCATTTCCCATTAATAATAATAGTATTACCTACTATATTTTATTGAGCACTTACTATATGCAAGGCTAAGTGTTTTATAAACATTGACTCATTCATTCAACAGATGCTCAAGCACCTACTACAGGCAGCCCTGGAGATTAAAAGGTGAGCAAGACAAGCAGGTCTTGGATCTTTATCTTTATGGAACTTTATCTTAGCAATCCTCCCAGCACCCATTATACAGACAAGAAAACTGAGGCCAGGAATTTTTGTCTGACTCTGAGCCCGGCCTCTTTGCTGCCTCCATCTCCCTACGAGGGTCATGTGGTCACAGCCCCAGGACTAGAGAAGAATCAATTTCTTCCTCATCCCACAAAGGCTTCATGAGCCCTACTGTGTGTCAGACCAGCCCTGCACTGGCTGGGGAGATAAACACATGAACGATCACTGATGCCTTTATGGGGGAAGCTCTGGGCCTGCAGGAGCACGGAGGAGACCCTGGAGGGGAAAGGGGGTCAGGGCAGGCCCCCTGGAGGAGGTGACGCCCAAGCAGAGTGCTGTAGAAGCAGGAAGGGCATTCCAGGCAGTGGAACAGCGAGCCAACTGGGAGGAGCCCCAGATAGCTCCCTGTTTCCTGCTTGGAGGGCTGGATGGCAAAGCTGGTCCTCGCTCTAGTTTCTGTGTGTGTGTGTGTATGTGTGAGTGTGTATATGTGTGTGTGTGTGTGTGTCCTGGATGCACTGGCTGGTGGGGAGGCAGGAAGAAGCAGAGAAGAGGTAAGGGGAGGGATGGCGGCAGAGTGGAGGAGTGGAGGGAACTCAGCTGGAGGGGAGGCAGGAAGGCACCAGCCCTGCCTGGCCCCAGGGAACCCAGAATCTTCATTCAAGACACCCCCTGGCTGAATGAAAGAGCAGGAGAGATCCCTTCCATAGCCACGGCTTCTTTCCCTTGAGAGACAAGGTTAGGACTCCTACAAGAGGCAGTTCACTTCAACGGACTTTAATTGAATACCTACTATATGCCGGGCACAAGGAATATGATGAATTCAAACAGGCATGGTTCCAGCCTTCAAGGGGCCCACGGTCCAGAGGGAAACAGGTATTAATGTGACAATGAGAAGAACAACAGAGCATTACAGAGAGGTCAGAGCCCTGAAGGCTCTGGACGGAAACTGGACAATAAGAGCCCACAGCAAAAGACACTGACTAAACCTGGGGCACAGGGTGAACAAATAAGAGTTAACTAGGTTAGAGAGAGACAGAGACAGAAAGAGAAAGGGAAACAGTGCTCCTGGCAGAGAAAATGGCATACGCAAAGGTCCTGAGGCAGGAAGCAGCATGCAAAGTTCAAGAAATGATCAGAGGGGCCAGAGATGATGACAGGGTCCAGGCCTGCAGGACTCGTTGACCAAAGGCAGCCTTTGAAGATTAAGGGGCAGTGATACCTATTCATTTATTCATTCATTCATTCAACAAATCAATATGCATTCAGCATCTACTGTGGACCCCTCTTTGCTCAGCTCAGTTCTAGGCTCTGGAGATACAATGCTGAATAAAATTGACGAGGACCCAACACTCACAGAGCTGACCCGCTGGAGACCAGATCTGTGATATCACATAAGCCTTTCTTTCCCTCCTTCCTTCCCTTCCTTGCTTTTCTCTCCCTCCTTCCTCCCTCCCTCCCTTCCTTCCTTCCTTCCTTCCCTCCTTCCTTCCTTCCTTTTTCTTAACTTAAGCCATCCTTTCCCACCAATCTCAATGTTCTTATGTCATATCACCAGCTGGAGAAAAATCATCTTTAAGCAGCTGAACAAGATGGGTGGTTACCCCATGTGTTAGTGTCCTAGACCTGCCATAACAGAGTACCACAAACCAAGTGGCTTCAAACAGCAGAAAGTTATTCTCTCACAGTTCTAGAGGAAAGCAGTCCAAAATCAAGGTGTTGGCAGGGCCATGCTCTCTCCGAATGTTCTAGGGGAGGCCCCTTCCCTCCCTTGTCCAGCTTCTGGTGGCTCCCAGAAACCCTTGACATTCCTGGACTTGTAGACACAGCACTTCAGTCTCTGCCTCTATCTTCATGTGGCATTCTCCTTGCGTGTCTCTGTATTCAAATTTCCCTCTCCTTATAAGGACGTCACTCATATTGGCTGCAGGGCCCAGCCTATTCTAGTATGACTACATTTTAACTTGATGACATCTGCAAAGACCCTGTTTCCAAATAAGGTCACATTCACAGGCTCTGGGTGGACATGAATTTGGGGGGTACACTATTCAAATCAGGACACTCTGGTTCTTTTAAATCAACTAGAACGTTTTCCAGCGACACCAGCTTCTTTTCTGATACACACTGGAAAAAACTCACGGATAAAAATTTCATGCAATTGTGTCCAGATTCAGCATGTGTTATTCAATTAGGTGTTAAAATATCTTTTGTCGAGTAGCATCACAAAGCATTTCATTTCAGTCACAGTCGATCTGCATTTCACCTCATACAACATTTAATAGGTTTCACCCCCAATTAACAAATTTTTTTTTAAAAAATCTAACTGCAGACTGGTTACTTTTGAGCAGCCTACACATTATCATTCACTCAAGGCAGAGGAAAAGTCTGATCGTGATTCACCTCGTTATGGGATACAGTTCGCAAAATATATAGTTACAAACTATTTCATAAATAGTTGTTTTATACTTATAATCTTATAGTATTATAGGAAATGTTTTATAATATTTACTATAATATGTATAATCCATTTGTTATTTTGATCAATTGTATGCTAATAATTACTAAAATAACTACAATGATAACTCAAGACAGAAAAAAGTACTGTAACTCTTAGAGCTTTACAGTCACAGAAAACGAGACAAATATTAAAACTTAAAAAAACATCTGTGTGCAATACTTTGACCTGGAGAGGATGAGGGCTGGGTCTGAGTGGTGACAATAATATTTCTATAGCACGTGGCATGGGCTAAAAGAGCTGGCTGAGACCCACTCACCTTTCTGGATCCTTCTCATGCTTGGGCCAAGACATGGCACAGTGAGAAAGATGCAGGACTTCCAGGGATCACCAGCAACTCAGAAACCACTCCCCACCTGGGCAAGAACCAGATCTCTTGACCCCTGATTGTGAAATTCTTTAGACCCAGAAAATCAGAACCCCCTTCCTGCAACCCCCAGAAGGAGAAATGTCAACACAACTCCTCCAACCAAAGACAACCGCCCAAGAAGTACTTGAAGTCCTGCAGGATCTAATTTTGACCTGGAGGTGACCAGAGCTCGGGGATTAGTTCTGCACACACGTGGAGAAGCCAGGGTTGGAAGAGTCAGAAGGGGCTGCTCTCTCTTGCACATCTCACTGCAGACGTGTCTCCACTGCACCCTGGACATCTGGAGAAACATGAATTCCCCAGGCACAGACGTTTGGGTATCTCCTGGCGGCCTGAGGCATAGTGAAGGCAGCTGATGAGTATGGTTCACCTTGCCCCATGGACATATATTTCAGTAACAGCAGACCCTTCACCTTGGTTTGATGGGCTCCCTCCAGACCTCTCTGGGGTCCTCGTTGTTAAGACAGGTTCCTGACAGGACCCCACGCTCACCCTGACCTTGCACCATCGGGGGAACCATGTAGAGGGCTTGACACAAGCCCGGGGGGTGGGGAGGGGACACAATGCAAACCCCTTTCCAAGGCCACTGTAGGGGGCATGTGGAAGACAGGCCAGGACTGCCAGAAAACCACAGGCCAGCCCCTGTACATCCAGCAAGCCTGGAATCCTCCCAGGACCTCTACTTTCTCACCTGTAAAATGGAGCTGCAGAAATCCTATCCTTCCAGAGTCACTGTGAGAGTCACATTTTTAAAAATGGGGGTGAAATTCCCATAACATGAAATTAACCATTTTAAAGAAAACAATTCAGTAGCAATTAGTACATTCACAATGTTGTGCAGCCACCACCTCTATCAAGTTCCAAATGTTTCTATCACCTCAAAAGGAAATCCTGTATCCATATTACTCCTCATTCCTTCTCCCCCCACCCTTCCCCAGCCTCTGGCAACCACTAGTCTTCATTCTATCTCTCTGAATTTGCCTATTCTGGGCGTTTCTTATAAATGGAATCATTCAATATATGACCTTTGTGCCAGGCTTCTTTCCCTTCGTATAATGTTTTTGAGGGTCATCCATGCTGTAGCCTGGGTCAGTACTTCTTTCCTTTTCGTGGCTGAATAGTAGTCCATTGCACAGATAGACCACTTTTGTATAGCCATTCCTCCACTGATGGACACTTGGATTATTTCTGCCTTTTGGTTATTGTGAAGGGTGCTGCTATGAACACAAATGTACGTAAAGTTGCTGCTTTTTGAAGCAATCTACTACGTGCCAGGCATGGTACTGGGCTCTGGAAAAGCAACAGGGAATAAGCTGGAAACACATCTGCTCCCTTGAGCTCTTTGCAACACAGCACGGGATGAAGTGTGTGAATTATAAAGTGGATTACCTGCTGGCCAGTTCCTCTTTTGGTTCTCCAGCTCCTGGCACAAAGTAGGAGCTCAATAAATATTAGTTGAATGAATGAGTGAATGAATGGATGGATGGATGAACCAATGTCTTTGTCTTGTTCGTTACTGGATCGCCAGTGCCTGGAACCCGGGCTACGTGTGGTAGGTACTCAACATACAATTGCTAAATGATTGGATCTGAAACCCAATGCCTGGTCCCACAGAGGCGCTCAGAGCTTTGTGTTCAGAACCAAACACAAATTCCAGCTGTGCCATTCACATGTTGGGTGACGTTGGCCAAGTCCTTCGCCAGCTCCTCATCTAGAAAGCAGGGATGAAGCTAGTGCTCCTTTCCCAGGCTACTGATGGATCACCAAGGCCGGGACACGCCAGGGAAGGGGGTTGTCAAGCCCGGCAAGTTTAAGGCCCTGCCGTGTCACG
This sequence comes from Delphinus delphis, assembly GCF_949987515.2. Lineage (NCBI taxonomy): Eukaryota > Metazoa > Chordata > Mammalia > Artiodactyla > Delphinidae > Delphinus > Delphinus delphis. The sequence goes on from NC_082695.1 coordinate 20,954,101, forward strand.
TGGCTGGTTGCCCTTCTTACCCCGACAAAAGGCCCAATTTAATCCAGCCGCCATCACTGCTGTGTCAGCTGGGGCACAATGCAGCAGGTTTGTGGCCAGCATCTGCCGATCAGGTTTCGAGTAATATCCCCGCCAGCCTGTCCAGCCCAGCAGACAAAGGTCTCTTTGTTGCAAATATATATTTTTTAAATCCCTAAAGATATTAGCAGTGCTGGGGAGCTCACACTGCAAGCTGGTTCAGAAATTGTTGAAGGAACATGTTTCAAATTTGGGGGTGATTGTTTAAATGGAATCTGCCCTGTGCTTTCTTATCAGGAACAAGATTAGCTCAGGGCAGACTTGGCCCTTGGACCTGGGCTGGGAAATCTCAGTGGCGAAATAATCCTAACAGCCATCATAACAACAAAACCAGTTGTGATTTACAGAGCCCTGGACAGGTGCCAGCCCGCCTATGCTTGTTACTTCCAATCCTCAGAAGTTCCTCAGTTACTTCCAATCTTCAGATTTAGACTTATGCTACCATTCTGTGGATGGGAAAACTGAGGTTTAGGGAAGTCTTGGCCCAAGTGACAGAGCCAGGCTTGAACTGGGTCTGTTGGATCTTCTAAACTGCTGCCCGTGTTCTTTCTTCATGCTGTTGATGGTCACAGACGTAAAGTACATCCCCACCTCTGAGCTTTGTCTCACTGGTCACCCAGGAGGACAGATGATGGCCACTTGACCCCATACGCACCTTATTCCTTCAAGTTCACACAGGAGTACCTCCCTCAAACCTCTCCTGCCAACTGGTCTCACCTCCTCTGAAGCAACTCCACTGGTTCCAGACCATGCCTACCCTTGAGTTTTTAATAAATGACAGCGACAGTTCTTCAGGGCTGTGTGGTAGGTAAAGCTTGCAGACGTTTCCATACCCCTCGGCATCGGGAGAGCACTTGGGTGAAGTACTTGGACCTGGATCAGAAACACCAGCTCTACCTAGATTTTCACAAGCTGTGTGACTGGGGGCAAATTAAAAGTGAATTCAGTTCCTCTATAGTTAAACTTAGAATCACCTTATGACCCAGCAATTCCACTCTTAGGTAGACACCCAAGAGAATTGAAAACAAGTGTTTCAACAAAACTTGGACATGAATGTTCACAGCAGCATTATTCATAATAGCCAAAAGGTAGAAACAATGTAATGCCCATCAATAGAAGAATGGATAAGCAAAATGTGGTCCATTCATATAATGGAATATTATCCAGCAATAAAAAAGAATGAAATACTGATACAAGCTACAATATAGATGAACTTTGAAAACATAATGCTAAGTGAAAAAGCCAGACACAAAACGTCACAAATTATATGATTCCATCCATATGAAATGTTCGGAACAGGCAAATCCATAGAAACAGAAAACAGATTAATGATGGGCTCGTGCTAGGAGGAGAGGGGGATAGGGAGGGATTGCTCATGGGTACGGGGTTCCCTTTTGGGGTGATGAAGACATTTTGGAAATAAATAGAGGTGGTGTTTGTACACCATTGTGAATGTGCTACACGCCACTGAATCATTCACTTTAAAACAGTTTAAATGGTGAATTTTATATGTGAATTTTACTATTTCTTAAAAATTTACTTACTGTCTCTGTGCCTGTTTCCCTTACTTTCACACACTATCGTGAGGATCCAGGAAGATCACATATTTAAAGAACTTGACACCAAGCGAGGGGCAGCAGCTCTTTTATTTTACTTGAATTCTCAGAACTGCTCTTTGGTTCCCTTTGTAGAGCAGGGAGCTAGTACTCAGGGGTGAGGTGCGGCAGACCCCGAACGCTGCTCTGTCTGGACCTCAGCAGTGTCCGCCCTGTCATGGTTACGACTCTGGAAAAGAGGACGTTCCGATTAAAAGATGCCATCAACTCCCCACTCTTCGTTGGGTACGTTACCACTGACTGATCTTTTCAGCGCAAAGTCAAACCAGGACTTGAGACCCTGTGCCCAGTCTGGCCCTTGCTTCTGACTTTTCTCATCGAATCAGGGCTCTGTGCTTCGCAAGCATGTGAGAAGATTCTCCACGTTTATGTACTGAGAGATTACTCTGTGCCTGTATCAGCTGGGGTCCAGCAGGAGCTGAGAGTGGTGGGGGGATGTGATAGGTTTGATAGGAGGTCATTTGTAGGAGCAAGGGCCAGGGAACATGCCTGCAGAGGAAGTGTGTGCACCAAGCACTTCACACACACAGGTGCATGCACACGCACGTGTGCGCACACACACACACACGCTCACCAGGAGGACCCAGGGGACAACACATGGAGGCCCCTCTCATTCTCTTAAAACTGGCCAGGATCCTCTCACTCAGACTACGATCAGTAGCTGGTGTGGACACAGGCCATAATTTAAACTTTACCCATGATAAGCTTTGGACCAGTCCCTTCCCTTCTCAGAGCTTCGGTCTCTCCCTCTTTATAAAAGGGGGTGAGTTTGGGTGACAGAAAGCTCTCTCCAGCTTACAGGTCATTGCAATGCTGTCCCCTCTGCCTGGAATTCTCCTGCCATTCCTCTTCCCCAGCTGATGCCTCTCCCTCACCCGTCCCAGCTCACCTGGATGCCACCTCCTAGTTGAAGGCCCAATATCACACAGCTTAGTGCTTCCTCAGGGTACGCATCATATTCACGTGCTTCCCAGATGGTCCATGAGGATGAAGGACCCATCTGCCTAGGGAGCTGCTGCAGCCTCAGCCCCAACCGCAGTGGCTGGAATTTAACAGACGTCTGCAAACATTTATTGACCTTCAGTGGTGCACCCAACCTCTGGTGGCTCAACTTGAACCTGTAGGTTTCTTGATAAGTTTAACATAGTTACCCATATGACCCAGCAATTCCATGCCTAGGAATATACCCAAAAGAATTGAAAACAGGTGTTCCAACAACAATGTGTACATGAATGTTCATAGCAGCGTTATTCACAATCGCCAAAAGTGGAAACTACCAATGTCCATCAACAGATGAATGCATAAACAAAACATGGTCTGTCCATCCAGTGGCATATTATTCAGCCATGAAAGGAATGGAATACTAATACATGCATGCTACAACAAGGATGAGCTTGAAATCATGCTATTGAAAGAAGTCAGTCACAAAGACCACATATTGTATGACTCCATTTATATGAAAAGTCCAGAAGAAGCAAATCTATAGAAACAGAAATAGATTAGTGGTTGCCAGGAGCTGGGAGAAGGGGACTAGGGAGTGGCTGTTAGTGGGTATAGGATTTCCTTTTGATGTGAAAATGTTCTAGAACTAGTTAGAGGTGATGGTTGCATAACATTGTAAATGTAATTAATGCCAATGAGTCATTCACTTTAAAATGATTATTTTATGTTATGTATATTTTACCATTCACACGCACACACCTGTATGTCAGTCCCCTTTCAGGAAAGAGGTGACCTGAGAGAACAAGGAAAAGAGCATCAGAAGACATAGGTCCCAGCTAAGCTCTGTCCAACATGCTGGGCGTCCTTGGGCAAGTCAGTGCACCTCTCTGAGCATCTTTGTTCTCCTCTGTGCATCAGGCCTGTTGCCCTTGGCCCTGCAGATCTCACAGGCTCAGGGCAAGCTCATGCAGGAGACCATATCATGGTCGATGAGAGCAAACAGGAATAGAACCCTTGGGCTCCACGCTAACATCGCTCAAGCTTCCCTCCTTTTTCCAAAGGGCCCTACTTCACTTTGTTCTCACAAAATCCCTGGAAAGAAGGCAGGCCAGGGCTGAGGGGTGTTCTCCAAGCACAACCTACCAGCGCATCCACCCTGGCCAGCTTTCCAGAGCACACCCCATGGGTGTACCGAGGGGGGCCTTCAGATGCCTGTCTGTGCTGGTAGCTGCCCACCCACCTCACTGGCAATATGTCTTGGCAAGTAAGGGCACGAAGTAGCAGCAGGCACACCAGCCTCAGGCCCCCTGATGGCTCTGCATGTTCGTTCCCACCCCCAGGCCTTTGCATATGCTGCTGCCTCTGCCTGGAGCTCTCTTCCACAGTATTAGTTTCCTGTTGCTGCTGTAATGAATTACTACAAACTTAATGGCTTAAACCAATACAAATTTATTATTTCAGTTCTGGTGGTTAGACGTCTTTCCAGTTCTGGAGGTTAGGGTCTCCCTGGGCTAAAATTAAGGCGTATCCTTCTGGAGGCTCTAGGAGAGAGTCCGGCTTACTGCCTCTTTGAGCTTCTAGAAGCTGCTGCATTCCTTGGCTCACGGCCTTCTTCTTCCATCTTCAAAGCCAGCAGGATTGTACCTCTCCAAGCATTCTTCCATAGTAACATGTCCCTCTGAACAGAGTCCAGAAGGATTCCCCTTTTTGAAGGGCTCATACGATTACATTGCCCCAGATAATCCAGGATAATTCCCCCCATCTACAGATCCCGAATCTTAATCCCATCTGCAAAGACCCTTTTGCCATGCAAGGAAATGTAGTCCCGGGGTATAGGGATTAGGATGTGGGCTTCTTGGGAGGCTGTTATTCTGTCTGCCACAAGTACCTCCTCTTACCTTAACTAACTCCTACTTATTCAGTGATTCAGTGCATATATTTTGTGTGCCTACAATGTCCCAGGCACCGTGCTGGGGAAACAGCAGTGACTAGGACAAATGCAACCTCTGCCGTCATGGATCTCTTAGACTGGCAGGTCTCAGTATAGACAATCACCGCCTCCAAGAAGCCTTCCCTGACTGTCCCAACTTCTCCTTTGGGCTCTCCTGGCCCCCTGTGTCACCCCCATCTCAATACCATCATCTTGTAAAGTGACTGGCCCCTCTCCTCAACTAGGTTCCTTAAGGCCAGGGAGTGTGTTTCATTCACCTGCATCTCATCAGGGCCCCCATCTAGCTCATAGTGAACACTCGGGAAGCATTGGTTGAATGGGTGAACTTGGGTTCCATCCCAACTCCACTGCTTCTGGCCACGTGACCATGGGCAATCCCTTTCCTTCTCTGAGCCCAGTGTCACCAGCTCTAAAGTGGGTATATTCAGCAGCACCTGGCTTCAGAGCTTCTTGCAAGAATTAAGCCAGACAAAGTCCATAATGCACATAGTAGGTGTTCAACCGAACAGCAGTTCTTTTATCTCTTTGACCTATTTCATGGAGGCAGATTCTGAGTTAAGCAACCCTTTGGGGTTGATTCCAGGCCTCAGATTTCTCCATCAAAGATGTAGGTTATAGGAGCATTCTTCATAGGCCCAGCTGTCCAAGCCGCACAGTGTGGCTACAGGTGTCACCTTCCTGAACACAGCTTCCTCCTACGGAAACACCACATGCCACCTTGGGAGGACTGGTTAGAAACCTGGAGCTGTCTTGGTTGGATATTCAGCAAGAAAGCAACATGAAAGATGAGAACGTATCTATTTGCACACAGTAGGTGCTTCCATCCAGGATCAGGCAGTGGTGAAAGTCTGGACTTTGGAGTCAGGTAGAACTGGATTCAAATCACCGCTCTCCAGTAATCAATATACTGACCTTGGATAAGTTCCTTCCACTTATCTGAACTTGATTTTTCTCCAGCAAGATGGGGATAAGAAGAGGACCTGTGTGTGTGGAAGAAATAAGATAAGGAAGCACGGGGCACACAGTAAGGACCAGATCATTGTGAGTACAATGGTCAGAGAAAAAACCCATCACCGTTGAGGAACCGGCCAGGAGACAGGGCCCCTGGAAATTACACAAGGTTGGTCTCTGATTTCCTGTAACTTGGAGACTCCTACTCAACTCCTAACTCTGGAAAATATTCTCTTAGCGTTTGCAATTCTTGATCTGGGACCAACACTGAAATTATTGCAGCCCTTTTTTTTCTTCTTCTTCTCTTCTCCTTTTGACAGCTTGAGCAAAAGGAGTTGTTTTTGTATTTCAGAGGGGAAACACACACACACACACACACACACACACACACACACACACACACACACACACCCCCCAAACAGCATCATTTTGCAGGACAAAATACCCCCTGTGCTCCAGAGCGGGCAGCCCAGGCCCCTCTCCACTGGCCTCACAAACACTTACTGTCACTGGTGGTTATGTAAGCGCGGTTTGGGCCTGTGAGGTTGGACGTGGCCTTGGGTTTTAAAAGGAGGCAGAGGAGTTTGGGTGAGGAGACGTTTGGCTCAAGATAAGTCCAGGAACTCAACGCAGAAAAAAAAATCCCCAAGACTCTAATGGAGGGAATATTTAGATGTATAGAACTCAGAAAAATCAAGCCAGAGTTTGGCCAACGTGACTTTCTTAGCCCCATCACGCACGTGGGTGAGGCTCAGAGGCCAAGGGAATGAGGGGTCGGGGGGAGGTTATAATGTGACCCCCCTCAGGGGGATAAAGGGCAACATGCAGACCACATCACTCCTGGAAGGAAAACACCAATTCTTAATATTTTCAAAAACTGTGCTTTTGTTCACTGAGTTTCCAGCCCTTTCATTGGGGCCCCAGATTCAATGATTCCTACTGGCCAGTGGGACCAATGCAGGCAAGCAAGATATTTGATCTGGGGAGAAGAAAGCAAGAGATGCGGGGCGCCCAAATGCTCCAGATTTGCCCGAAACCTTCCCAGTTTTAAAACTAAAAGCCTCACATTCAAGGAAACCCCTCAGTCCAGGGTAGATGGGGGCAGTTGGTCACTCTACAAAATAGAGTAATAATGACAACCATCGTAACCATTATAGAGCATCTGTTAAGTGTCCCTTGTCATACTAGGGTTTATATAAATACTGTCACACTTCATTTCCCCAGCTACATTTTCATGTCGATTATGCTCATTCTACAGACCAGGCAACTGGGACTCAGAAGGGGAAGTCAAACAGCAGGGGAGCAGAGGACCATTGGGGGCCCCACCTCGGTAGTTTGGGACCTGCACTTTTAACACACACGCCCAGTGATTCTATGAGCAAGTAAGTTCAATGTGCAAAACTCAACCAAGCTCTGCTGGGAATGGCCTCGGAACTGAGCGTGGAAAGGCAAGTTCAGTGGGGACAGGCATTTGAGCTGGGGGAATAGCATGAGGACGGGCACAGAGTTGGTGGAGGCTGGTGAGTGTGTAGCTGAATACAATCCCCTCGAGGGACAGAGCAGAAGACGATGCTGCTGTTGACAAAGCCAGGTCTGGAGGGCTTGAGCACCAGGCTAAGGAACTTTTAATTCATCCTGAGGGCAACTGGGGAGCTGTAGGAGGGTTTAAAGAGTAATGACAAGGTCAAATTTGTACTTTTGTAACCCACCCTCCCAAGTGGGTCCCCAACAAGGGTCTTTCTGCCCAGTGTCGTTTGAGCCAATAGAATGTGACGGAGTTCGGTTCAGAAGCAAAGGAAAGCTTTATTCTCCGATCAAAGAATGGAGAGATGTGAGCTTGAGCTCTACACTCCAGGGTCTCCCCAGCAGGCTCCCCACCCCAGTGGGCGGGGCTGCTTTATAGGGTCAGCGGCGAGGGGGCGGAGTTCTGCACAGCTGCGCTGCTCACGGCTCCAGATCGCCGTGCTGGGTGCAGCGTCTCTGAGCACAGCCGGCCACCGCCATCTTGAATTGAGTGTCCCGTGCAGCGCTTCGGCGCACTGCGCGCCGAGCTGACGTGTCTGCGCAGCCGTTTTGCAACAGGAGTTCTGGTCTGAAGTGCCTGGTGCGAGGCCTCTGCACGCAGTCCCCTATGAGCGCGCGAAACTAGACTGACCACAGAGGAAAAGGAGAAAAAAGGTTAGACTTTATTATACCCGGATTCTATTTTTATTTCCCAGGAACTGTTAGTGGGCTTTGCCGGTGACTAACGCCTCCTCTGCCTTTTTCCTGCTACTCATTCTCCAGGGGCGCTGAGGGTGCAGTTCTGTCTTCTGTGACTGCTTGCTGCCGAGCGCGGGCCTCGTGGTGACCGGGTGGAGGAGCAGAACTGCTTCTCTGGCCGCCTTTAGATGTGTTTGGTGTTCACCCGTCCTCGGCCCTGACTGTCCGCATCCCTCAGCAACCCAAGGTGGCTAGAGTGTTACTGAAAGGCATGAGCCCCAGTTTGGGGCCTGTGGGGTGGCAAGTGCATCCCGGGAGTCTGTGTAAACATTTATGATCTTCCGTGTCCTGAGCTGGGGGGAGGGCTGTCAGCTCAGCCTTTTTGGGCAGAAGTCCCTGGGGGAGGCTTCATGCCTCTATGACTTGGGTCTGGGCGGTCACTGCGTGTCCCACCAGCCTTTTCCCTTCTTTCCATCTGTGCATCCTTCCCCTTCTCTCTTGAATGTAAAGGTCAAGGGGTTTAGCTAAATCTGGAAGGGTCAGGGTGGGCCTGAAGTACAGTAATTGCTTTTTTGACTCTTGAAAGGCCCCTTTGCATTCTGAATTCATTCAAAAGGGTCATCATCCTTTCCTTGCAACGTTTCATTTGGAGGCCTAGGTATTAGATCATAGTTAGGGATCCAGACGTGGCAAAACCCAGCCATCCCCAGGAGCCCCCTAAGCTGCAAATTACTTCTCTCCTGGGCTAGGCTTCTCTGACCTTCTGTGAGAAGGAAACCGAGGTAGGTCACCCTAGTTTGTGACACTTGAGCCTTGCGCTTGGACACCTTATATCCTTTATCAGCTAGGTGGCCCAGGGTGGTTGCAGTATTTTATCAGAGGCCTCCTTGGTGGGACTGGTGATCAGAATGTTGTCTACGTGTTGGAGGAGGGTTCCCTCCTCCAGCTGTAGATCTTTTAGGTCTTTAGCTGAAGTTTCCCCAAAGATAGTGGGGAAGTTTTTGAGCCATTGGGGCAAGGCTGTCCAGCAGTATTGTTGTTTGTGTCGTGTGTTTGGGTCCTGCCACTCAAAAGCAAAAATGTCTTGTGACTCAGGGGCTAACAGAATACAGAAGAAGGCATCTTTTAAATCTAACACAGAACATCAGGTCCTGGTGGATGGTAGAGTGACTGGCAAGGTGTAGGGATTAGAGAGCACCAGATGTATATCATTGGTGGCTTCATTGGCTGCCCTGAGGTCCTGTGCCATCCAGTATTCCCCACTGGATTTTTTTTTTTTTTTCTTTTGGTCGCACTGCATGTCATGCGAGACTTAGTTCACCGACCAGGGATCAAACCCACGCCCCCTGCAGTGGAAGCATGAGTCTTAACCACCGGACTGCCAGGGAAGTCCCCCCACTGGGTTTCTTTACGGGGAGAATGGGAGTAAAGGCTGATTCTCCTGGTCTAATAAGGCCCTGGTCTATTAAGGTCTAATAAGGTCAATTAAGCCCTGTATGACGGGGCAATGCCCAAGAAGGCCTCCTGACAGAGAAGGTACTGTTTTCTATTGGCTGTGTACGTTCCGGTTTTAGACGGACTATCAACAGGACTGGCTCCTGCAATTCGTCCCACCGGTCCCTGAGCCCAGCCTTCGGGATTTACTCCAGGGAGGTCGACTTGCCCTGTCCGGGGAGGTTTGTCCTCAGCTATTAACGTTGTCATCTCTGCCCACTGTCTAGGGGACGCCAGTCTCCAGTTTGCCTCCCAATAGGTGGACGGCAACTCCCTGTTTATGTAACATATCCCTTCCTAGCAGGGGTATAGGGCATTCGGGAACGGATAGGGAGGAATGGAGTGTGTTCATCCAGTTTGCATTCTAATGGCTCTGTGAATGCTTGTTTTTGGGCCTTCCCACATATCCCCATAATTTTACGACTCTTGTGACCGAGTTTGCCTGATCTGGTGTTCAGAACCAAGAATAGACCATGAAGGGAAGGAGCGAAGTAGCCCAGCCTTGGGCTGGAACCCACCGGATTACCATTCCCCTTTGCCTGAAGTGGAAACAGAGAGGTGAAGTGACTGATGAAAGGTCACACAGCAACCCAAGGGCTCCAGACTTTGTTCAGACAACTGTTAAGGCCAGCAGTCCACCTTGTGGGCCCTGCAGGGTAAGAGTTACGCACACTCCTTGAAAACAGCCTAGAGAAGCTGCCCATGGACTCTCAGAAGTTTAAGAAGTTTCTCTAAAAGCTGCCCTCCTGCACACCCAGTCTCAATATCCAATCATTCTGCAGGCATATGTTAAAAGGGCGGGAGCCTCAAGAAATCTCTGGTCTAGAGTCAGGATTGAATGGGTCCTGGAAGCCCCCAGGACAAATCACTTCCTGTGTGAGCCATGAAGAAAGGGCTGCAGGTCAAGGAGCTGGGGTCCATGAAGCATGTGATACCACAGTGAACCGTCGCCAGGGCACAATTCATTCCGACATGCAGAGCTGTGTCTGCCTGGAGTGGGGGCTTCGCCGTGTGAGCAGGGGAATAAATAGCCCTGAGCAACACAGCACAGCGCACGCACGCTGCGAGGTCTCTGTCCTTTACCTCTCTGTCTCCTTCCCAGGCTGTGAGTTCCAGGAAGGCGGGGGCCATGTTGCCTGTGTCCTCAGCACCTAACACAGGCCTAGCACACTGTGAGGCCTGACAAATAGTTCTTAGATCAATGAATGGCTGCCTCAGTTGTCTTGCACACCCCCAGGCACTGGAGGCTCACTGCCACCAAGATGGTCTGTCCCTTTGTTGAACAGCCCTGCTGGAAATGCTGTCCTTAATACCACCCCCCTCCAAATGGCAAAATGACAGAGCAGGACCCAGGGATCTCCCAATTTGAAATTCATCCTCAGGAGAGAATTTAAAAGTGGCAAAAACAAATTATCTATATGAAGATGTTCATTCTAGTGTTGTCTACCATGGTGGAAATCTAGGAGCAGTCTGAACACCTCACAGGTGGCAAAGGTTGTATGTATGTGTATATTTGTGTATACATTGTGTGGATGTGTATATGTGAGTGTTCGTGCTTTAGTTACTCCTGAGTCAACTATAATGGACAATTAAGCAACCATTAAAAATGCAAACCGTAAGAACCATGTAGAAATGTGGGGAATTGTGATCTAACAGAAGGTTAGGAAAAGCAAAATGCATGCCATGCCTGCAGCCACATAAGCCAAGTGTGTGCAGACAGGACGGAGTGGGAACTTGCAAGGAAGCAAATAGCTGTGGGGTCAGAATGGCAGCACCTTGGGTTGTTTTTAAAGTTTCTTTCCAGTTTTATTCCCTCATCCTACAGATACTATTATTCCCATTTTAGGGACGAGGAAACTGAGGCTCAGGGAGGTGAAACCATTTGCATGTGGTGGCTGCTGGGACGAACCAGGCAGTTGGCTCTGAGCCCCCTTGTGATCCTATCCGCTGTCTCCACCTGGCCTGCAACTTCCGCAGCCCTCCTGGGACCTGAAGACAAAACTCTTGCCTCCAGGGCCTTCTCTCCTCCTCCTAGACTGTTCCTGCACCCTCACTGTCCCTGCTAAGACTTGGCCTCAAGTCCCCCATCGCAGACCAAGAGGGAGCAAAGGCCGGAGAAGCCCCCACGACAGATAAGAATTGCCTGAAAAACATCCACATGGCCACAGCCTGACTTTTGTGTGAGTCTCGGAACAAAGGCCCCCGTGCCCACCGGAGCGGCACTGCCAGTCGGGCAAACAGAGCGATGTGTCACAGCCGCCCGGCGTGGCCATCTGCTCTTTAGAGCGCAATTAAATCTGACCCAGCAATTATGACTTCCCAGTAGGCGACGGCCTCAATAACCACAGCGCGTGCATCCCCAGGCTTCAGGCTCCAGGCTCTGCAGAGAATTCTAGAGCGTCACACGCTGGGTGAAAAGCCCCTTCTTTTAAGGCAAGTGGAAGAAGTAACTTGTGTCTACAGACAGAGCTGGCTGTGCTAGGCCAGGCTCTCATGTTAACTTATTTACTCTTCCTGAGATCTCATTAAGGTACACGTCTTCCTCCCTGTTTCACAGACAAGAAGCATGAAGGATGCTTGTCTGGCTCTGAATATGCCCCTGTCCTCCAGCCCAGGCAAGCAAATACAACTGTCTTCCCTCCCCTACCCCAGCCCCAGATTCTTTGCTTCTGAGTCACTCCTTCAGGAGTTTTCTTTAGACACAAGCCCCGTTTTCAGACATTCACTTGACAAACATTTATTGAGCATTGACTATATGCCAGAATCTGTGCCTGGAGGAAGGGAAGGTGTCATGAGCAAAAAAGACACAGCGCCTGCCCTCATGGAGCTTGTAGACGAAAGAGAGAGGCTACATTCAACAGCGCAGGCAGCTATACAGTCTGAACAATGAAAGGAGGGGTACACGATACCATGAGAATGTGGGAGCCATGAAGGGCTTCTCCAAGGAAGTGCCACACGGGCTAAGAGCTGAAGGCAGGTAACAAAGCAAAGAAGTGGGGGGGGAGGGAACAGTAGTCCATGCAGCAGAAACAGCATGTGCAAAGGCCCTGTGGTGAGACCCAAAAAGGTCAATGTGACAGGAGCACAGATGTGTCCGGGGAATAAGATAAATGTTGATAAACTCCTGACGCAAGTGATTCCAGCTAACATTTGCCCTGTGGCCAACACATGCTGACTCTGAGCTTCTTGCACAAAATCTCTAAATCCAGTGCTTCCACGGTGAGGGTATTTCCTTAAAATGGTAGTTGACTGAGGGGGTGTCACACTGTGCCTGGCTCTGTGTGAAGCACTTTGCACACATTATTTCAGTGAGTCTGTGATCTGTGAAACAGGGACCTTTATTACACCCATCGTAGAGATGACCAAAAGTGAGGCTTAGGCAGGGCGTGTGACCCCTCCGAGGTCACAGAGCTTGGAAGCTGCAGAGCTGGGGTCTGAATCCCGGTGGGCTTGGCTCCAAGTCCAGGGCGGTTTCTACAGTATCAAAGTTGCACCAGCTTCAAAATGTTTGTTGGCTGAAGCCAGCCCCGCCCCTGTGCACAGACATGGGTGAGGGATTCGTGTTTGGCTCCACGTCTCTTTGCTGCTGCGGCTTTACAGCTTCTGCAGATCCATGGGCTGAGCAGCCTCCAGCTGATGAACTAGGTGCTCTCTCGGTGGCCAGTGCCATCTCACTGTTGGTATCTCAGGGCCTGCCCCCCCCTCACATTATCACTTGAGTCCTTCGACACTACCCCCCCAACCTTAGCAGGCATCTAGGCACACTCATTCTGGGTTCCTCTAAAAGCAGGCCCCAAGGAAAGGACTTGGAGGCAAGCACTTTGATTAGAAGGTGATACAGGAAGTAGAATGGGGAGCGAGGAAGTGAGACGGGGGAGAGCCATTGAGGATGCATTCAGGAGTGGGTTTCCACTGTGGGCAACCGGGGCACATTCCTGTTGGGACCTCTGGGAGAATGCGTTGCCCCCACCCACCTAAGTTGCCCCACCCACCTGAGGGGTGAGGGAGTTGGGGTATTCATCCCCCAAAGCCCATCCTGCTATGGCTGAAGGCTGTTTCTGGGGTGGGTGTTTACTCTCCAGGGCTTCTAGCCAGCCTGCCCACTCATCTGGCCAGAGAGCACAGAGGCTGTCTGCAGGTGACCTCCAGGGTGGGCCGGGAGACATGGCTGGGGCATCGATTACAGGAAGTTTGTCCATCCATGCAGTCTGGCAGGCAGCAAACCTTTCTTGAGGCCCCAGGTGCCTGGTGGTGCTAAGCTCTGAACAGAGACAGCCTGGAAGGGTAGAACAAATGAGCACCTACTGTGCATCAGCTGAAAACTTAAATCCATAGTCTTTTTAAAAACCGTGTCACCAGACTTTGCATCCGCTACTCACTGGCTGTGGAACCTAGGGCATGGGAATCACCCTTGAAACCTCGGTCTTTCCATCCACAAAATGGGCGTGACATCAGTATTCGTTTCAGAAAGTTGTTGAGAGGATTAAACTGCAAAGTTCTTAGAAATGGTACCTGGCATGGAGTAAGCATTCTATAGACGGTAGTGATTCTTGTATTTTTCTCTTCTTATCACCATATGTCACAAATCTAAGACACCACATCCCAATTTTAGAGATATTAAAATGCGAGAGAGAAAAACATAACTTTTTAGAATTGATGGAATACAGCATAATTCCTGTTGCCCAGATTGAGGCGTGGAGGCTTGGGGCAGGGATATAATTTGCCTGTTTTTCCCCCTATGTTCCCTGCTTCTTGCCCCCGGACAGGGCCTTCACCAGGTCATTCTGGTGTCAGGTTCAGTCAGACTTTGCTGTTAATGCCATGTTGCAAGAGGAGATTCAGCCCTTTTTGAGCCATGGATTAACTTATTTTACTGCGTGTCAAAGAGAAGCAGAAGTCGGGAGCAATTATGCTGATGGCGGCCCCACCCACCCAACACCCTCCTCCCGGCCTCTGCCAAGATGACTCAGCCCAAATTATCCTGCTAATTGTATCAACCTGTGTGGACTCCCAGCTGAGGCCCTCCTTCCCCCAAACAAGTATTACTGGATCCTGGAGGGCTGCACAGGTGGAGAGAGCCCCTCTCTCTGAAATGGACTTTGGACTTTCAGGCCCTTCCACCATTCCTCATAAACCCAGTTCCCACTGCCCGCCCTCCTCTGCACGCATGCCCTGTTGTTGATGACATTTTTGAAAGTTCCTGCTTGGAACAGACAATCTCTTTCTTTGGGCATCCCTGTTTCTCTCTCTACCCCTGGCCTTGCCCTGTGCTTGTTGACCGCCTGGGGAAGGAGAGGTATTGAATTTGAAGTCCCATGAGAAAAGGAACTATCTTGCTTTGACATCTGAATCCCACCCAGCCGAGTTTATGGCACAGAGAAGCTCTTTAAGACAAGTGGGTTGAATAAAAGAGAAGAAAGGAAAAAGAACCAAAGAAGAACTTTGGTTATGGAAGAGAAACGAAGGCCGCCAAGGAAGGGGATGCTATGGCTGAATCAAACTCCTGTAGTGAGAATAAGCAGACAGCAAAACAAAATGGATACAGCAGCAAGAACAAGCAGACATACCAATGTTCCATGCAAATCAGGGGATCAGTAGAATCTCACAGGGAGAGAGGAGAATGCACTAAGTAGTGGATTTTCACGTTTAGGGTTCAATAAAGGATCTTTTGTTGGCTGAGAAAATGCTCCTAGTATATCGGTTTTATGAAGGCAGGAGTCCCATGAATTGAACAGATATTTATTAAAGACCCACTGAGAAGGCAGACTGAGGCTCCAGGGACCCAGGCCCAGGCTGTGCCACCATAGGCTGGGAGATGCCGGGAGCCTGATTTACTTACTTTTAATTGGCAGATGCACAGGGATGAACTGATTCCCTCAAGGACACTCATCTGTGAGCAGCTCAATATCATCATCAGTCTAGACAGACCCTCCCCCCCCCAGTCTGTTCCCTCCTTGCTACCATAGACATGGGCATAACGTATTTAATGTAATTTCAAACTTCCAGGATGCTTGCCACCCCTTTGTGGACATTGCCTTGGGTAGGTGGTTTTAAAATGAATGTAAGTGATAACGTCCTCTGTGGTTCATTTGCAATTTTCTTTTCTTTGTCAGTATAAATTTTCAAGGTTCATCCTTGCCCACTCCTTTTAGCTACTATATAATACTCCATTTTATGAACAGCCCTTATTTTATCTGTCCGTTCCCCCACAATGTAAGTTAATTCTAACCCTACCCTACCAGACACCTCATTTCCTTTAATGAAAATGAGGTGCCACAGATGACTTCCAAGTTTCCACAAGCTGGCTGCCTAAAATGCAGAACTCACCCCCAGGAAGTTCGCAGTCCGGTTGGAAAAGTCACGATTTGTACATACAAACGAGGGACTTCACTACTTGGCTGAACTGGCCGCCAAATACATGTCTTAATTTTCGTCTCTGTTTTTGGCCCCTCTCACCCTGAGGATGCTTTGCAGAGCGCCTGGCACTCCTGAGTGAGGCCAGTGAGTGATCTGGCATGCGGGATGGGGGTGGCGGGGGAGGGGGGAGGGGGTGCAGCTCCACTGATTCCGTAAGGGGGCCCAGTCTCGTCCATCAATAGCAGCCCGAGCTGGGCAGCTTCCTGCCCCAGACCAGCAGGACGCACCTCACGTCACGCAGCAGGAATCCTCTCGCTGTTATTTATGTTGGCTGCAAAATCCAGGAAATCGCCACTGGATATATAGCCCAGTGTCTCAGGATTAAATCTTGTTAGCATGAATCTCATTCCCCAGTATTCCCCTGTGATCCAGACCATGGGGCCCACCCGATGGTGCATCCAGGTTGTTGTTACGGGGAAAAAGAAAGAAACCAGAGCCCACTTCGGGGAAGCTCAGAATCAGATCTATGGGCTGGTGGAAACACTGCCATATGCTTAATTGTACTCCAATTACACAGATTCCTCCAGAATCGCTGCTCTGGGGTGGAGAGACGCTAATGGCCATCATTACATTTGGACAGCCCTGTTCGGTTATGCTGTGATCTTTGTATCTACCATGTGGTTCACTGAGAGTCACCAGCCTCCTCTCACATGGGAGAAACACCAGAGTTACTCATTTGCAAATGCTTACTGAGCACCTAGTACAGATCACACAGGGTTCCAGGCACGGAGGGCAGCGCGAAATTGGCTGTCATGGAACTTCTAGTCCAGTGGGAAGAGACAAGCAATATACACACACACAACACACACCATGCAGGTAGTGATAAGTGCTATGAAGGATAAAGAGCTATGACAGATGCGGGGAGGCCTGTTTTGTATAAGGTGGCCTGGGAAGGCCCTCCTGGACATTAGAGCATCTGAGTGAGGCAGGAGAGGGAACTGGGAGGGGCTCTGGTGGAAGTGTTCCAGACAGTGGGAGCAGCCAGTGCAAAGACCCTGGAGGGGACTCGCCTGTTGTTTTGGAGAACTGGCCCGCAGGAGGCCAGTGTGGCTGGAGTGGAGCGAGGGAGAGGAGGAGCAGGGGCCGGTAGGGACAGAGAGGCGTCTAGCGGGTCACTGTCAGCTACGCAGGGGCACTCTGAGCAGAGGGGGGCACAACTTGTTTGATACTTAAAAGAACCACTCTGGCTTCTCTATGGGAAGAGAAGGGGCCAGTTAGGAAGGTCTTGAGCAACAGTCCAGGGAGAGAAGATGGTGGCTGGGCTGGGTTATGGTCGTTGTGGGTGTGGTGAGAAGGGTCGGAGTCTGGATGCGTGTTCAAGGTGGAGCCCATAGGAACCAATGCAGGGATGTGGGGTGGGAGAGGCACACTTGACCCAGTCGGCGGGGACGTGGGGGGCTGGGAGGGGGGAGATGGAGGGGGGTGTGGAGGCACATCTGCTCAGCTGTGCCCCGGGCTCCCTCCACTGCAGGCTGTCACTGGGCTTTGCTTTATCCACTTGAACAAGCATGCTGACAGCCACCAAGCCCAGTGGGTTCAAGCCAGCGGGCGTGACCCCTGTTAAGGTGATCCCTGGGCTCCCTTTTACCTTCGCAGACTCTACTCCTCGTGTGCACTCCCTCTTACCAACGGGATTATCATGAACAGGGTTTGGGACTAGGACCCTGGGTCAACCTCAGTGTTTTCACAGACACGTAAAACCCATACAAATAATCCTTTATGTTGCACCCACTTTAAAGCCATAACCAGCGAAGAGTCTTTCCATCTTTATTGAAAAGACAAGGAAACTACATTAGGAAGCAGCAGGATCTGCTGCCTGAGGCAACTCAGTTAAGCTGGGGGTTGCACTCCGGTGATGGGGAGACCGCCATGACCTGGCTGAGCCCTGTCCAGGCTGAGGGGTGAAGGATTGTGATGCTGGGATCCTGCCAGGGCCAGACACTGGCTCCTACTCCTTCCCCTCAGCTTAGCATGTTTTCTGGGCTCCCTGATCTCCACTGCTCAGCCCGGAGACCTCACACTTGAGTCCGTCTTCATGCACAGCTGTGATTATTTGAGGAGCTGCAGACTTTAAACATTTGAAAGCACTAAGGGATGCTAGGCTTTGATAATCAGGTACAAGGCATATGGCCTCTTGTTCTCTCTGCCTGCAGAAGCTCCCATGACGATTAAGGAAGAAAACAATTCTGTCTTAGGACGTTCACGGTTCCAGTCCATTCCATTTTAGAATTTCTTAGATCTAATTGCTTATTTGTTCCATCTTGGAACGTTCAAGGTTTTCACTCCCTTAAAAAAATATCCTAGATCCAATTCCTGCTCTACTAGAATTTCCTTGATCTAATTTCTAATCGAGTCCACCCTAGAACTTTGGAAAAGTACGTGGGAAACAGGTCTGGGTCACTTTCCCCGGCATGGATATTTGCTTGTATCCAATTATTTCTTCCGTCGGTCTGTTCTGAGTGTCGACTGTGGGCCAGACACAGAGCTGGGAACTGAAGGCAAAAGCGAACTGGGCTGATCCCTTCCCTTGAGGATCTCACAGTGAGGGAATCAAACACTCTACCAAAGAAAGTGATGAGGGTATCGTGTGCTACATTCATGCAAAGTGAGAGAACACGGGCCCTGAGGGTACCTGTGGTTCCAAGCTTCTCAGAATCACCCATGGGAACTGATCAAAACTAGATCCCTAGGCCTGAGCCCTCAGAGGTTCTCATTCTGGGGTCTGGGGTAGGGCCCAAGTAGGGTGACCAACTGTCCTGGCTTGCCCAGATCTGGTGGGGTTTTCCAGGACACAGGACTCTCAGTGCTAAAACTAGGATAGTACTGAGCAAACTGGGACAGTTTCTCTCCCTCAATCCAGGCGTGTGCATTTTTAACATCCTCTGGTAATTCAAATGTAGGTGGTTCCCAGGGACCTGGGCGGGTACAGAGAGGAGGCCCTGAGTCCCAGTCTTCCCCAGGGTAGATGGGGAAACATGGCTGGGCTGGGAAGTCCAGGGTGAGTTTGCAAGGGCAAGGTGGCTGGCGGGGGTGCATAATCTTGGCAGATCAGGCAGTCAAGACTCCCGGGAGTGGAAACACAATTGAGACTTAAGCCCCCGAATCTGCTGACCTAGATCTCTTTCAGAGCATCCCATCCCCCGGCGTGGCGGGCCAGTGTGGGCAGAAATAAAAGTAAAAACGGATTGATTAACCCAACCGGGTGGAGATGTCCAAGCTTGTTGATACCACTGGGCCAAGCTTCCCAGCAGCCCCCAGCTGGGCACAGCTGAGCTACGGCTTCCGTGAGCGGCAGGATATTTGGAATCAAGGCTCAACCTTGAAGAAGTATTAATGAAAATGTCACAGGCACTAAAGTCAAAGCAGATGTGAAGCCGGCTACATGGGCAGACATAGCTGATAAGAAACAGCCCAGGAGAGAACAAAATCTCTTGAGATTAGGTCACGGGCAGACCAGGAAAAAAAAAAAAAATGACATCAGGGGTCCCCCATGAAAACTCAGAGGAACACTGTCGCTCCTGTGGACAAGCCAACATTTTTTGTGCTGCTGCGTTATATACTGACATCCCGACGGGGCAGCGTTTGGAGGCTTCCACATCAGCAAATAAATATTACGTCTCCATCTTCAGCTAAGCAGAGCTGTGGTGCATTCCTATTACTTCATGTGGATTAACCATCTGGAAGTTGAATCAAGCCACAGAGTAAAGAATGGGATCCAATTTTGCATTCACCAAAATAAGCCGTACTAGTCTCAATTTATGGCAGATGGTTATGCAGTCTCAGCGGGCCAAAAAATCTCTCTGCAAAAGAATAAAGTTTATGCCAATTACTGTAATAGGAACCAGCACAACAACTGTGTGGGTTGACTAAGATCGCAGATATCGCTGTACAGCTCATAAACCGCAGGGGGCCGCGGGAACGATGGGGACCCAGTTAATTCATTAAGATAACGCGAGAGAAATGAGGAGCAGAGTTTAGTCATAAAACAGAAATATTTCCTCGCAAATGATGGGAGGGGAGCGAGGTGGGGTGGCTGTTACTGGGATGTGGCCTCGGCTGGGCTGCAGGCAGGGTCAGGGGAATGGTTAACAGGTAATGATGGAGAGAGACTGCCTGCTGCTCGGTGGGAAAGGCGTGGGAGGAGAGGGGTTAAATTTGGGGCTTCTCGGCTCCATTCATTCAAAACAGATCTGTGGAGTGTGGATGACTCCGAGGCAGGCCCTGAGCCTACGCTGGCGAGTGCCGCTAGTGCTCCTGGTACCCGCCTTTATGGCGCTCCCGGCTTGGCTGGGATGGCAGCACCCAGTAGGGATGCTGGCCTATTTGGGAGGTCAGGGGAGGCATCTTGGAGGATGGGGCCCCTGGGCTGAGGTTGAAGGAGGAACAGGGGAGGGAAGGGGGCTCCAGGCCTAGAGGGCACCGTGGGCTTTGGTCTCAGAACCTGGAATGAGGCACATGTGGCTGAAGCCTGGAGGTGAGGGTGAGGATGGAGAGGGTTCCGGGCCAACACACAGCGAGGAGGTTGGTCTCTGTCCTGGAAGCAAAGATGGAATGACCTGACCCACCTGCTTTGGGAGAGAGGCCTTGACTGCAGGAAGTGCAGCCTGTTTTTAGCCGAGGACAGCTTCTTGACCTATGGGAAGTGTGAGAACTTCCTGTTCCCCAGGATGGTGGCAGGGTGAACCTGTGAGCTGGAGCAGAGGAGGCCTGGGTGGAGAAGGGATTTGCTCCATCCTTGATGAGTCATCCCACCTGAGGAAAGCACTTCCAGGCCCTCCTGGCCAGCACCTCCTCGGGCTGGAGAGAGAGAGGCAGTTAGTTAGTTTGGGGCACATCAGGCTACAAAACAAGTCTGTTTCCTATACAATTTGGGTTCAGTTTATTTATTTGTTTTTAAGTGAAAGCTGTTGGCTTCAAGAATCTTGACATTTGGGGCTAAAAATAAGGTGAGCAATGGTCTTAATTTGCCCAGGACTGTCTTGGTTGTAGCACCCAAAGTTCCATCCTGGGCGAACCAGGATGGCTGGTCACCCTAGCTGATTAGTAGACCAACCCAGGGGCAAATCCAGTGCTGGAGAGATTTTCACACACTACTTACACATTTGTGTCTCCTGGCCACGTTCCATGTTGGTATTGTTACCCCAACCTTCACTGGCAGGACGGTGAGACTCAGAGGGGCCAAGACTTATTTGCTGGCCCGTTGCTCAGTAAGTGGACGTGGCAGGCTTGGAATGCAGGCGGCGGATGGCAAAGCCCCCATGTCCAGCGGGGCCTCTCCGGGAGAGTCAGCGGCAGTGACCATTAGTAAACCCCATGGCAGTGGTCATGGTTGCCGACCTCCACATTCTCTCGTGGGTTGACAAGGAAGGGATGGAGCTCTTTGCAAGCAACAGTAATCCCACTGTTCCTCTCCTGGCTAGAGGACTCTTGCGTACTCACTCTCAGGCCTGAGCAAACACAGGGGCTGCATCTCAGCCTGGTGGCCCAGAGCCAGAGCTGGGTCAGGCTGTCCCCAGTCTCCGATGGAGCCTCCCCACCCCATGGGTGGCAAGCAGGATGGAGAGGGCCAACTAGGGGAGTGAATTCCAGGGCAAATGAGAGAAGCCCCTGCCTAAGGCCTGGCACTAGCATATGTGGGGAGCTTGCCAGCCAGAATGCAGGCACTGACCTCAGTCACACGAGTGGAAAATCTGAGCCTGTTGGGTTGGGAGGTGCCAGGAGGAATCGTGAAATCCCCCCCGACGGCTTTCTGGCACGCACCTAGGAAGAGGAGTGAGCTCATGGGCCACCAGATGCTGAACTGAAAATTCTTATCCCCAGTGATACAAGGCACGACTGGGCATTCACATATGGGGAAGTGCTCTCAAGGTCTCGTGCGTTACAAAAATAGTTTCAAGGAAGAGTCTCTTGTAAAGTGAAATACTGAGGACAATTCTTGGAGGAAAAAACTACCCACAAGCCCGCAAAGCTAACAAAACAACCCTGGTGGCTCCCCTCCAGGTAGTCACAGGCCTCGAGATTTCCTGCAGCTGAAGAGTGATTGCAGTTCTTCTGATTTCTCACCTCAATGGAACAGACGTTGTGTTTCTACATACATCAGAATCATCACTAAACCTTTCCCCCCAAGGAGTTTGAGGGAACTTACCTAAGCAGTCGTGGACACAGGAGAACCACAAACCCTCAAATTTCACAGCACCGTCACAGAATTCAAGTATGAGGGGTGGCAAGGGGGACTGGGTGGGTGGGGGTGGAGTGATGCCAGGAAGCCTGCCTAAAGAGGTTGCCTCAGTTGCACATAAAATGCAACATGGGAGTTTCCTGACACGAAGACTGAGGGGGAAATTCAACACTGTTGAGGAAGTTTTCTTGGCTCTGAGCTCTGGGAAGAATCGGTCATGGAATTTTGCTCCTAAGTGGTGGTTAAGAACACAGAGTGTCCTCAGTAGAATTTTTATCGTGATGGCTGCTCCTTATGTTGGCCTTAGTATATGCCACAGGCATGGAAACTTGCAGCTGTCAGACACAGGGAGACGGGACGATGGGCAGTGGTTGTGCATGACTCCGGAAAGGTCCCTGGATTATATCCCTGGCTCCCCTGCTTTCTGTAATAATACCTAGCAAAACTACACTTACCTGGTTCTCAGTTTCCTCATCTGTAAAAAGGGGTGATAACAGCACCTACTTCATAGCGTGGTAGTGAAGATTAAAGGCGGCCATTTACATGTTGTGCTTATTAGAACAACGCCGGACATACACTACTAAGTGTTGGCCGCTTTGGCCGGAAAGAATCTAAAGTAGAGCTCGGAAAACTAGGGCCCTGGGGCTAAATCCAGCCCACCACCTGCTTGTGTAAATGAAGTCTTATCGGAACACAACCCCACCCATTCACTTACACAACATCTGAGGCTGCTTTTAAGCTACAAAGGCAGAGTTGAGTAGCTGCAACGGGAACTGTATGGCCCACAAAGCCCCAAATATTTACTATATGGCCCTTTATAGAAAAAGTTTGCCACCCTCTGATCTAAATGAACGAATGGCTGTTCTGGGCTTGGTCCTAAGCCTCCCTCCAGACTTACTTGAGAGACGTCTCAGCCTACACAGTGTCTCTCTGGGAACATTTTTGGAGTGACGGCTACGGAACACCCTGGATGGGAAGCACTCGCAGCACCTCTTGGCAAGCTGAGTCGTTTCAGGCCTTCCAGGGCCATGGGAAAGTCGAGGCGGCTCTGAGAGAACATGCCATCAGTATTCCAGGCTGCAGGGAGCCGGCGTGCAACGGGATGCCCAGAGGCGAGGCTTTTGTTTAGCACATACATTAATAAACACCGTAAGCCACTCCTCCGTTCCACTTCATGAAGCTCCCTCAGTCTGGAGTGCAAGGCAATTCTGCTATCGGCTGATTAGCAGGTGGTGTCAGAATATATAAGGGATCAACGAGGCGGAGACGTGTCACAGTGCTTTACTGCTTCTCAGAAATCCAAGGAGTAAACAGATTCGACCCGAAGTCGAGTGTCACTGACTCAGGGAAACTCCGGGCTGCTTTTCTAGGCAAAGGCCTAACCTTACCATGCCCAGTCAGGAGCCACGGAGCCGAGCTCAGGTTAGCACGTTGGCAGTGGTATCTAAGGAGCCAGATTTTAATTGTGGGAAATGTATAGGGCATCTGTGAGCTTTCCCATGAGAATAGCATTTTAGTTTAACAGCCACAGATGGTATTTTCTGGACAACAGACATACAGCGATATAAAATATGCCAATCGAGAAGAGTTTAGCTAACCAGCATTGTCTTCATTGTATTTTATACATCAACAGCTTTTGTTAGCACACCACAGCTCTTCCCTTCAACTTCCGGTTGGGTATTGGCTGGGAATCAGATGGCAAACAGCAGCAACTGTCTTCCTCAGCTTAGAGCCTTTCTAGGGACAGCATCCATGCCGGGGCAGCGGAAATCTGCTCAGTCCCTTTCACCCATCCAACGGCCATGAGGTGGATGAACGTCACTGGCTCCACTTTACAGACAGCAGAGGGAGGCTCTCGCTGGTCACTGGCCTTGACTGCACTGGTCTTTTGGGCCTCACGGAGCCATGCAGGTGTTCAAGCAGGGGTGTAGCACCATCAGGGGCGTTCCAGAAAGTCACCTCTGGCAGAGACTGATTAAGGCTTTCCATGCTCTAGACCAGGTTTTGGCAGCTACGGCCTCACCAGCCAAATCTGGCCCACTGCCGGTTTGTGTAAATAAAGTTTTATCGGAACAGACACACTTACTTTACATATTGTCTACAGCCGTTTTTGCATTGCAAGGGCAGAGTTGAATAGCTGTGACAGACCATGTGGTCTGTAAAGCCTAACATATTTACTGTGTTTGCAGACCCCTGCCCTAGATAAGAGGACAACCCATCGGAGCATGGCTTGGACCAGGATATTCAAGAGGAGCAGGATTTCACAAGCGTTTCGGGGCCCTTTTAAGACTCGGTGACCAGCTAGGATTTCTAGCTTGGGCAGCACAGCCAGTGACACAGTTAACTGATGGGAGAAAGAAGTACATTTAGGGGAAAGAGGAAAGACTTAAGAGTTTGGTCTTAGACTTCTTCAGTTTGAAGAGTCTACCAAAGCTCCTGTTAATGTCTGGAAAAGTGAGGAGGGAATGCGGACCTGGAGCTCCCTCGTCTGTTCTCTCAACGTACTTAGTAGTACCCTGAGCTACCAGAACTGCTACCTCCTGCTGCAGCTGGCTGTCAGGATTTGATTCTCTGAGGGCAGAAATCTGATCTTACTGAATTTTTCATCATACTCCCCTCCACTCCAACCCCAGGACTCAAAGGGGGCCTTGCACAGCATAGGCAGGAATCTGTTGTGGACAAAAGGATCAGTTTCAGAGTCAAACTTTCCATCGGGAGAGGTGATTCTGGGGTACAACTGTGACTCCTGCCCATGAGGAGTTCCTGAGCTCACTTGGGAAGCAAAACATACAGATGTATTAACCAAGGCGGCAGTCTGTTAAGAGCCAAGGGAGGGGTGTAGACTGCTAGAGGTCACTCCAGGTTAAGAAAGGCTGCCCTGGGCTTTGAAGAATGGGCAGGAGTCTGATTACTTGGAGAGAAGGTCTTCTCGATGATCTTCCAGGAGCAGGAATTCTCTAAGCTCTCTCCCTGGCCTTTGAAAACAGGGCACACTGAACCCAAGCCATAGAAAGGCAACTGGTGGGCAACGGTATTTTTAAAGGCTCCCCCCATGATTCTAAGTGGAGCCAATGTTGAGAACCTCTGATTGACACATGCTGAATTTTTTTTGAAACAGTAGCCCTAGCATAACAGAACACTCAAAATTTTCTACTTTCCCTAATCCAGTCTGGTTTAAGAACTGGTTTTGAAGGGATCGCTGTTGTTTAATATTTCCAAGTCAGAAGACATAACCCCAAGTGATGTTGGCAGGGTTCCTAGGAAGCACACCCTGTAGATGCTCCAGGGTCAGTAGGACGACCTTTAACCTATCCCCCAGCACCTTCCCTCCCTCCCTCCAGTCACGTGAAGTCCCAAACTCTAAAGCTGACAGTGAGGGCAGCACTGAAAAAAATCGAATTTTGGACTCACTGAACTCTACCTCCTAACATTCAGTGGCTCTCAATGGTATCAGGTGTGAGGGTCTAACAACAGTCAGAACATTCTCCTTCCAAATCGTCAGGAACAGGGAATTCTATGCCGACCTCTTGTCAACTCGACTGCTGAGGGGAAATGGACAAAACAACTGTTAATAAATGTCTCTTACTTCCTCAGAGACAAGATCTGAGGGGGAGGTGGGGCTGTGAAACTTTACAGCTTCGCCAGTTGAAAAGGGGAGAGAAAAGTTGAGCTATTTAAAAGCCAGGTGTTAGGTCCACAGTGATTTTTAGATCAACCAGGAGGCAGTTTGGTAAATGGATAGAACAGGAGGGGAGAAATCACACTGAAGAGGACACAACACATGCTAGAGGATACAGTGCCTCAGCCGACCCTGAACACTACAGGGTACCAGGGCCCCAGTGACAGAAAAGGAGTCCAAGACTCGGCGAGGGGCCAGGAGGGGGGCTCCAAGGGTCCCCACTGCCAAGCTGCCTTTGGCCTGGACTTTTGCTTTCTCATCTGTAAGATGTGGATGACATCTTAAGATCTCTCTCCACCAATTCTCTAGTGTCAAACGACTACTTAATCAGACTGAGCTGTCATCTACCTCTTAACACGCCTGTCTCCCACCCTGGACTCTGCACTGCTGCTCACTCTGGCACCTCCAGGGGACCCGAGTACTGGGCGTGGAAGAGCTCAGCTCACACTGCTGAACGCACGAATGACGGTCCACGTGAATGCAAACACTCTCTGAAATAAAACACTAAGAAAATCACCTCAGAAAGCAAACACAAGAACACCCTGGAAATAAAACATTTTATTAAATCCATCCAGATACCTGGCCACCTCTCTGAAGGTTGAACCGCTCTAGAATGTAAGTTGGCACCACAAGAAAATAGTTGTTACGTGTCCAAAACTGGAAGATTGGAAGTGACCAAGTCCTAAAAGAGGAGATGTAAAACATGGCCCCAAACCAAAAAGCCACGATCTTGAAATGAGCAGAATCTAACAGCAAAATGCTTACTGAGTACTTTAAAAAATACTGTGGATTTTCCTTATTTTTCCCCTTTAAGAATAGTTTTTAAAAACCCCTGAGACTAATATATAATCCTTCTTTACTGCTCAGATTTTAAGGACAAATTAAAAAAAATTTTTTTCCCAGAGTGGTAGTGCTGCAAATTAGAGAATTCTTGAAAAAACAGCAGAGAAGTCATCCACAGCGTTCTAAACCAGACGTGGCATCAGGGAAACAACCACTCAGGCACACAAGTGGCATTTTGTGATCAAATTTATTTTTTGTTTAAATTTCATTTACTTTGTTTTACTGTAATTTACACAAGAGACTGCCAAGTAAACTAGATATTTTACATTCACCACACATTCCCTCAAATCTCCACAGTTGTTAGAAAAACATTAAAATCCATGCGCTGGGCTCTCATTTCCGTGTGCGTCTAAGCTCCCAATGATGCTACAGACGCCAGCGAGAGTTAAGTTCATTAAAAGGAGAAGGCTAGACTCTTTATTTCACAAAATTAGCAATAATCTTCCTGGCATCACTTTGCAGACAATGATTATGCTTTGACAAAACCTATCCTACAACGGTGCCCAGAGAGTAAACATCAGTCTTGATCCTGAGTACACAGAGGACATGTGCGACGTGGGGTCTGCAGCTGAGGATAAAGGGTATCACAGCGCAGGAGTGATCCTAAACATCCTTGTCTAAGTCACTGTGATCACTTCAGTGGGGACACAGGTCGTGGGAAAACAAGGAGCAGGGAGGGCAGGACTGTCAGCAAATCAGATTACTAATGTGATATGACCACGTAGGGGCTTGTGTGCTGTAGGAGGGACGGGAGGTTAAAGAAGATGGTTTGTGACTTGAAGGCTTCAACAATACCACTCTATTCAAGCTCCCAGGACTGACAGGAGAAAAACTGGATTTGGACAGAGAAAGATAATAAAAATCTTACCTAGCTATTGTTCCTTTCTTTAAAAAAAAAAGGAAAAAAGAAAGAAAAAAGGGGCAGCAGCTTCTAACCGTCATTTTCATGATGCCTTTTCAGGATATGTTCTAATGACATCCTACTTGAGAGCACATCCCAACGGGTGGAACTGCGCTGGCCCCGGGCAGGGCCTCCTAACCATGTGCAGACAAGCCTCATGCTGCCTCTGAACCTCTTCTTATCTCAAAGGCAGCATCTCCCCCTTAAAGTATATTTCAACATGAAAAGAGCAAAATGTCATCACTATCTATATTCTACCGTGTAAGCTGTGAGGAATCTAGATCCTTTGCATAGTTTCCAAGCTGTAATTTCAGAAAGCAGTCATTTTAGAAACAAGACTCCATGGAAGTGCTGTACGTCCAATTTTTCTAAACAGCCTACAATCCTATTAATTTCTTTATCAATTTCTTTCTTTGCCTAACAGAAGCCTGAAAATTGTATAGTGTTTGTTATAAATCACAGACTGTCATTTCCATTTTTGCTAGACTTGATGTAGAAAAATACTTGAAATTCAACATACAAAAATCCAATAAAAAATGGAATTTTTTTAAAAGGATCTTTTCCTTGGGGCAAACAAGTAAAAATTGGTCTGTAACTCTACTACTTACTAATAGATATTATCCAGTTTGGCTGTATGATAATGAAAATCCAGAAATAAATGATTATAAATACATTCAGAGTTACATTCCAAATTCCTTGGAATACCAAAAGATTTCTAATAAATTTTTCTGTGGGAGTCTGTTGATTATGGCACTAAAATTAAAATTTATAAGAGACTGATTTAAAAGAACAGAAAAGTAATAAAAGGCTACATATATTGGTCCACAACTTGCCATTTATGAAACATACCAGCTAGTATTACACTGCAGTCAATTTGTCCATTAATGGTATTACTCTGATAATTATTAAAATCTGTTCCAGGTATATATATTGAAAATATTTTCTTTTGCATTCTTGCTGAAGATAGGTACAGTACTTTGGAGAAATTGTACTAATCCCTTCAGTATGTATGTACATATATACACTAGTGTGTATTTTGATCTGCAGCTCTACATGCGTTTTATATACAGCTACAGATAGACACACATATATACACACGTGGTTGGGACCTGTGCCTGTGGGCACATAACCACAAGCACACGTCTGGGAAACGTCAACACTGCGAGACATGGTCAGATTCTTCTTCACTCATCACTGGCTGCACTTGTTCCCCTTACTTGACCTTGATTACGTAACTGTAAGGAAAGCGAGACAGTGCAATGTGTTAAAATACAGAGAGACACAAAAAATGTTAGACCGCAGCTTGTCACAAACATTCTCTTGGAAAAAAATCCTCAGTGTAACAAAACTTCTGGCAGACAATGCACCCCAACTACTGCATTTTTAACGTTTAATCTCTTGATTCTGGTCTTACTAAGGGCATAATATTTTGTTTCATCAGAGGGAAAATAAATTAGAAGCAGAAATAAATCATAGAAACTCAGAAGACCTTAGTGAAAGTAATAATAAATTTTTTAAAAAATTGTAAATGAACACTAAATTTTAAGAAAAGGGCTTTGGAGGAATCCTGGCAGAGTTCATCCATTCTTATTTGGTATTTTTCTTCAGGACTGAACATTTCGTTTCTCCGGTGTTCAATAATTAAAGAGCAGGTAGCACACGTCAGGGGGCAGCCAAGAAACAGTGGGGTAAGAAGTGTGTTCTGTCTTGTCATTTGTCTCAATAAACATCATAGCTCCATATTAACAAATGACGACAGTGTACTGCCGATTTTTGTTTTTCATCCTGCTTTCAATATGTGGGGTAGATTTTGAGGCTCTCTTTTTCCCCTCTAGGAAAATCTCTTATCTAGGCATGTAAATCTGTGTGAAAGAAATAAGACCATAGAAATATTTTACACTGTAAACAAAAAACAGTGCATTTACACATATTAAAGCTAAATATAAAGACTGAACAGTCAACATGAAGGAAGCCTTCCTGATATTCAAAAATTGTCAGCTAAAATGAATGACTGAGATTGGCCCTTATGGCATGGGATGAAGGATCTTTGACTTTAAATGCTTTTACATATTTCCTTACTAACCACAAATGGTCCTAGTGAGAAACAGGTCGATTAACTGGCTATGGATGAAAACTCAGCTGGTTTCTAGGACAGTGCTGCATGATGAGTAAGCGTACTTGGCAGCTGGATTCTAACCCATAACACTAAGAACTAACTTAGATTACTAAATTCAACCTCTTCCACAGATAAAATTCTTACAGAATAACTCAGGTGTTCACTGTCGATGTCTGAAATATATACCTCTTACATTCTAAAAATTAAACCATACTTAATATGTTGTCTCCACTCAGCAAGTTAACTACCCATTACCAAAAAGGTATTGGTTTTTAAACATTCTTTTTACCCAGGTCTTCACTTACACAGTTTGATATTGTCTCTGACCCTACAGGGGACTCATCTAGACATCAGCAGCCGACGTGCCTCGGATGGAACCCTTCTTACGCATCTAAACGTAAAATAAAATCATGAGCTGCTGAAATCACAGACTCTAAATTGGGTTAGTAAGCAAGGGGAGAAAAAAGATCTAGAAGAGATTGTGAAGTGACCGCTGCCTATTTACAAGCACATCCACATTAAAAATGAAGTTCCAGGGCTTCCCTGGTGGCGCAGTGATTGAGAGTCTACCTGCCGATGCAGGGGACACGGGTTTGTGCCCCGGTCCGGGAAGATCCCACATGCCGCGGAGCGGCTAGGCCTGTGCCTGCGCGTCCGGAGCCTGTGCTCCGCAACGGGAGAGGCCACAACATTGAGAGGCCTGCGTACCGCAAAAAAAAAAAAAAAAGTTCCGAGGCCCTTCTGTAGTTACCTTGATCTAAAGTAAATCTTGCAAAAGGCTTTTCTTACCACAGCACAAAAAATGTATCTATTCTCTAATCTAGGAAACAAAAGCCTGCAGACTGATGATGTGAAATTATCAAAGATAGCCAGGGTAAATGAACTGTTCACTAATACAGTGTGAGAAAATGCCCCGATGGTCTGGTTCACCTTTTCATAGTCCCTTGACCAGACACGAAGCCATGAGGTGTCGCCACCTCTGGCTTCTGAGACCAGTGTCCCTCAAAGGAGTTCTTTACAGGAAGTTTATTAAAAAGAGGGAGGACAAAAGGAAGAACAAGCGAACACAGGAACAATGTATGAGAAACAATGGACACAAGGACAGGCATCAGAAAAGACAGGCATTCACAACAACGGCCTAGAGACAATTCAATGAGAAAATTAGAAAAGAATGGACAGAAAAGGAACACATGTAATAAACACATTTCTGAAGCTCAACCCTTCCCCCCTCTCCCGATCCCTCCTGAAGGTCCAGTTGAGAACAGGCATAACGTTGCCCTAAGTACTCCTTCAGTTGCTGGGCCTAAACCCAGTATTTCCTCTTCAGGATTACAGGCAGGGGCATCCCTCTCATGCCTAACCTCTTGAGGTGCTACGCCTTCTCTCCAGGGCCAAAACCCATTTGAAAGAAATCCAATTCTTCAGATATTTGTGAGTTAAGAAGAGAATTATAACACATCACATTCTATCATCAGGTGTCAGGGAAACAGGACCTCAAGAAAAGGGGAAATTCCTCCGTGGTGAAGAGGACTTGAAAATGTTATGCCTCTTCAGGAGGCAGGTGTTTTCTGGGTAGGCATTTTGGCCTGTGGGCATGATGCTGCCCAGACTGAGATGCTCACAAACCAACTGTTAGCACTCAGAGCAGCAGCAATGGGCTGTGGAATAAAGCACTCCCCAGTGACCTAGAACAAAATAAATGGGCTTTAACATTAAGATGATCAGCATTTAACCCTGCAATCTGACGTGAAGTATTTTTGAAATATTTAACAAAGATACTGCCATGGATTCCCAGCCCTGAACCAATGACAGATTTCTACCAACTTCATGAGGGAATTTGTCAGTTTAAGCCATGTGGATACAATAATGATGCTTTCTAATAAACTGGGCTTCTTGTAAGAAGTGTGTAACACTTCTTACACCTTCTTTTCGAGTGTGATTCCCAACTCACAAGTAACAGATGTGCATGGAGAAGCAGCTGAGCCTGCAGGCCCTCTGCCACAGGTGGCAGCCACAGTCACCACCTCCTGTCAGGGCTCTCCCGTTGGCGCTGTGTTCAGGCACCTTGAGACTAAAAACTTGTGAGGGAAGTAAGCACTCCCCTGGGGGAAGACAAGGCCTCGGCCAAGTTCCGTCCGAGGGGTCCAGAGCCCAAACCAGGGAGGGCTCCATTCGTTACCCCTTCAGCCATCACCACTCTTCCTCATGCTATGGACGGGCCTTCAGCATAGAAATCAAAACCAAATGAAAACCTCCTTCCTGAGAGTTCGAATCAATAAATGTAAGTCCATTTTCTGTTTCTTCTTGGTGTTGGCAAATCGTTTTTTGGAGATGCCAAGGCTGTACCATAAGCTTAGTGGGAATGAGTGTGTAATCCTGCTGCTTTCTTCTTGATGTTCAGCTGACACCGGCTGCTTGGAGGGGTTGGAGGCAGAGGTGGCAGCTATTACTGGAGCCTGGAGCACCTGGAAGGAGCAAAACCAGGCAAGGCAGGAGGAAAGAGACTAAGACTGGGTGGTGGTGAGGGGTGCTGCTCAGAGAAGGGAACCTGACTCTTGAGAAAGGGAAGACAAAAGTGGGAGAGAGGCATTGGAAGGAAGGTAGCAAGTACCCACGACTTACTCTTGTCCGTTTAAATATTTTGCCTGGGGCCAGCCTAAAAATAAGGGTGTAAGGGATGGTCTTCCATGCTTGCCATCCTATCACCTTACTCCCAAGATCTAGAACTCAGAGCCATACTTTTAGTATGAGAAATTGAGGTCAGAGAGGCCTCTATTGTCTGGCCTGCAAACCAAACCCCAATTTATAATGTCACTATGGGAAAACATGTTCCAAATCTCAAAAACTGAACTTAAAAACGTTTGGAACAAAATCCATTCATAAGCTGGAGGCTGCTTAAAGTTTACTTTATGTATAAGATAAGGTTAAAACATTTTATTGCCTTATAAAGAAAATATGTCCTGGTCCTCTCAGAAGGTTTGTATAAAGCTAATTAGAAGCAGATCTGCTGTAATCACCAAAAGTAAGCAATTTTAAACACAGATTCTTTACAATGCTATGTGCCAGACAAATAGATTTCCTTCTGTGCCAAAGAACCTGATTTGTTGCCATTCTCCTGTGATTAAATGGAGTTCCTGCCTCACACACAGGCGTTCGTCAAACACTCCCGCCCGCCCACGGGGCTTCCCAAACTGGGACTGCTGGCAGGACTCTGGATGCCTGCATGGAAACCACAGCCTACCCTGGACATTCCTCGGGTTTACTTCCCCCGTGGGGCCTTACTTCCAACAGAAAAGAAGCGCAGCCCAGAGCAAAAGCAAAACCAGACGCATGCAAGAGTAAGTCGGGGAAGAAACCACTCTGGGAGAAAGGGGGTGCTCTTGAGCTGCAGGGCCAGCTCTCTGGTGCGGGAGGAGCTGGGGTGGGCTTAACTTTGAGAAACGGCATGCAGACCTCCAGCCCAAGGATCACCTGAATTTCTGCCTAAAGCTTGTAAGAAATAAGGAGACACTGCTAGTTGTGGGATGGGAGGAGGCACTTCTGCGATCAATGACAATACTACTAGCCTTATCTTATCTACAGAATAGCGAACTAGGACTTACAGTGCTAGCATTAATAACTTACTGCGATAACAAAATGACAAAGGCAACTTGGCCTGATAAAGTGAATGCCTAAAAGGACTGCGAACCAGGCACCAGCATGGACAACCAATGCATGAAAAAGAATACAAGACCACTGAACATTTTACACGTAACGAATTCTGGATCAACAAAGTTCTAATTTACTTTCACGAAAGATGCTCAACAAAGGAGAAATCAGAATAAAAGGATATTAGTGTCTAAGAAACTGGGTTTTGAGGATATAGAGATTAAGAAATGGCTTTCAATAACACTTTTCCTAATTTTAAGTCTATACTTATTAAGCACACAGTTTTAGAAAGGGGAAAGTAGAGAATTTCCCCAGAATGGGAAGTCTTACTGTTTCTAGTTCTTTCTGAGTTTCATCTTCCATTCTCCTAATATCTTCCATTGTCAGATCAATCCACTTGTCAATCCAACAAAAAAGCTGGCGATGAAAGTTTGTAAATATCCTTTTTTCTTGCTTTTAAAACAAAGAAGAAAATGATTATAAGACGGCAAAACTCTAACATAACATATTAACTTTATGTGCCCCAATTAACCCATGAAATCTACATATTCTTGGTTTGAAAAGACCACTATTTCAATTAGTGAAAATCTTAATTCCGTCCTATTAACATTTTGTAAAACAAAAGAAAAAGAAAAATCTCCCTTTGAAATGTGAAACAATCCTCCTTGCAAAAGCAGAATGATTTACCAGAAACTGAAAACAAATGTGGTGGGCATTCTGATCCAACACGAACTCCTGCTAGACCCGACTTAGTTTTACCTTTTTCTAATGTCAGTGACTAAAGGTCAACTTGATTTCTTCTGCTATAAAATCATACACTGTCATTCTTAACTTCTCTGCAATTCAAAGAAATATTGTGATGTAGAATACAACATGTACATAAGAAGAGAGTTCTGGGTTCTTTAGAATAAAATGTTTTATTAAATTAAGAATTCTTATATACTCTCCATTAATTTTTCTGCTCTATTGTTATTAGGTACATATATATACACACACACACACACACATATATATATATTTAGTGGCTTTAACATATATAATTAGTGGCTTTAATTGCTGGATTATTTAAGTTTTACTACACTTTCCCAAGAAGCGAGAAAAGTGCAATAAACAGTGAATACTTTAGTACGTTTGGACAATCGACTTAAATTTTTTTTTCCATGAACAGGATGGACTTTATCAATTACATGTGTACCTTCTATTTATCAGAACTGGATTGTTAATCTATTATTGTGATCCAAGAGGAAGAAAAGAAGCCAGTATTTACAGAGTGCCTACTGTGGCCAACAGCAAGCAGGCCCAAGAATAATGAAAGTTTCCAGCACTTTAAGATCCTTTTTTTTTTTAAACATATTTATTGGAGTATAATTGCTTTACAATGTTGTGTTAGTTTCTGCTGTATAACAAAGTGAATCAGCTATATGTGTAACATCCTTTTTTAAAAAAAATGTTAGAGCAGTTACAGTTTAAAAGTAGAAAAGTTACAGTGAAACTCAGATGCAACTAGTTGTGGGAAGTTCAGAGATATAACAGGGGCCTCTATATAATGATAATGGAATGAACTATTCACCCTATAGGAAAATTAAATACCAAAGAAACTTTCCATGTTCCTCACACGTTTACAACCATGTGTTTCTATGCAACTGCAATTCTCCCCTCTTTCTACATCAAAATACTTGTGTTACTTTCAGCTGAATAAAGAAGACATAAAAAAGAGGTAATTAGAATCTAGATCCTCAGATTATGTCACCCTAGGTTCAGCGTAACTATTCTCAGTGAGGATCTCTGAAGAAGACATCCCACCAGAAGGTGGAAATTGCACAGGGCACAGAAAGTGTGTGTCAGGAGAGACCTGTGTGCAGGGGCTATCAGCCGAGCTGGGACAGAGGAGCCTCAACATCAAGGCATGGCCTCTCCCTCCAGCCAGTGCCAGGACCCTGGGTACCCTTGGAGACATGCTGGACGTGGAAAGGGCGCTCTACAGAAGAGCTGGGCAAACCATCAGAAAAGCACTTTGCACCAAAAACCGCTATGCTTTTCTCCAAAGAAAGCCCCTTAAAACCTCTGCTGGCATCTGTTTTTGCTGTTTGTAGGCAGAAAAAGGAGGGCAGAGAGGAATTACACAGAGGGGCAATAATTTCATCTAAACGAGAAGGAAAAAGTGGCAAAAGAGAAACTATACCATTAATAGCTACTTCAACTCTTAACCTAAATTTAAGTCACCATCCTCTGAACAGACTTTACCTTCTGAATGAAGTTTTCTACTTTGCTTTGCAGTCCCCACCACTTGAATTTGATGGTCACCAGCTTATAGGCACACATCTGAGGACAGTCAGGGTTGCTTGCCAGCTCCTTCTGCATGAGGAAAATTGAAAATGGGCAATCGTGACTTAAAAATTGACTGTTGTGTAACAACATCACAGACGTACATGAAGAAAATTACAATCTCATATGTGTTTAATGCAGGTATTTGGAAATTTGAAATCATTTTAGCAAAAGCAGCAGTATTCCCCTGCTGCAAACCCTCCTTCCACAGACCAAGTTACTTCCTGGCTCTACAATTTAATAGGCACAGTGCTCCGCCTCAAATTACACTATTCATATTTCAGATTAAACACCAAATTCAATTCACGTCATATCAATAGTGAGCCTTTAATACGTAAAGGTTCTCATAACACCATTATCGCACTCCCACCGTGGATGTGGTGAGGTCTCATCCATTTTATTGAGCCTCAATAAAAAAACCATGAGGAAGATTAGTCGTCTTCTTGTCTTCAAACACTGGCAAGTGGAGGGGCACTGTTTTTTGTGTTTTTTAAAAAATTTATTTATTTTTATTTTTGGCTGTGTTGGGTCATCATTGCTGCGGGCCTTCTCTAGTTGCAGCGAGCAGGGGCTACTCTTCATTGCGGTGCACAGGCTTCTCATTGCGGTGGCTTCTCTTGTTGCAGAGCACCGGCTCTAGGTGCGTGGGCTTCAGTAGTTGTGGCTCGCGGGCTCTAGAGCGCAGGCGCGCAGGCTCAGTAGTTGTGGTGCACAGGCTTAGTTGCTCTGCAGCATGTGGGATCTTCCCGGACCAGGGCTCGAACCCGTGTCCCCTGCATTGGCAGGCAGATTCTTAACCACTGCACCACCAGGGAGGTCTGGGGCACTGTTTATTAACTGAGGTATTTTTCAACCGAAAGCGGGGACATTTAAAGGGATGTAGCAGCAAAAGTGATCTATAATTATCAAGTATTTGAAGGCAAATCCCATACATCCGGACTTTAACTTCCATAAATCATTACAACTCATAGTTTAAATGTAGTAGGGAATCAAATCAAGAGTTAGGGTAAAAAAGGAAAAATATTAAAAAAAAAAGAGCAAGGGAGAGAGAGGGGGGACTATGTGGACAGAAAAAAACAAAATAAAATGTTCGCAATTTACTTTCATAAGAAAACATGAAAAAGCAATTAGAATTTGGATCCTTAAAACATGTCACCCTAGGCCCAGAGTATAAAAACTTACTCTGGATTTTTAGGTTCAGCATAAATAAATAAATAAGTAAATAAACAGGTAGAGAGAAGGAGAGAGAGGAGGCAGAAAAGGGAGAAGAGGAGGGAAAAAACAAATACGGCAAAGTGCTAACAACTGTCCAGTCTAGATGGAGGTGTTTACTGTTCTGTTCTTTCGGTTTTTATGGCTGCTTCTGAAAATTTTCATTATAAAAACTGGGTGGGGGGGGAATTGCAAGCTATAGTATTGCTGATGATTTCTGTGAAACTTAGTGCAGGCTACTGTCCTAGTAAGCACAATATACTAGCATGTTTACTTGGGGGAGAGGGGTGAGTGGTGGGGGAGGGGTGAACCAGGAACTCACCGCACACATCAGTGTCTTCACCATGGACCCACTTAGCACCACTGTTCTCCCAAGGTGGTATATGTGGGAGACTGATCCGCTCCCGAGCTGACCAAGGAGAGAGCCTGGGACGGGCCCAGAGCAAAGGCAGCCACCAACCTGTCTCTGGAGCTCCCAGTCTAGCATGGAAGGCAGGTATGGTTCAAAGAATCCCAGATGGCAGAGGCGGACTGCAGGTATGGTCTAGGGGAAGGGCCA
Source organism: Delphinus delphis (assembly GCF_949987515.2). Lineage (NCBI taxonomy): Eukaryota > Metazoa > Chordata > Mammalia > Artiodactyla > Delphinidae > Delphinus > Delphinus delphis. The sequence goes on from NC_082695.1 coordinate 20,991,213, forward strand.
TCCAGTAAACTCTCAGCCCCAGTTCTGGTGTAATTCCAAGAAGAAAGCTATGTCTCAGGACTGTTATAAAGACTAAATAAGGCAGAGTATGCTCCGTGCTTAGTTGGTGGGACTCGGAGCTTAAAACAGATTAGTTCTCCCTCCCTTATTCTTTCACAGAGTTGTACCTACCACCTTGAATTTGCAAAACAATTTTAAAATAAAGTTTCTCAAAAGAGTAGAAAGTTATGGGGACCCTTTTTATAAAAACTACATTAGAGTGAAAAGATTAAGCAGCCTTTTTTCAAGCGTTCTTCCCTTTTTCACCACTGTTCTTAGCTTCACACAGCACTCAAATTGCAGAGCTGGCGTCAGTCACACTGTGTGCCACTATCACTTCTTGTCAGCTTGCACTCATACACACCCCCCACTTTCAGTAAGTTCGTTGTGTGTGAACAAATATTACTTGCATTCAGCCACACGTACATAAAATTTTAAAATGATGAACTTCTAGGTCTTATTCTAAAACCTCAAGATTATTCTTCATTTACACAATCATAGCAACCAGACCACATTTCCCCCCGAAACTCTCAATAATGTTCCAGTGTCAAGTGAATTCTATGATACAATATATGAAAAAATTCTATTTTGGTATTATTAATAGGACTCAAAGCCTGTAGAGTCCTGCATGACTGATCAACTTTTCTCAGAAAATGTCTTCTGTAATAACATTTCATCTTCTGAATAATGACCTGGTACATGGATTAAATCAATGAGGCAACATCACAAGCATTTAAATACAAACATTACATACAGCAGACAGTCCTTCTGTAGGTGAGTTCTATGTCAACAGAAGGACTTGGCTAGCTCAGCTCTAGTTTTCCAGTTTCCTTCCCATTAAACAGAGTACCAATGTGAAAATTCAGCATGGATGTGTACGTGTGCACATGCGTGCACACACACATACCCATACTTTATGAACAAGTTTAATTCAGCAAGTATTAAGTGGGCACCATTTACAATCCCATTTGTGCTAGGTGGTATTAGAGGACACACATGTGGCTGGTAGAGAGGAGAGTGACTATAAAAATAATGATGAAACCACTATCCTTGTACAAACAATCCCTATCAGAAGGGACACACCTCTGTTGTGGACACTGTGGCCCCAGACTAAAATCACATATTTGTAACTCCCCATCCCGTCCCTGACCTGCAGACCCAGCTCTTAAGCTGGGCTCTGGTGTCTCTAAGAGCAGTCCACAGCCTTCCCCAGGATGTAGCGAGCTTCTCAGTACCCAGCCTTGTTGAAATAATGACAAGGTTGGCCTTTTACAGATCATTTTTTCAATAAGCAGTGAGCCAGAGTGGAGGCACTCTCTAATCCAATAAGTGTCACTGACATGAAAATTTCACATGAAATACAATTTGGGTGTATGTAGAATAAGGCACTTAAAACTGTGAGGTACACCTGCCAAACGGTAGTGCTAGACTCGGAGTAAGGGGACTTGGGTTGCAGTTCCCATTATGCAAAGTAACTTCCCATGTAACGTGGGCAGGATCCTTTACCTCCCCAGGCCTTAACTTCTCTGTCAGTAAAAGCAAAGGCTGGGCTCCACTAGAGCTTTTCATCTTCCACTGACGTGCCACTAAAAGCAGGGGTGAAGGAGTTGGGTGTGAGGGTTGGGGTTGGCCCAGGGCTGCAGTGGGTAAGCTCATGTCCCTGACATTCAATGGCTTGTCTTACAACTTCCTATAATTTTGCATTTTATTCTGTAATATGCTTAGGCTTAACAAAATATCCTCCTGCCCACCTACTCAGGCTGAAATTTCCTCTTGACTGAGAACCTCTGATGCACTACTGATTAGTCCTAAGATACCTTCCAGATGGAACATTCCAAGGTCCTATTAATTACGGGCTACTGAGAGCTTCGTTCTCAAACTCCAAATCATTGGACACCTTGTGCTAAATGAAAACCCTGGGTGTTTCTAAAACACCAACTCTTCAGAATTTCCCCACCATTTTATAAAAACAGCAGGATGAAGCATGGCTCTAATTAAAGAGTAAGCTAAATTTAATACACACATGCCTATACCAAACTGGGGCTCCAAGAACAAAGCACACACGCGTGACTTCAATAATTACCCAAGTTTGTTTCTCACATTCTTTCTAGTGACTTTGGCAGGCTGCTCAAACTAATTAAAGTACTACTGGTAATTTACAAAGTAACACTGGTCTATAGCATTTAGTTTAAAAACTGTAAGTGATGGGACAACAAGAACCAGTTCTCTGAGCTATCTTCCATGGATCTAAAATGTACATTGTCTCAATTTGATTTTTCTTTTCCATCCAATTTACAATTATTAAAAAAAAAACTGCAGCGAAGAATATGTAAACCAATTAAAAAAATAAACCAGTGAACAAACAGCCTGCTGCCTTTATTTCTTGGCCTAATTCTCCACAGTATCAATACTCTAGTGTGAGGTACAGAAGGTGACTTACAGAAACACAATCTCAAAGATCCCTGGGAGAAAGATGAGAACATAGAAGCTATATATTTTCATCAGCTATCATTATTAATATGTATGTGATATTTAAGGTCTCACCCCAATTCTAAAAATGACTTATGCAATTCACCTCTTAATCTGTGCTGTGGTCTTAAAACTAGTGATTAAATTAAGAAAATAGCTTTAAAAGTCTCTTTTGGGACTTCCCTGGTGGTGCAGTGGTTGAGAGTCAGCCTGCCAAAGCAGGAGACGCCGGTTCGATCCCTGGTCCAGGAGGATCCCACATGCCGCAGAGCAACTGAGCCCATGCGCCACAACTACTAGGCCTGCGCTCTAGGGCCCACGAGCCACAACTACTGAGCCTGTGCGCCTAGAGCCCATGCTCCGCAACAGGAAAAGCCACTGCATTGAGAAGCCCACGCACCGCAACAAAGAGTAGCCCCCACTCGCCACAACTGGAGAAAGCCCGGGCACATCAACGAAGACCCGACACAGCCATAGATAAATAAATAAACAGACAAACAAATAAATAAAAGTCTCTTTAATGATGACACAGAAAATAGTAAACTTGACTACATGTGGTAAATAAAAGGTAAAAGAATCCTTTTGGCATAATCTTTCTGGGGTGGGGTCTGACACTACGTAGTTAAAAAGTTTTAAAGCTGCTCGTATCCTATATATACCATATACCCTTTAACTTGATAATTCCACTTTCAGAAATGCATCCCAATTCATCAGGTAAGAAAATAACACTAGATTTTTTCAGAACAGCGAAACCTTGGACTTACTAAACACCCACTGAAAGAGAGAGTTGGTGAAATACCTCATAGTTCTTCCAAGCAATCGGCTACTATGCATACAGCCATTAAAAACCATCTTTTCAAAGAATGTGAAGAAAAAAAAATCATAATACCAATATAAATAGGTATCTATGTATAATATAAACATCTACAGCAAAATAAACTATGTGAATTAAGAAATATAACAAATAGCGGTAATTAAATGCTGAGACTACAACTGACTTTTATTGTCAAAACTTCATAAATATGTATTATTTTATAATCAGAAAAAAAAAATTAACACGCTTGAAAAACAGACTCTAAAAAAGTTTTTGCCTTCAGCTGAGTATTTTAGGACAAAGATTTACTTCGCCCTAAATTATCTGGGTACTATTTTAAATCTTCATTCATCTTTGACTATAAACAATCTAAATATTTTCCTGCTTCTTTTCTTTTTGATGTTTCATAAATCAAAGCTAAATAAAATCAAGCTAAAAGCTGAATTAAGATCTTTAATACGTAACTTTAGCTCAGCCCACATTTAATTTTTCCTCATCTTAAACTTCTAAAGCAAAAACAAGGTATACATGTAAAGTATTATCAGCTTCAGAGTTATCAGAAGTATTCTTGTGAAAAAATGTGTAACCTTTAAAAAAATGTGAAAAATCTCAATGGGACAAGTATTTGCGACCCCACATTCAGAGCAGTGTTTTAGAATCCAGAGAACCCAAAGGAGTTTCAGCCTTCAGGGAGCTTGCTGCTGGCGCAAAGCAAAGTTTCCTCTTTGGCCTTAAACAATACAAATGTTTTCTGATTCTTTCCTCCTCCATCATTTGAAAAAATAACCCCAAAGCAAATAAAGGCAAAATCTGAATTCAGATCATTCACACCTAATTCCAATCCAGCCCAAACCTAACACTTCCTAACCTAGTGTAGCAGTAAATAAAATTATTCTGCTAATGAAAATACAAGTTTTATACAGATTATAGCATGAAAATTTAAAAAAACAATCGAAAATAAAAGGTAAAGAATGGTTGGTCTCCAAAAGATAAGAATCAGAAGTTCTATAAAAAATAAAGTCATGGGCTAACATAAGAACCCAAAATGATCACCCATCTCTACACGATTTTAAATTTCATCTGTAATACTAGCTCGCTGTGAAATGTTTCCAAAATTGTATTTAAATAGTTTGTGTATTCACTGAATTCCTTACATTTCACTTTTCTAACTATAAATGAAACCCCTAAGCTCAAATCATGTTTTTAATTTAACGACACATATTAGGTTACTCTGAGGTATGTGGATGAGGCCTAAGGGAGAGTAATGTATACTGAAGCCACACAACGTAACTAAACAAAACGCAGGGTGTTTAATTGGAACGGTGAGCAATCAGCCCATGCTCTCCACAAGAACTACTTCCTCGTATCTGTGACAAACAAATACACACAAATGCAAAAGAGGGGGGAAAAAACCACCCAAAGGCATTCTGCAAACTCATTTCCTAAAAATGTAGTCCTCTCACAGCTTCATCATACATGTCAACTGCACATACACTTTTTCCTATTTAAAATGTGTTGGGATAAAGACAGAATAGGTATAAGTTACATCTAACCAGCGTTAATATTTTGCAAGGACACAGCAGTTTTTATAAGGCTCATGCTCCCTTCATATTTCAATTTTTCAATTTTAGGCAATCTGAACGCTCAATTTCAGCTGCTGATTTCGTAATGTTAAGTTTCCAACCCAGAGTTCACTAAGAAAGTTAAAAATAAATGCACTGCTGTGGCTGTTGCCAGCGCCCCCATCAGTAAATATCAACACACGATTACAGAATGTATGTGGAGTATGTGTACCGAAATTTCAAGCAAAGCCTGATGCTACAATTCACAGCCATTCCCTCAATTTGGTTTAGATTTTGGTAGCCATTTGGACAGACCAACACTGGACATTATATTCTCTGTAAGTACATGGCAAGTCCAACACTGATTTTTACTTGGTTTAAGATAGTTAACTTGAATTCAGCAAATACTTACTAAGTATCTGTAAGTATCTACTATGAGCAAACCCCGTGCTCAGCACTGCACATACCAAGTGAGCCGGACACAGAGCCTACGGCTGAGAGTTCAGAGAGTGACGGGGGGACGAGGAGGTGGGGGAAGGAAGGGAGTATGAACCCGTGAACCGCCACCCTGACGCAGGACACACCAAGTTCCATGAGCAGGTCATCAACAAAGGACTCGGAAGGGTTCAGGGCAGGAGATTCCTAACTGGTTGGGCAAGTGCTAACTGTTAAATGGAAGAAGTAAACGTGGGATAAAGTTCAAAAGATTAAACTAATCGTAGGTTAAACTAATTTCACAAAAATAGACAGTAAAGCTTACTGCCTGTGAGAGAATGATCAGTCACATTTTCCATGCCTCCAAACTTAGTATTTTTGTAGCTCGCACCCATTTTACTAATCAGAACTTTACTGAGCATGTGCTTCATGCTTGTGTCCAATTACTCCAGGAGTGACACCAAATACAACTGAAATCACAAATTCACGCTTCAAGTGAAACTCATGAAAACTTTATGGCCCAGACTGTCAGGAAGACACTCCGCAAGAGGCCCATCCTGTCAAATCACTCCTTGAACCTGAGTGAGACATCCCATCCGTCCACGCCTAGTCCTTCGGCTCTGCCTGAGAACAGAGGCATTCGGTACCCGAGATAAAGCTAGAACTAATCATGTACCGCTCCTGGGGCACTTAGCTTCTGGAAGACACAGAACGGCTTTTTTGGTGTCCTCTTAGGAGTTGCATAATTGATACACACTAAGGGCAAAATGCCTATTTTTTATACTGAATTAAAAACCTAGTTGCCAAACCAAGTACTCAAAAACAATGAGCCATGTTCTAAGGTCTGCTTTAGTATACATAAGCCACAGTGTGGTCAACTAGAAACTAATTATTAAGCCTCTTTATACCACCCACTATGGGGTTTCAAACGTGAGATTACAGGAAGGGAGCACGTTTAAAATGCCTTCACATCTCTCCTGGACTCAGAGCCAGGTCTAGATGAAGACACAGGAGAGCGCCCTCAGCCCTCCTCCTCCTCGGGCGGCTCAGTAAGAGACAGTGCTCGTTAGCCTCTAGAGGACGAGGATGGATGATCTGGGCTGCCTTCCTGCCGGTCTCTACCTCAGAGAGATTGCCACTGAGGGGTTTCAAATTCTCCCTCATCCCCTACTTCCATTCTTCCCATCCCCAGCCAACAGAACCTTGTGGCATCTCTACTTTAGGCCACAGACAACCAAAACTGCCTTCTTTTCACAGGTGTGGGGGGAGAAGAGAAAGGAGTCTTGGCAGCACAGCAGGAAACAAATCAGCATCCCCATAACCCAGAGATGGCTGCCCTCCACTGGCCTGGAGAATCCAGAACGGCCTCCGCCATAAGTCCAAAAGGAATCTAAAGCGTGACCGCGCAGGTGAACTGTACAACAAACTGCTCTGCAAGGCCAAGCTCCAACTGCCAGAGCCTTTACATAAAATTGAACTAACTGACACAGAAGACAAACTGCACGTGTCTTTATGATTAGAAAGAGAATATTTATATAAAGACATATAAAAAGATAATACAAAAGCCACCACAATTTCTGCATCAACTTCTTTACTCGACCTGATCCCCTAATACCCCAACGTTCAGACACATGTCAAGCACTGTAAGGGCTCTGCAGATGCTTCGGCAAAGCCTCTTACAAAGACCTTTATAGGCCCAATTATTAACTATCATATATATGTAGACATAGAGGCTGAAGTCTTCATGAGGCATCTGGATTAAATGAAGAAAAAAATGAGACCTTGCCATAATCTTCAAAAGTGTTGTTTCAGTTGGTTAAAATGACAACTCCTCACCTCATCAGAGAAGGCAAACTGGAGAGCTAAAGGAATCCACATGCAAATGGGTAAACCATTGGTACCGGTAGTCATACCAACATCACAACCCCTGAAATATAAAATGAACCAAAACATGGACACGTGCGTGCACACACACACACACACACACACGTGCATGTGTGGTGCTACACAGAAGACGTTTACATCCATGAGAAATGCACAATTTTGCCTTGAAGCAAAAATCTTTATAGGTCATAAATCACTCTCCTATTACTATGCAGAGTCACTTAATCAAGTGTTGAACCCTAAATAACAAAATGTAATTCACATGCTCAGATTTTAAAAATTCTTTTTTTAGAGGGAAAATGAATACGTATACAACTAAGGTCTGCACCTCTGGGTTTGTAGTTTTAAAAAAATAATGTATCATACCATAAACTAAAAAAAAAGTCTGTACTCCTAACACATACAGGTAATACGAAAATCTATTCCCTGGCAATCCCGTGATCCCCTGCTAGCAAAGGCTCTCTAAACTGTGTGGCCTCTGCTTTATGGCTGACCCGAGTCAAGCGCTCATGAAGCACTCATAACCACGAGGGGTAAGGACAGGTGAACCAGGACATGTTCGGCAATCCCCAGACACCAGAACCAAGGGAACCCTGGACACTAGACAAAGAAAAGGAATAACTGTGTCGTAAATAGGGTAGCATATTCACTGACCTCATTAACCCCAGGAGATGATAGAGGATTTTTATTTCCAAAGACAAAAGCATGACAACAATGATAAAAGCTACCATTTATTGTGCACTTCCTCTCTGCTGGGATTATAACATTCATTATTTAGTCCTCACACAAACCTTCTGAGGCAGTTACTAATATCATTCCCATTTTAGAGGTGTGGAAACCGAGGTTCAGAGTTAGGGTTAAGTTATTTAAGTCACAACTTGTGATAGATTCACGATGGGTTTTTAATGGATCTCCCTTAGTGCCACTGTCACCTAACAGATTCCCTGACCACTGGAAACGTATGACAGGTATTAAGAGAAGAATCAAATTCTGGAAAATACCATGAATAAGAGAGCCACACAACTGCCATGATGCAGGAGGGCAAAACAGTGCAGACTGGTGAGCCGGGATCTCTGGATTAAGAGCCAGAATCGGCTATGTCTCCATGCCTTACACATCTCTGTGACTAGCACTGAATCAGGTGCTACAGAAATGGCAGACGCTTCTCCTGTAACTATTATCCCTATTTCTCTGGCCAAGTTTCTAATCTATAAAGTGAAGCAGCTGTATTTACCCCACAGGAAGGTTGTGAAGATTGAATACAACCTTGTCTAATGCCTGGCACCAAAAAAAAGCTTCTTTTCCCTCATCCAGTCTGGTGCAGACAAGCATTAAATACTGCAATGATTCAGAAGGAAAATATCACTGTGGGATAAGTAAGGGAAAGTTTCAAAGCGATCACGGGTGTGCACTTAGCTGTGACTACCCTTTGGAATGTGTGCTGGTAAGGTGAGTCTCCGCTGAGGGGTATGGAGGGCCTCTGGAGCGGCAGAGGAACCACCAGGCAGCACTTGGACTGGAGCATTCTTCTATACGATCCTGGGTGAGTGGGACCAGAACAGGGTTTCTTCTTCCTTTTTGCCTTAAGTACCATGTATTTCTTCCCTATTCTCATATTTCAGAAGTATAGAAACCTTCAACTATTATCCTTCCCTGGTGCTCCCTTTGGTGCCAGGCAAATAGGGCCTGCTGAACAGCTGCAGGAGATGCTGACAAGAGCAAGTCAGTCCACAGGTTCCTGTTTTTCTGTATGTTGTATCATCAGCTAGTCAATCCTTCTTACTCTTTAGTTTCTATCTCAGCAGTAAGTGATGCTTTTAAGGCCAGTGTTAAATCTCAGAGAAAGACTTCTCCTCTGACTTACTCTTGACTCCCTGAGTTATTTCTGAGATCACAGTAACTCACTGAAATTCAGTTAAACAGTAACCCAACTTATGAGAGTAGCTGCACCTACCATCTTTTGGCTCAAGTCAACAACCGACAGGCAAATAGGTAGAATGGTATCACTACCAGCCAGCGCTCTCCCTGAGAAATAAGCTATTGTTTAACCCCCTCACCACACACACACACACACACACACACACACAAAATGGGGGCAATAATTTGCTATACTACAACCTGAAAAAATGCAAAATTTCACAATTTCTAAAAATGAAACCTATTCTAGAATTTTAAGTAACCATTAATGGATAATAAAAGACAAAGCAATGTTAGTTAAAAAGGTAAAAATCATAAATAAAAAAGCAGTAAAACTCATATTCCAAGTTCCTAAAGGTTGGAAATCAGGTAAAAGTCATAGTGTCAAACTACCCTTGCTGCCTGTTATAAAACTGGTTAGGAGGTCCTACAGGAAAGATGTGCACCCAGACACAATAGCCCACCACATAATATAGCATCACCTTTTCAAGTTTATACCTGAAAAATTGACAATTTGAAAAAAATTCAACATTTAATCCACCTCCAACTCTCAATTGCATGGCCCTCTATTCCCTGAAAACTATCATCAGCTACAGAGCTGGTACTTATTGGGGCCAGAAGACCTTTGAGAAGATACGGCAACCTTAGAAGCAGACACCTGTCTGCTCTAGCACAGCACTCTCTTTTAAGGCCAGTGTTAAATCTCAGAGAAAGGCTTCTCCTCTGACTCAGGGTGAGTTCTAAAGTTCACAGTGAGAAATCTTGAAAAGGGGTGGGGAATTTTTTTTTTTAAATCCATGAGAGTAAATTTAGAACATGCATACTGAACTTGTTCCTTAATTTTTTTTTTTAAGTGACATATATCACTTTCTGGGTATTAAAAGTCTCTAGTCATGGCCATTAAACTGAGAATCTTGAACCAAACTCTATCCAGAGAACAAATGTGAAAATAATTATGAATCATTTCTTATAGAAGAAAGTCAGACTCATTCTTCATTTTAATTGATGTGCAAGACTGTCCAAAATAGTCCAACACCCATGGAGAACCACTCACTGGGTTCTTCTTGTGGGGCTGTTACAGTAATCCCCTATCTGCAAGCAACGACTAACAGTATTTAGTTGTTGCTTGCAGATAGGGGACTACTGTAACAGTAATCCTAGACATCATTTATCGATGACCTGTGACTGGCTTCAGCATAAACAGATTGGTTACCAAGTAAAACGCTGTTGGTGGAAAATCTGCTCTGGGCATGTTTAGGTTTTTATGCTCCTCTTCTCCTGTCAAATTAGCTGTAATAACTTGCCATCAACACATTAAGCCTTCTCTAAGGGGCTGTCATTTAGTTTAGCGGATGTCTTTAAAATCCATTATATTTCTATAGCAATTTAAATTATTACCCTAACATTGCTTTTCTTACTTCCATGAATAAAGTAAGGATGTGCTTTTTATTAGAAAACAACTACTTGCCATCAAAATTGTTCTCTGGTGCCCTGCTTTCCGAAATGTAACTATTAAAAGGCCAGGAACATGAGACCGGGGAAGGGGAACTTGTTCAGTTTTTACCAAGACTAAATTTAAACTATCAACCTTCACTTAACATGGATTTTTGTACTGCTTCAAGTCTCAAAAGAGAACATTACAATCCCCAAAGACTAAATCACTTGTCTCTTTTAAGAGTTATCAGAATAGCATTATGCTGAAAGTGACAGCCTGGCTCTGTTCTGTTTGTTAATGCAGCACAGACTTGCTGGCCAACTGCAACTGGCTGTGAGTCCTTATCACAAATAAAACTATTTTTGTGCCATTTCTGTTTTTCACTTAAACGTCACCAGCTCTTCCAGACTCAGGACCTGTCAAGTGTTCTGTTGCCAAGACTCTGCCTGTCAGAAAGGTCAGCATCCAGTACCTTCCAGTTGGGTCCCAAAGGGCCTCTCTTGGTTTTGACTGACTGGAATAACGCTGGGTCTTCATCAGCTTTGTAGTCCTGCAAAGCAAAACAAAGTCAGAAGCAGAGAAGAAAACCAGAGAAAATTCTTTAACCTTGCCAGAACAGCCCTCTGCAGCTACTAAACACATGACAGAAACTGACGGGGCTTACTGTGCTTTGCATAAACGCAGGAAAATGTTTCTAAACGATATTAAGTTCTCAGTTTGGTTCTCTTTGCTTTAAGCTTTTACCTTGTAGCAAAACAACTACATAATAAAAAGTAATAAAAGTCCTGACTAACAGTCCACCATGACTGGTTGCTGGATAGCTATCTCTAAGAAATCTTCCAAAACTTTTCAACAGTTTCAGTACTTTGATATATTATATATTCAGTACTTTGATATACATATAATCACACTCAAGAAATAAAGCCGACCCATACCAGTTTTCACAACACCCCTAGATGAAGACACTGGCCTCTAATGCCTGCTGGAGAGCAACCCCCATGACTGCGAACACTGATCAGAACCACGGATGCTGTGGCATCCCCTTGAGCTCTGCCACGGCTGGGTCTGTGGCGGATGCCTCAGTTAGGAGGCCAGCCACTCCAAAGCCTTGTTCGTGGAGAGCCATGGGTACACAGGCAAACCTCAGGGACTACACTCATGTCAGCCCTGCAATGCCAAGTGAGGTGAGCGAGGGCTTTACGACTCCATATGGGACTCAGTTATATCATGCCATAGGGAACAGCCCTAAAATCTAGGTTTTATAGGAGGTTTTGGTGTGTAAATACTCTTTCCCTTAATATCCTCTTTCTGATAGAATGGAAAACATGAAAGGAGTAAACCTTTTTAATCCTATCTGCTTTACAAAAGTTCTTTGGTCATTACACACATACATACACACAATCTACAGATAGAAATTAAAAAACTACTTTTGAAGAGCTACCAGCCAGATTTTAAAAAAGAAATGAGTTGTAACAGTAACAGTGAACAGAGGTCAGTTGAAAATACTACAAAAGGAGAGCCCCTTTCTTCTTGAGCAGAATTTTTAAACCAGGGGTCCTTCACAGCATTTATGTAGGGACCACATACTTTGAGAAAAATGCCCAGACAAGTCAATATGAAAAAAAATCATTGTTTTAGAGATAGGGGCAGTGCAAGCACTGAACACATGCCAAGGCATAATACAAACTTTCAAAATCAAAGAAAACATGCTGAGAAGCAGCCAATCAAGACTCAACAGTTATTCAGTAAATGCATATGACATGTTAATAATTCCTAAAGAGAAAGTTATAAATAAATTACGTGAGGAAGGAGAAGAGTGAGGTTCGGGTAGACAACAAAACTTTAAAGAAAGATAACTGGGCAAATGTGTGACCTTGAACTCCTAACCGCTGTCTTCTAAGAAGCTACAAAAAGGTCCCCCAGAGGGTTAAGACGATTACGCAGGCAAACTCGGCTGGCCATGCTGAGCCTTACTGCTAAAATACGCAACATGGCGCAGCTACAGGCACGAGGTCAGTCAGCACTGTCCAGGAATGACAAACTGGGATGAGCCAACTGCAAGGAGTCAGACAACTGGAGTTAGCTGGTGTGTCTGGGCACATCAGCAGAAAGTTCAATTACTGTCAGCTAACATGAATTCTTAAATTCCCATTTAGAACCGCACCCTAAAAATTAACAACTTCACTGCTGACTGAGAAAAGAATCAACTGTACAGGTGGTCTCAAGACCTGGATTCACAGTGAGAAATCAGCTGTCCTACTAACAAATACTTGTAACCCCACTTTCTTCTAGGTCAGAGGCTTGGAAACCCAGAGATAAGCTCAGTTTCCTCCAAAACTGAAAATATTTAACATTATATCAAATAATCACTTTTGACATCCTCTCCCTCGATTCAAGGTCTATTTATTGAACAGCCATCACAGAAAAGGTGCATTACATATGCACCATGCAGTGCACAGGATGCTAAGCTAAGAGGCAGTCTAAGGGATCTAAGGACACAAGGAGAGCCAACACCTGGTTCTGGCTCCTAGAAAATCAGTCTAGCTGGGAGCAAAGCAAGAGAGACAAAGAAACGGTAATCGAAACCCCAGGGGCTACATGTTGACTGCCAACAGAGAATGGAGAGGAGAGTTATAGAAAGAATTGAAACCAACCGACACCAGCCAAGGAAATGTATTTTTAAAATGAGTTTTAACATCATGTTTAAAAGTAGAAAAATCTTACTGCTAAAGAACACTGTGTTAAATTTTTTTATGATAAAATTTTAATTATCTGTATAATGCCCAGAGGTCTGACCAGTGGTTAACATTTAACAGTTCATCCCATTTGAAGGAAAAATACTTCCTTTTTTCTTTTTTACTAACTGGGGTGTGACCTTACTGGGGGCATGATGCTCAAGTTTTTGTTTTTTACAAAATCGAAGATATTATGGAGCCTGGCATGAGTTGAATAGTAAACACCACATTTCCTGAATCTAAGAGGCTGCCAGTTACAGGATGCTCCATTATTTTATGTACCATTAAGAAGGAAAACACTAAGCCAATAAAACATGGCACAACTGGAAGACAAATCTGACGAAATAGAGACTGCAGAACTATCTCTGAGGATGCTAAACTCACCAGCTCCGAGAGAAAGAAAAAGCAAAATCCACAAAACAAAGTGTACACAAGTATCAGTAGGGCTGACAGTATACAATAAGGGTAGTACATAAACCAAGGCAGAACTAACTTAAGAAAAGCGAGCTTGGTCTAAAAATTGTACCAGCATAAATTATTTTCATGTAGAGGTAAACTAATTAAGGGGTGACTCACCCCAGGAGCTGGGTCTAAGCATGATTACAGCACCAGTGAATGTGAAAATGTAAGCCGTTGGATTAGATGGACTTTTGGACAACACTCCTTTCTCCTTCCTAACCCCACCCAGCTCCATGCCACGGCGACACCTTAAGGGATTTTCAATGCCTATCTGACATAGATTCATTAACTGAAGAACATGGAATAACACTTTGAAAGTTCTCCACTCTGGACCTAATATACTGATCCTGAAAGTTTATTTCCGAGCCTTCATCATTAGTGCTGTTCACTGGATAACTTTTCTGAACTACGGATTCACAAAATTATAGAGGTGAACTGCACCTTGAAGACCACCCAAGTCGCTTCAATTCACAAATGAGGAAACCACAGTCCAACAAGAAGGTGGCAATGGCTCACCTACCTGAGGACTTGAACACAAGCCTTCTTACCCTCTGTCCTGGGCTCATTCTAGTCCAGCACACAGGAGGACAGCAGAAGGGTGTCCACAAAAGCCAGATAAGCAAAACACATTTCAAAAACACCAAGAAGCAGCAGCACCAGAGATACCAAAGTGGATTTTCCTATAAGGCATGAGTGTGTGCATATAAAATATCACACATACACATATATACACATATCTCCAAAGCTAAGTCTTCCCTCTCCACTTTTTTCTCTTGAATACAAAGCAGCAAACATTAAGGATATACTGAAAATGCAACAAAACCCAATTATTAACAATAGCACCTTAACCTTGACAGATGAGGATAATGCATCTTGTCAAAACCTAGGAATTTTTTTGTGCTTTTTAATGTTAGTTTGAATACGTAAATGTTTAATCAGTTGAATTAAGTAGCAAGATATTAAAAAGCAGGAAGCAGGTGTGGTTTTAACAACCTCAGTTTTGTATCTCTATAACAAACATTTAATTTTTTGAACAGTATCTTTTTTGCTACAATTTTATTGTTGGGTAGCTAGTTTGGTCTTTCTGTTTATGAAAACTGGCCGATTTATATCCGTATCACAATGAACAAATATATTCCTTCATGTATGACAGTTTCAGCATACAGAATGCAACCTCCGCTACCAATTATAGCTGCAAATGAGCAATAGTGTGGAATGAGACAGCCTGCTGGCTTTGTTAGTATTCTGTCTCCTTTGGGATCCCGTGGGGAAAGGGGAGGCTCTGATGAAGAGAAGCCCTTGGCTCATGGTTTATTGTGCTTGCCACCAGCTGCAGACTTCTCATCTCATTAGTTCTTTTAGAATACTGTGGGTGAAGACAGCTGTAGCCTACTTGAGTCTTCAGCTCCTGGGTATTCTGAAGGCTGAATTTGCTATGCACTTTCTGTAATCCTTGGGAAAAAAAAGAAAGCAAATTCACTAGGCCAAGGAAATGTATTTTTAAAATGAGTTTTAAAATCATGTTTAAAAGTAGAAAAATCTTATTGCTAAGGTGCACTGTGTTTAAAAATTTTTATGATCAAATTTTAATTGTCTGTATAATGCCCAGAGGCCTGGCCAGGATAAGGAACGGTTTAGTAAAACCATCATTATCAAGTTAGGTGTAATGTCCCCAGACACTGCTTGCTCCACCAATGCTAGCGCCTGAACAACAGAAAAACACAATGGTATCAGCATAAGGTAGATTCAGATAAGTGTTAATACAGTTCTATTTAATTGAAAACTCTTATTTAAGTAAAAAAGGCAAGTCAAGACACCCTTTGGAGAACAAATAAAATAAAATATGGTAAATAAATGGGTTACTGAGACTCCATGCTAGAGCCACAGAATACATTAATTAAATTCTTATAAATAACTGTTTTCTGTCACTGGAATACAAAAGTTGGGCTACCTCTTGGGTGTACATCTGTTACTCACTACAGTTCTCAATAGAAACTCTCAACAGAAACCAGATTCATTTTGAAGACAAAGAATATTAGTTTTACGGGGCTTCCCTGGTGGCTCAGTGGTTGAGAGTCCGCCTGCCAATGCAGGGGACACAGGTTTGTGCCCCGGTCCGGGAAGAGCCCACATGCCGCGGAGCGGCTGGGCCCCGTGAGCCATGGCCGCTGAGCCTGCGCGTCTGGAGCCTGTGCTCCGCGACGGGAGAGGCCACAACAGTGAGAGGCCCGCGTACCGCAAAAAAAAAAAAAAAAAAAAAAAAAAATTAGTTTTATGAATCTTTTAGCATAGTGGCTGTCCCCCAAAATGCAAGTAAAAAATCTGTGCTGAGCCAACCCAATGTCCTAGAGCCAGACTGAACTCATGATTATAAATGGGGGAGTGAGGAGGTGATGGGGGTAGGCTGGTAAGAGCTTCTTAACAGCTTGTGGAAAAATTGAGATGAGCTCCAGATACCAGAAACTGCTTAAAGAACCATGCCTGGTTACCACAGGTGAGGTTACAGTAAACTAAGGAAAGGAAAAGAGTGCCCAATCCACATGCACTAGCAACTCCTTGACACCTGCTCTCCCCAAAGAGAAACAATTCTACAGGGTAAACAAAAACTTGAGAGAGATATTAGGATCCTGCAGCCTGCTGTAAAATGCCTTCCTTTAGCACAAGATGATTAATTAGGTGTCTATTCAAATAGCTCAAAGATAATCATTAAGTTTAAAATGCACAGGTATTGCTGCTCAACTTAGCAAAGCTCATTTCTTCTAATCACATCCTAAAAGTAAAGGCCAGGATGGGGGAAAGAGCTGAATTAAACATGTAGATAAACAAACATCATCATTTATTAGCACTGCCCTGTATTTTCCAGTACTGTGGCACTTAGAAAAAAGGAGTTCCCAGATTCTATCACCATTGACCCAGTGCATAGCTAACTGGAGCTGAGAAAACTCAAGCCAGACTCTAAAAGGGAAGTCCATTTAAAAAAAAAAAAAAAAAAAAAGTTTGCATTAAATTTTGCAAGTAACAGAGGTGTAAAGAGAAAACATTTACTAACTTGTTTAAGAAACTCATTTCAACAGTTATTTTCAAATAAGCAATTTCCTTTCCTATTTTTAATCACATCTCCCCAGTGACTCCTCACCCTTTCAGGTTCCCATAGAGTACCATTAATGTAGTATAAGTAAATCTCATTAATTCAGGTCCTACCACCTTGGAATTCATAATAATTCGGACAGGGGCTAGACTGAAGTTTATCTTTGTATGATCTATGAAAAAAAGATTTGCTACACAAATTAATAGAGTAACAAGATCTCAGGAGGGCTGTTTAAACAGTTCAGAAGTGTTTTAGAGCAATTCAGAAGCATTCATTTGCATATAATTATTATGCTAATTACAAATCATTCTTATCTATTCATTAAAGCAGATTCCCAAAGGACCACTAATTGTCAATAACTTGTTGGCCTAGTTTCTGTTACTGAATGTACCTCAGAGGAACAAAACTGCATTAAAAAAAATTCTCTAATTCAACACTCTCATTAATCCTTACTGGCTTTCCACCAATGAATCTTTAAAGCTGAATTTTTAAACAACTGCCCTGAGAACTGAGAAATGCAGTCAAACCTACACACCCAAACAGAACACTTTCTTGTAATCTTTTCAATCTCCTAGAGATGCTGCACAGAGACCTGGGGTGGGCGAGCTTGGCGGACAGGGGAGGAGGACAGACGCTGTCAGCAGAGCTCTGTGCTGAAAGGTGGCCACAGCCTAGAGCACTGCTGGGCTAGAGCACAGCTAGAGTAATCACCTCCTCCATTCCTTCTCATCTTGTCCGAATCACAGCCAGAGCCTGCCAACACTGTCATGTTTATGAAGGCAGACCCCCAAAGCCTTTGGAAGGTTGCAAATTGATAGAGAAAGAGAAAAAAACTCAGAATTTCGGTTACGAAAAGAAGTTACAACCAAAAGCCTGATGTGACAGTCTCCATCTCCTACAACCTGGCAGGGAAACTAAATAGTTGGGCTCCAGAGGCTGGGTTCCTGGAGAGCCCAGGGCTGGAGGGTACTCCCCAGCCCTCCTCTCAGGGGTCAGTAGGCTACTGGTTTGGATAAGCCTGTGTTTCATACACAAATATACAATATATTTGTTACTGTTACATTATATTTATTATTATATGTTTATATAGTATAGCATTTAAAAATGAAGACATTTTAAACTCTTAAAACCAATGAAATAAGTTTCAACATACCAACAAGTCAGTTTTATTAAAGATGATTGTTAAATATATATTTTAAAATTAAACTGCGTATGCCTAAAACATAAACAGTATGTTTAGGAAAGTTTTGCTTAACATAAATGCATTTATTTCCTTAAATGACAGTAGATCACAGAACATATTACATCAAATTCCTTACACTAAAATGGGAATGTCCTTTTGAAAATTCACAGGGTGAGCCCTCTCCAGGAAAATGTCCATTTTGGTTCATGATTTGGGCTTCAGGCACAGCTGCATCTAAATCCCAGGACCCCCTTAATTCCATTAGCACCAATTTAACAAACACTAAATGGGAAATAATTGCAGAAAAAATTTTAACTTTTTTTTTTTTTTTTTAACAGCAAGAGCAAAATCTGATAAGCAGCATCATTCTTGCTACCATTTTAGGAAAACTTACTTATGTTCCAGGCACACACTTCCTCCTAGTTAACCCTCACAACCTTGGAACAAAGTTACTAACATTGCCACTGGGGGTGAGGAAGTGAAGTTCCTTGCCCAAGTTCACGGTGGCTGAGCAGAGCCAGGACTCAGATGCTGCTCTGTGGACACCCAGGCACCACGAAACTTTACTGCAAAAATGTGATGTGATTACACTTCATCACTTGATAAGACTCAAGTACCCTAAGGGATGTTTACTCCCACTCGGTCTAGAGAACCTCTCCTTGAGGGCTTTACACTGCTGAAAAGGGCTTTTATACGGAACAGACTTTAAAAACTTGATTTGGAGCTGTTTATGCTAATTTCTTTAAAAATATCTGCCGTTAGCTGCTCAAAAAAAAACCCATTTTCTAACTCTTACCAGACAATTTCTCCCCCCTAGGAACTACTTCACACCTGACCACCTCCACCACCCTCCCTTTTTTTTACTTTGAAATCATGGAAGAGATTAGAAGTAAATACCAATAACAGGTTCTAGTGGAAAAAGTATTTTCCGCAACATAAGCTTGTACACACAGAGTTTTCAGAGAAATTTTAAAATTCTTGCTAAGATTTAAGCAAGCATGAAATAAGCAATGTGCTCTTTTCCCACAAGAGGGCACTGCCATCCAACTATGCCTTCAAATACACAGGACATTCTCTAAATCCACCACTGGATGCAAATCTAAGTGTCCCAGAGTACTTGACCATGTAAGGCAGCAGAATAAAGTGGGAAACATTTTCACATTTCTTTTTAATAAGAACCATGCTTACACTTATTTATATCTTCTTTGAGAATGGAGAAAAGAAAACACCCTCTGTAACTCACTACGAAAAGGATCTTGACAATGATTTGCTTCACAGCACAGCGAAGGGAGACGAGATAAGCCTTTGACAAGTGAAGTTTCTTAAGCAAAAGCAAAACCACCACTACCTCAAAACCTGTACTTGAGTTGTTCTGTTTTAGTTTCCAGAGGTCAAGGAGGCTACTACTACAAGTCAGGAGCTGGATCACAGCTCTCACCTCTTTATGATGCACACACTTTAATAAAGAGCTTTTGGAGCTCTTGCACATATACCGGGGATAAGTTACACCCTTTCAAGATAGAAATGAGTGTCTAGGTTCATTCTAGTGGCAGAAGGGAGAGGTACTCTACTGGGTTGAGTGTCTGCTCATGCCAAGGAGACCTGAAGCATCTGGCAACCACAGGCTCCTCGCACTTGCTGGAGCCCGGCCACAGACTTCCAATAAACAAAGGCTCTCTTCACGGCTGAAGAATGGGGCAGCCACAGCTCTGGGAGGCAGAAAGCCCTTCTTAGGAAGTGAGAGGCAACAGCTGGAACAAAAGTAACATCTAAGATGCAGGCGCTCTGTGAAAGCTGTGGGCAACAATGGAGTGACGGTCAGCGCTGACCATTTAGGGTTATCAGCTACCAATGGTTAATTCTGAAGTCTATTAGATTGACCCCAAAAGTGTCACTTTTGTGGCTCAAAAGCTGACAAATATTAACAATTTCATATGGTCTGATCAAATATTTAACTTTTTCCAGTCGAATTTCATGTTTCTGATTTTAAAGAGAAAAAATTTTAATCTTATAAAGATTATTTAGAAAGCATATTTTGTGATTCTTACATTTCTTTAAAATTATGAAGTTTTTTTTTAAAGGCAGTGCAATAAAGCCTATGTTGCCAAGACTATCTACTCAAATGTGTAACATCTGGGTACTGTCTCACAGAATGTCTGATCAAAAGAAAAGATATGCCCGAATCCTTCCTAGAGCGCAAGAAACAAGCACTGCTTAAAAGTGTGACCAAAACTTACATGCCTAAATAAATGAAACCAAGTTTCATCAGCTTTCCATGGCTGACATTTAGGAAAAAAGTATGTTTAAAACGAGCAGTAACTTTAAAACAATACATACTCATGGTTTAAAACAATTATGAAGTGCCAGATTGTTCAATACTCAAATAATGGAATGGTGTTCAAAGTGACAACAGCTAAGTGGGTGGAAAAGGCAAGTCTTACATGTTCATTTCCAAAGGCAACCAAGATTTCAGAAAATCAGATACAGCTTAGCGTACTTCTGCTCTCAACTAAAACGGGCCCACCAAAACACATTCGCCAAACAAATGGATCATAACCGGAGAACAAATGGCCAGTGCTGGAAAGAACAAGCAAAAAGCACAAACTTTAAAAGCCAATTCATTTTCCTGGAGACCACCATCACCACGGGACTCCTACAAGTGGATTGGATGAGCCCAGCAATCCCATTACTGCCTTTGGATACGCAATTAAACGGTGGGGGCTCTTCATTTAGTAAAGTACTACACTCCAAATCTACCATCTTGTCAGCCTTTGAACCCGGACTTTGCAGGCACCCTGGAGCCCAGCACTGGTCTCTATCAGTTGTGAGAAAAAAAGCTCTTTGGTGGAGGGCACTCGACACCACCAGACTACACAATCAGAAAAAACGAACTCCAAGTCACTTAGAAACACTTTTAACATGTTCACTGATTAAGAATCTTGCAGGCTCTTCAGACAGATACAATTATTAGTTTATCTGGAAAAATATTTACCACGCCAACACAGAGCAAATAGCAAATTCCAATAAATGTTTGCTAAATGAACATGAAAATATATGAGTGGTGCTCACTGTAAGTACGCACACCAAAAGACATCTTAGGGTCTCCAATCCTTCTATTCTGTTGTATGTATGCAAATTTCCAAATATGCCCGAGTTTAGCAGTTATGGATGGAGGTAACAAAGGCCACGACGAAAGCTGCTATTTCGGGGGGCAAGAGAAGATGGATGGAAGAGCCAGCACTTGCTTGTTTTAAATAAATTGAGAATGCTCTTAATCAACATAATGCAAAGGAAGGAACAGCATACAGTGAGATGTTCTAGAAAAATAAGTCAGCAGCCCTGCTTTTGAGTCCATTGGTAACGTGGCTTGTGGGAAAGTTACAGCACTTCCCTGAGCTGAAACTCCTGAACAGTAAAATTAGCGACTGGTGTGAATGTTTTGGGACCATGGCCTCCAGTTGAGGTTCCTTCTGCTTCCAAAATCCTAGAAGGAGAGTGCCCCCTCTACAATGTTGACCAGTAACAGCATACTAGAGCACTTCCCAAGAGTGAGCAGAAATCACCTAAAGAGCTGGACAGAGACAGCCCAGGGCCTGGAAGGCTCTGACCTGGGAGGAGGAGAATTTTCATCTCTAACAAGCTGCCCACGGGCAGACCTTGCTTAAAAGGAAAGCGTTTTGGCCAAAGTCCTAGCTTAGGACTTAGGCACAACGTTCCCCAGAGGGCCTCAGGGGCCCTAAAAAGAAGCTTGTAACCTCTACAGAACGTTCAGAGAACTGGACCAGTGGGCAGATCCAGCCACAACTGAGATCCACACATGTACGGCCTTGTGGCCGTGGTGGGGGTGTTCTCCAAAGGAGCCCAAACAAGTGGGGAAACTACATGGGCTGGAACGGAGCAGAGGGGTTCCAGGCCCCGCGAGGGAGTGAACTTTATGAGCAGCCCTGGCCTCTCACCTGGGAGTTCCCGTGTCCCTTGGGGTAGCAAGGAAAGAAGCGGGACTAGTGAGGGGAGCCACACTTTGCTCCAGGAGCTCCTGTTGAAAAAGCTGCTCAGGAGAAGTTTTCTACTGGAAGGAGATGGCACAGAGCCGTCTGGAGTCCAACAGTGGCGACCCAAGGAGCACAGCCCAGGGAGGGAGGTTTGGCTACTGGGGGCAGGCATCAGGGCTGAAGGCATAGAGCTCTGAGTCCAGAGTGTGAGATACCTCCTCTCCACCACTTCCCGGGGCGGGGACAATCGCAAATGTGGAGGAAAAAAAAAAGGACTTGGGGTAAACACAACATGGCAACCAAGGCAATTATACTCATGAGCATGTAAGGATAAGGACCTGAAAGTAACAAATGGGGCAGAGGGGGGTTAAAAAGGACAGAAGAAGGAAGAGATACGTATGAAATCTGAGATTTATCTTAAGAGCACGAGCTTCCTGGGTCACTCACAATGAAAGTGCCCCTCTGAGCTCTTTGAGGAGTCTCCACTAAGGATCTGATCAATCAGACCACACCTTGCACATCCTTTCTGTGACCCAGAAACAATATGGCATGTGAGTTTCTAGCTTGTGTGTCTCTTCCTTTTAGGAATACCATCTTCAGTGAAACAACACTAAGGTTAAAAACTGGGCAACTCTTGGCTTTGAAATGCCTCATTTGGGAAAAATCTTTCACCTTTAATTGATACACCCTAAGATGATGAAAAAGGGAAAAAAAATTATTCTCTCTTTAAACCTGATGCATTTTAATTTGGCATAGATCTATATTTTTCAACTATATCTCCCAAACTTTTATGCCATTAATATTTGCTTATTACTGACATCTAAAAAGCAGATGTTCAGCTTTATCAATTTTAGACCTGTGAGCCTTAAAAATTTGAATTGAACATTTATTTCCACGAAAAAAAATTATAAATTATAAAAATAAAGTCCCATAGCATGTACTTCAGAGGAAGCATAGACTACAGAAGAAGGCTGATACAATCCTTTCCCGGTTACACATAAATACCTAAAATGTGGTTCCAATTTCTTTTTCTTTTCTTTTCTTTTTTTTAAATTGTGCTCATTTTCTTTCAAATTACTTCCAAAAACGAAGGTCTCTCTGATGTTAATCATGTGTACACTTCGGCTTACACTTTAAAGACTCTTCCTCTCCTGGGAAGTGACTTTTGTATACAAATCATGGAAAGCTACTTAGACAAAGTGCTGGAGATGATTAAAAGGGGCCAGATTCAAATTCATACCTTAAAAAAAAGCAGAAGCAGATGTCAACTGACTCATTTGTGTATATTTTGGAAATGAGTTGAAGATATGCATGTGCATTTCATCAGGACATTTAAAGAATTCTCAACTTCTTATTGTGGTTATGTATCAACAGCGACTTTAGAAATTAAAAATACTTTAAAACTTGTATTCTGGTGTTTTACGCTGGACACCTTGACTCCTCCTTACAATCTGATCTAACTGAAACACTTTTTAATCTGACAGAAAGGCATCTGCTCATTCAGAAAGGACACAGTTTTTAGAACTGAAGGCACATCACATATACTTCATGATCCAGAATTAGTACAGAAGGAGCTAAAGTAGCATTTGTCCATTTAATATTTGAACAATAAAAACTTCATTTCCTCCAAACTGTCTCCCCATTGCCCTGCTTTTTTTTTCACACCACAGAGGAAAAAATCTGCAAATTCTCTTTGACTGATCAAACCTTTACTGAAGAGCTCTCTGCATGTCAGGCGTTGAGCATCTTGTTAGGTCCTAGAAACACAGACATGATCAGTACAGTCCAGGCCCCCAAGGGGCACCCAATTTACTGAGGAAGGCTTTTCAAGAGTGATAGCTGGGTTATATTTGAAATGGGGGAGGGGCAAGAAGCTGAGGGGATGGAGGAGATGTGGGGGCAGGGGGTGTGTTCTGATGGAACGTGATTGTGCTCAGTGGCTGCTGCAATTACAAGCAGAAGGAGCCTTCCCTCTAAAAGGATATAACATCTTAATACTTCACTCCAATGCCTCTTTCCACTAAAACAAGAAATCCGTTTTGCATGGTAGCCAAAAGAAATTGGGTGGGGACATTTAAGCAGAAATCTCAGACTGCTCAGCTTGTTTCATTAGGCAGTGCTGTTATCTTCTAGAAAATACCAGAGAATGGTGGCTATAGTAACAGTCCTATGCAGACTTCCCATAAGTCATCAAGGAAAAAACCAAATAACCCATAAATTTAAATGTATATATGATTTCTGCAGCAAATTACTCTGTGACTCTGCATCACAGTGACAGTTTTTACAACTCCTTGTTCCTAGAGTTAGTTTGACAATGTCATCCTTCGATTATGTAAATATGTCAAAGCATCCACCCAAGTATTCAGTTACACTGTGGGTCTAATCACATGCCTTCTATGCATGGTGAAGTACAGTGCATAAGCATGACCAAAACCCAGCAAGTCTACAAGGAGAGCAACACAGCAGAGAGAGTTAAACGCTAAAAGCAGTCAACAGTTACTCTCAACTAGAATAACGTTCAGGGCTGTGTTTGTATTCAATCCAGCTGCAGTGACAGACACCCGCCACCAGGTGGAGTAAAAAGATTCAAGCTTCACTTCCAACTTCCTGGTTTCTTAACTCCCAACCATTTCACATTTGTCCTGATTTGGGAGAGTTGACTACTTATCCTCTCAAAATACTGTTTTTACTTCTTTTACTGTTTTTACTTCTTTTACTGTTTTTACTTCTTTTACTGTTTTTACTTCTTCTTCGACTGTTTTTACTTCTTTTAAAGCAAGTAATATGCAGGACAGAAATTCAACCATTTCAGACGTTTTAAGAAAATTTAGCTCATTCAAGTAAAACCAGAGTTCATTAAAAACAAAATAAAAACCAAGGAATTAGACTGAGACTAAAACCTCCAGGAGTTAAGGTGCCAGGCTGAGCATGGAGAGGTGACTACACCTTCAGGTCTCCCTACTGAAAATCCACCTCGTTGGCCCATGCACAGTTAACCAAGCTCCCAATTCTAGCATCACTTTAATCCTTAAAGAGCAAACTTTAGGTACTAAAAATTGGCCACTGGTATGGCAGACGTATCCTAAGATGACCCTTTTCCCCCAGTGAGTCACAATCTTGTGTAATCTCCCCTGAGAACAGGTGGAAGCTGTGACTTGCTTCTAACCAAGAGACTGTGGCAAAGGTGATGGGCTGTCATTTCTTTGATTAGGTTACATTACACGGCAACTCAGCTTGTGGTGATCTGTCACGTAGCAACAGAAAACTGAACACTGAGTGAGAACATCCCCCCCCCCCCAGTCCACTGGGCATGTCTCTGCCAGACCCTGACTCTTCTACCCCATCCCCCTGCCATCTAATCTAGCTGCTCCCATTTGCTGAAGAATCACTGTCACCACCATCTTATACACACTTCTTGACCTCTATACGTAAGCAAGCAAATACATGCATATAAATATTATCTTTTTCCCTCCACATTTATTGGAAAGGATACCCTATCAGTACAAAAGATTCACTCCCTTCTGGTGACTACACTGAACTCCACCATACGGGTGGAACCACGTTTTTCATCAGCTCCCCATCGATGGAGAAACATTTAAGACTTCAGACTGTTTCCTTATAAAAATCTTATGCTTATACATTTGGTACTTCACATTGAGTAGGACCAATTCCTAGAAGTGGACTTTTGCTGGGGCAAAAGGCAGGTGCATTTGCAATTCTGCAACAGAGGTTGTGCGACTTACACGCCCACAGGGAATGTATGTGAGTGCCTGATTCCTCACCCCCGGCCAACCCAGGTGTTACAGGTTAGTTTCTTCATTGCCCTCAAGCTCATCAGGTTCATCTGACACCTATTCACAAGTCACCACTCTGTGAAGAGGGGATGGGTTCCTGAACACAGAACAAGACACAGCAAAGAAATGAACAAGAGCTGAAACTCAGCACAGGGGAAGACTGATGCCAACGAAAGTGAAATCCCCCGGAGGCAGATCCTGCAGGACACACAGGCTTTGGACAGAGAGGAAGGTTCCCAGAAGGGAGGCCAGAACAAGAAGCGTGACGTGGCCAGTGGCAGACCAGCTTGAGGAGAGGAAGACAGTGCTCAAGCGGCAGCTTGAAAAGAGACAAAGCAGACAGGGCCTCTGCTCGGAAGGAGTCAAGTCAGTGGAAATACTGGACTGAGTTAGAATTTCCACTTCAGGCATCAGCTCAACGACCTTGAGAAAAACGCAGTTTATCTGGCCTTAGTTTCCTTACTTGTACAATAGGACCTCCCTGTTTAGCCCTGAAACCAAACTATGTGTAGCTGCAGAGCTGTGTTCAAAGTAAATCGTATGGTGAAGACTAGTGTAAGACATGCAGAACTGTGCTGGGAGAGGGGCAGAGGGAACTTCCCAGCCCCATGCTCTAGGCACTCGTCCTAACAACCAGAGTGGTTTCCAAGAAACTTAGGGTTCTGCAAAGCACAGTTTGAAAGCACTGAGGCCTAGGTAGCTAAGGTTCCCCCTTCAATTCTATTATTCCAACCTCTCCTTCAGCGTTGGATAACGCACCTGTACCTCTGCTTATATTCTGCTTGCCTGCAATTCACTCATTCATTCAACATACATTCACTGAGTACCTATTACAGCCCAGGCACTGTTCTAGGAGCTGGGGAAGCAAGGGTTAACAGTACAAAGATTCTTCCCTCTGGGGTTCAATTTCTATTTAGAAGGGAGAGAAAAAAACAAACATACATCAGAGCAACACGGGTAAGAGGGAAAACTGCAGTGAGAGTGGGGGTGGACCGCTCCACCCATCAAAACGCTACTCGTCGTCCTATTATGACTCTTCCTCAGTCTTTTCAGACCTCTGTCCTCACAGATCATTTCTTTTCTCTGAAATCCTGATGCACTCTGGACCAAGCACACACCCCCACCATTTGTTAACTATTTCACTGTACGGGGTTTGTCTCACCCAGAGTGTAAGCCTCTTGAGGGTACTGTACCATCTTGAGGAGCTACCGGGGGCTATGCCAGCAGCACAGACTGAGCCCCACGATATGAGTTGACTGCTATGACAACATGGCCATTTCAGAAATGCAAGTGCGTCCTTAAAGCTTCCTTTGACACAGTGGGCTATAATTTCCAAGGAACATGAAAGTGCAGAATCAAAGGAACAAATTAATTCAACAGAAAACCAAACTGGATCTGGCAAGAAGTAAGGAGAGCCAGGTGGTCCAGGTGTTTGCAATAGGAGCTAATCCTAATGCAAACATTAACTAGTGGAGGCCAAGCAGATGGGGGTGGAACCTGAAGGGAGAGAGTGGGGCAACCATCTGTACCAGCAGAGGGGAAGGAGGAGGCTGTGCAGAAGGCAGAGGCAGAGCCCGAGCCCCATGACTCCCCGTGCTCTACCCACCTCAGCCTTCACATGCCCCCAGGCAGCTCAGTGCTCTGCCCCTCACCCCAAGCCCCAAACTTGCAAGGGCACCCTCACCTCCCACCACACAGAGTTCCCCTCTCTCCTTTTTTAGCAGAAAATATGCATGTTAAGGTTCTTTCTTTTTTTAATGTCAAAAGGTTTTGAGAATCCCTACACGATATCATTTGTACTTGTAGTTTCCACAACTGAGAAAACACACAAACAAAAAGCTACTGTGCCACACATGTTCACAGTAGCACTATTTACAATCGCCAAAAGGTGGAAACAACCCAAATGTCCACCAACAGAATAATGCATAAACAGAACATGGTATTCATACACCGGACTATTCTTCATGCATGAAAAAGAATGACAAAATGACACATGCTACAAGGTGGATGAACCTTGAAAACATTATACCAAAGTAAAAGAAGCCACAAACAGAATGCCAGATATTGCTATGATTCCATCTATATAAAATATCCCAAACAGGTAAAACCATAGGGGCAGAAAACACTTAGTGGTAGCCAAAGGTTGGGGGGAGGGAGCAGTGAGGAGTGATGGGTAGAGGGTGTCCTTTCGGGGAGGTGAGAATGTTCTAGAACTAGATGGTGATGATGGTTGTACAACACTGTGAATGTATTAAACGCCACTGAGCTGCACGTTTAAAATGTTTGAAGTGGTAAATCTAATGTGTATTTTATTACAATAAAAAAAGGTACTGTGAATTCAGTAAACTTTAAACTAATCTTTAAGGTGTAACTTGGAAAACAGGAGCTATGAACGGTGAAAAACAAAACCACACATACATATGTGAACACTTATTCACTCCCCAAACAATGCTTGGTGTACAGATTCTCAGAACTCCTGCTAAGAATAATGACAATAATGGCGAACATTTATTAAAGCAGGCACTGCTCTAAGTGCTCAAATTTAATCCTGTGAGATAACCAGCCCCATTTTTCACAACATAAATCAGGAAGAGAGGTTAAATAACTAAATAGCCAGTAGGTAGCAAGACCTCAGAATTTGAATCTGAAGCCCATCTAGTTTCAAAGTGTATGTTCTCAGTGACAGCGCCATGGACTCAACAATGCAGACCCCTCTCATCTGGGCCCAATCCATTCTCTCTCACTATCTATCCCCCTCACCCCACACACACATCCTTCCAAAAAGAGAGCCACCTGCTGAGCCTCTGCACTGTGGTGCCTTCCAGCCAGAGCCCCTGTGGCAATGCTGCTATCGTGCATCCCGGGCCAGCAGTGCCTTCCCTCCTCTCTGGAGGTGAGGCTGCGGTGGAAGGAAGGGAATGAGGGCCTCCAGGGCTCTTGCACAATCAGCCTGAACTGTTCTTTCCCCTTGCACTGTTGCCTGCAAACCTTGTTTGGGAGCCCATTTTAGCCTGAGGACAGGAACAAAGAACTACTCTTGTGCCCCCGGCAAAATCAAAGGTGCCTTGTGCTCTGCTGGAGAACAAGGTGGAATGCAAACCTCTGAGCCACAAGACTGGACCGTTTTGCTTGGCCAGCACAACTTAGTCAAACACCCGCAATACGATCCGAGTGCCTTCACCCAATCCCAGTGGGCAGCACTGCTGCTCCAGGCATCTGAGCTACCCTGACCTAGCCATCAGTGACCCACTCCCAGTGATCTTTCACCCTATCACCACACTCTTTAACACACACGAACTCATGGCTGGAAGAGATACCGAGAGATAAAGGGGCCAAACACACACCTGAATGTTGTTTTTAAAACAGAACATACATTCATTTCTAAGGATAAAAAAGTCCAATATAACTTCAGAGGTGGAAATATCACTAAAACAGAATAACTTCAAATCACAGCATGACTAAAATTTAAGAATTTCTATGACAAGAGTCCCTTATCCGTGCTCACACTTCTTATCGGGGAGGAGGCCCTAAACAGAACAGGACCTGGCCTAGCAGAGGGTCACTGCTGGCAGTCCCAACCCCAGTGATTTCTGAAAAAAGGTCGAACCTTTGTTTTTGAAAGCTTACCTTTCAATTTCAATGGCAAAACCAGACATTTACTATCTGGGTTATTTCTGTTCAGCTTACAACACTGCTCAAGTTCAGGGAATAAGCACAAAAATGAAATGGAAAGGGATCCTAACCGAATGTGCCATGCTTTGCCATGACAAACCAAGGGCTGCCACTCTTATTGCAAAGTTTTAGTTCTCCAGACTAGCAGGAAGAGGGCCACCGGTTATTTTAGCACGTAAAAAATCCACAACTGTACCCCACACACTACAAGAACTGAGTTCACATTTATAAACTGGGGCAAAGTAATAACAAGGGTCTTAATTGCTGGGGTTGGGGTGAGGACTAAGGGTCCTTACTTTTTGGGAAAAAAATTTTTTTTTAATTAAGTCAAAAGTCTAGAGTACAAATAATTACATCTAGTAAGACTCAAAAGAGAAAGCTACACAACTGTTAGACTGGGATATTCTACCATCAACCATTTCCCACAAATGACAACTTTAGCCCTGAATTACTGAAAATTTGTATGTAAATTAAATTTTTGCTTTCTTAATCAGACTTTAAATGTACAAGGGACCCATAGTATTTAAAGAAGCTCAAGAGAAAATTCTTTTGTAAAATAATGTTATTTTTTCCCCCCCAA